>NC_086107.1:85737989-86090692 GCF_963921235.1 Mobula hypostoma | reverse complement strand
GGGATAGAGGAAGAAAACAGCATTTAAACCAGCTCTGATCTTGCAGTATGACAGCCCAGCTCGAAGGGCAGAATGGCCTACTGCAAGGCAGATAAGAGGAAGGCAAGTGGCTCATTTCACTGTTCTGTTGCGTATTCTACAAACACTGTGGATCGCTACACTGGCGTGAGAATGTGCAGCAGTGCTCGCGGGCTGCCCCCAGCAAATCCTTAGGCTGTGTTGGCTGTTAATGCAAATACGTGTGATAAATAAACGGATTTGAATCCCAACCACGATGCAAAATGAGCAGCAACAGCTCCTCCAACGCGGGAAAGTCTCCATTCGCAAGACATCAGCAGATGAGGCAGCCCACAGCCGGCTGCAACCAGGCCACGAGAAATGTCATTCCAAAGCACCAAACAGTAACCATCACCCACACGTCCAATCAGCCATTCACAACACATCAAGCACTGTCAGCAAGTCCAATCACCCATTCATCTCTTCCAGACCACGCTCCTTACTATCAACAAGCTTGGAGTTATTCAGAATCAGGTTAAATATCACTGAGATATGTTGAAAATTTTGTTTTGCAGCATCAGTACAGAGCAAAACACAAGTACTACAAATCACAATAAGAAATATGCTTTTAAAAATTAAATTAGCGCAGTAATATTTTTCACGTGTTGGCTCTGTTATTTCAGAAATCTGAAGGAGGGGAAGCAGCAGTTCTCTTTGTGCTCCTGTACCTCCTCTCTCTCCAGCAATAGTGACAAGGAGGAGCACATCCTGGGTGATGGGGCTCCTTAATGATGGATGCCACCACTTCAAGGCTTCGCCTTTTGAAGATATCCTCGATGGTGAGGAGACTAGTGTCCATGATGGAGTTGGCCGAGTATGCAGCCTTTTGAGGATGTTTCCGATCCTGTGCAGTGGCCCCTGCACACCAGACAGTGATGCAACCAGTTAGAATGCTCTCCAAGGCACATCTGTACAGATGTGTACTGTCAACTACAAACTTCAACGTGGACAATGATTACAACAGCAAGCTGAGAATCACAAGCGACAAGCGGATCACCTCCTGAGAGCCGAAGGCTTTCCACATAACCATATAACAATTACAGCACGGAAACAGGCCATCTCCGTGCCGATCTCTTATTCTCACCTAGTCCCATCCACCTGCACTCAGCCCATAACCCTCCATTCCTTTCCTGTCCATATAGCTGTCGAATGTAACTTTAAACATCATCAAACCTGCCTCAAACACTTCTGCTGGAAGCTCGTTCCATACAGCTACCACTCTCTGAGTAAAGAAGTTCCCCCTCAAGTTACCCCTGAACTTCCGCCCTTTAACTCTCAACTCATGTCCTCTTGTTTGAATCTCCCCCACCCTCAATGGAAAAAGCCTATCCACATCAACTCTATCTATCCCCCTCATAATTTTAAATACCTCTATCAAGTCCCCCCTCAACCTTCTACGTTCCAAAGGATAAAGACCTAACTTGTTCAACCTCTCTCTGTAACTTAGGTTATGAAACGCAGCTAACACTCTAGTAAATCTTCTCTGTACTCTCTCAATTTTGTTGACAACTTTCCTATAATTCGATGACCGAAACTGTACACAATACTCCAAATTTGGCCTCACCAATGCCTTGTACAATTTCAACATTACATCCCAACTCCTATGATGAATGCTCTGATTTATAAAGGCCAGCATACCAAAAGCTTTCTTCACCACCCTATCCACATGAGATTCCACCTTCAGGGAACTATGCACCATTATTCCTAGATCCCTCTCCTACCATTTACCATGTATGTCTTATTTTGATTAGTCCTACCAAAATGTAGCACCTCACATTTATCAGCGTTAAACTCCATCTGCCATCTTTCAGCCCACCCTTCTAACTGGCAAGCTTTGAAAACCTACTTCATTATCCACAACTCCACCTATCTTAGTATCATCTGCATACTTACTAATCCAATTTACCACCCCATCATCCAGATCATTAATGTATATGACAAACAACATTGGACCCAGTACAGATCCCTGAGGTACACCACTAGTCACCAGCCTCCAATCTGACAAACAGTTATCCACCACTACTCTCTGGCATCTCCCAACCCAGCCACTGCTGAATCCATTTTACCACTTCGATATGAATACCTAACAATTGAAACTTCCTAACCAACCTTCCATGTGGGACCTTGTCAAAGGCCTTACTGAAGTCCATATAGACAACATCCACCGCTTTACCCTCGTCAACATTCCTCTTCAAAAAATTCAATAAGATTTGTCAAACGTGACCTTCCACGCACAAATCCGTGTTGACTGTTCCTAATCAGACTCTATCCAGATAATTATATAAACCATCTCTAGGAATACTTTCCATCAATTTACCCACCACTGACGTCAAACTCACAGGCCGATAATTGCTAGGTTTACTCTTAGACCCCTTTTTAAACAATGGAACAACATGAGCAATACGCCAATCCTCCGGCACCATCTCCGTTTCTAATGACATTTGAAATATTTCTGTCAGAGCCCCTGCTATTTCCACACTAACTTCCCGCCATTAATAAGACAAATAGTACAAAAGTTCACTCCTCCCTTGGATGAGTGAGGCGCAAACAACTCCGAGGCTCTCTGCCACCCAGAACACGGTAAATCCAGTTGACTGCCACCTCATCCACAACACTAAAAGGCAGGGCCTACCGCTGTCCACCTATATCAATTCGGCTTCCCATTCCCATTCCAGCATGACTGTCGATGGCCTCCTCTACTGCCATGATGGGGCCAAACTCAGGTTGGAAGAACAACAACTCTACCTGGGTAGCCTCCAACCTAATGGTATGAACATCAATCTTGCCAACTTCTGGTTATTCCTACCCTCTCCCCATTTTTTCCATTCCAAATTCTGGCTCCCCCTCTCACCCCTTTTCTTCACACTCGCCCATCACCTCTTCTGCTTCCCATTCTACCATGGTCTATTCTCCTTTCCTATCAGACTCCTCCTTCTTCAGGTCTTTATCTCTTCCACCTATCAGCTTCTGACTTCACTGCCTCCCCCCTTGCCCACCCACCTACCCCCGTCTAACCCATCACCTGCCAGCTTATACTCCTTCTCCCCCGCCTTATTCTGGCTTCTTCCCCCTTCCTTTCCAATTCCGAGAAAGCAGGGTTTCTCAACCAGGGTTCCGTGGAACCCCAGAGAGGTCGTGATTGAAAAAATAAAAATCTCTTTATGAACTTCACGCAACTTATGATGCTGGCGCTCGCAGTGGTGGGCACTGACCGAGCAGCCCCCTTAGCAATCTCATTAACCATAGAAACCATAGAAACTACAGCACAGAAACAGGCCTTTTGGCCCTTCTTGGCTGTGCCGAACCATTTTCTGCCTAGTCCCACTGACCTTCACACGGACCATATCCATCCATATACCTCCCATCCATGTATCTGTCCATGTATCTGTCCTTTTTCCCCCTCACCCTTAACCCATGTCCTCTGGTTTTTTTCTCCCCTTGCCTCAGTGGAAAAAGCCTGCTTGCATTCACTCTATCTATACCCGTCATATTTTATAAACCTCTATCAAATCTCCCCTCATTCTTCTACGCTCCAGGGAATAAAGTCCTAACCTATTCAACCTTTCTCTGTAACTTTCTCAAGTCCCGGCAACATCCTTGTAAACCTTCTCTGCACTCTTTCAACCTTATTTATATCCTTCCTGTAATTTGGTGACCAAAACTGAACACAATACTCCAGATTCAGCCTCATCAATGCCTTATACAACCTCATCATAACATTCCAGCTCTTATACTCAATACTTCGATTAATAAAGGCCAATGTACCAAATGCTCTCTTTACGACCCTATCTACCTGTGACGCCACTTTTAGGGAATTTTGTATCTGTATTCCCAGATCCCTCTGTTCCACTGCACTCCTCAGTGCCTTACCATTAATCCCGTATGTTCTACCTTGGTTTGTCCTTCCAACATGCAATATCTCACACTTGTCTGTATTAAACTCCATCTGCCATTTTTCAGCCCATTTTTCCAGCTGGTCCAAGTCCCTCTGCAGGCTCTGAAAACCTTCCTCGCTGTCTACTACACCTCCAATATTGTATCATCAGCAAATTTACTGATCCAATTTACCACACTATCATCCAAATCATTGATATAGATGACAAATAACAATGGACCCAGCACTGATCCCTGTGGCACACCACTAGTCACAGGCCTCCACTCGGAGAAGCAATTCTCTACTACCACTCTTTGGCTTCTTCCATTGAGCCAATGTCTGATCCAATTTACCACCTCTCCATGTATACCTAGCAACTGAATTTTCCTAACTATCCTCCCATGCGGGACCTTGTCAAAGGCCTTACTGAAGTCCATGTAGACAATATCCACTGCCTTCCCCTCATCCACTTTCCTGGTAACCTCCTCGAAAAACTCCAATAGATTGGTCAAACATGACCTACCTTGCACAAAGCCATGTTGACTCTCCCTAGTAAGTCCCTGTCTATCCAAATGCTTGTAGCTTCTGTCTCTTCGTACTCCCTCCAATAACTTACCTACTACCGACGTTAAACTTGCCGTCCTATAATTTCCCAGATTACTTTTCGATCCTTTTTTAAACAACGGAACAACATGAGCCACTCTCCAATCCTCCAGCACCTCACCTGTAGACAGCGACATTTTAAATATTTCTGCCAGGGCCCCTGCAATTTCAACACCAGTCTCCTTCAAGGTCTGAGGGAACACCCTGTCAGGTCACGGGGATTTATCCACCTTAATTTTCCTCCAGACAGCAAGGACCTCCTCCTTTTCGATCTGTACAGTTTCCATGATCTCACTACTTGTTTCCCCTAATTCCATAGACTTCATGCCAGTTTCCTTAGTAAATACAGACGCAAAAAACCTATTTAAGATCTCCCCCATTCCCTTTGGTTCCGCACATAAGCGATCTCCCCCATTCCCTTTGGTTCCGCACATAGGCGACCACTCTGATCTTCAAGAGAACCAATTTTATCCCTTACAATCCTTTTGCTCTTAATATACTTGTAAAAGCTCTTTGGATTATCCTTCACTTTGACTGCCAAGGCAACCTCATGTCTTCTTTTTGCCCTCCTGATTTCTTTCTTAAGTATTTTCTTGCACTTCTTGTACTCCTCAAGCACCTGATTTACCCCCTTTTTCCTATACATTTCATACAACTCCCTCTTCTTCTTTATCAGAGTTGCAATATCCCGTAAGAACCAAGGTTCCTTATTCCTATTCACTTTGAAGAAAGAAGAGATAGTAAGAGATTTGAAAGTGGGAGGGGGATCTCTTACTAACTCTTCTTTCAGTTAGTCCTGGCGAAGGGTCTCGGCCTGAAACGTCGACTGTGCTTCTTCCTATGGATGCTGTCTGGCCTGCTGCGTTCCACCAACATTTTGTGTGTGTTGCTAAAAATTCATTCTCTACTTAAAAGAGCATTGGCAATTATTTTTGGATTATTATATCAATTTACTGATCACGCTAACATACTGTGAGCTGCAGGGGTTCGCTGAGACCTGAAAATTATTTCAAGTGTCCCTTCAGGGCAAAAAGGTTGAGAAAGGCTGTGATAAAGGGTCTCAGCCCAAATGTCGAATGCTTGTTCCCCCTGCATAGATGCTGCCTGACCTGCCGAGTTCCTCCAGCATTTTGTGTGTGTTGCTCCAGATTTCCAGCTTTTCTAGAATCCTCTTGCATTCACAAGCATAAATACTCACACCCCCCCTCGTCCCCCAACCTGGTGTGTGCGCCACATCCCAACGACAAAGCAGTGACTCACTCAGGGCATCCCACAAAACCAACAGCCTCCACCACCAAGGACACCACCACCACCCACAGGATCCCCAAATGCCACACCACCCCGACTTGGAAATGCACTGTTGGCTCCAATATAATCTCAAGATCCAATCCTGGGAACTGCCTCCCAACAGCACCCTCTTCACACAGATCAGAGCTGCCCAAGAACAACTGAACATGGGTAACAAATTCCAGCAATATTCACACACCAAGAAAAGACTCAATACAAACCTACGTGAGGAAGACAGGTCAATCAGGCCTCAGATATCTTTGCAGGGCTACTGGCCAACGTGGACCACGTCGGTGTGAAACCTGTTGCAGCCATTTTGAAACTAGATGGGGAAAACAACTTCAGTACAAAACAAAATAAAAATATTTTTTTAAAAACACTACGGTGTTGGAGAGAAAATTGTTTTGAAATGCAAAATGTGAATGAAACTGCACTTAGAGAAGGGAAAGCATATTCGTGACTATATCATTCAAACAAGAATCCAAAATCAAGAGGGAAACTTATAACAGAACGTCTCCACCACCTCCACCATCTCACAGAAAGGAAAAAAAAGACCGGATTGTTACATCAACTACTGGGAGAGACGGCCTTTGCTGCCTCATCTTGTAGTCTCGGTACGTGTCACGGCCGATGCAGTTTTGTTTATGGGCAGATCGGTAGAGCGCAGCCGGAGAGGGGCGGTGAGCCGGCCCGCTGCCCCCAGCCTCCGCTTGACTAACAGGCTACAACCTCACAAGCCTCCGGCTGCTGCAGCGGAGAGAGAGAGCTGCACGGAGTACCGCCGCTAAATTATAACTCTCCCCTCAGAAACATTTTCTCCGAGGGAGGGGAGAAGGATCGGCGAGTGCAAATTTAAAGAAAAATAACACATGTCCGCCAGAAAGCGTTCTAACATTTCTCAATATGAAATCGTGCCCAGAAGAGCAAAGGAATGCCAGCAGCGGTTATAAAAAGGTGCTATATAAACTGTTTTCTTAAAAAAAGGGCGTGACAGACCGCAACAGACACCACACGACACCCCCCCCCCCCCACACACACACACACACCACCACCACGCGAAAACGGTACAGGCACCAGGAAGTTTTGCCGAGCAGCGTGTCCTGGCTCCAGAGGGTACAATCTTCCAGAGAAGATTTTTTATTTTGTAACGTGTGACGTTAACATGCATTTGAACACAGATTTGACTTCAACGCACATCACAGATTTACAGCTTCGTCGAAACTACTGCAGACGAGGGGAAAAAACACAGCAATTAAACCAACCGTGGATTTTGCAGTGGGAGTTATTAAAAACAGCGTTACAATTAATTAGATCACGCCAATTAGATGCATTTGCTTCAGAGAAGTGTTTTATTTTCGCCTCCCTCCACCCTCCTCTTACCTTTGCATGGCTGTCACTGGGATGTAGTCACTCCACCGATGAAATATTACAGCGAGGGGCAACTTCAAAGGTTACAGATAAAAGAGGAGGGGGCTGCAACATTGGGTGAAGAAAGAGAGAGGAGGGGCAAAACTAAAAGCAATGGAGGTATTAGTGATGGGGAGGTGGGTGGGAGGTAGTAAGCATTCACTCTCGCACCAACACAGAAGCCCAAAGCACAACAACCCCAACGCTACCGCGATCCCGGATTAAAGCGCTGCAACCCCCGCGCCTGCGCACTCTCGCTGGCTCCCCCCGGCCCGCGGCCTGACGTCACCCCTACAGATTGTTAAAGGGGCCGCGTACCGGCCAGAGGTGATGGCGTGAGAATGGGGAGAAGGGGGGAGGGAGCAAAGAGCGAATGAAGGAAGGAAGATAGATTGATGTAGTTAGATGGATTGATGGTGCACGGATGAATGGATGGATGTTGTTAGATGCGGATGAATGGGTGTGGATGGATGGATAGATCGATACGGATGGACGTGAATGGATGTGGGTGGATGGGTGGGTGGATGGATGGATGTGGGTGGGTGGATGGATGGATGTGGATGGATGGATAGATGGATGAATGGATGGATGGATGTGGGTGGATGGATGGATGTGGGTGGGTGGATGTGGATGGATGGATAGATGGATGAATGGATGGATGAATGTGGGTGGATGGATGTGGATGGATGAATGGATGTAGTCGGATGCAGATGAATGGATGCGGATGAATGGATGTAGTTGGATGCAGATAAATGGGTGTGGGTGGATGGATGGATGTTGTTGGATACGGGTGGATGGATGTGGGTGGATGCGGATAGATGGATGCGGATAGATGGATGTGGGTGGATGGATGCGGGTGGATGGATGTGGATGGATGGATGTGGGTGGATGGATGCGGATGGATGGATGTGGATGGATGCGGGTGGATGGATGTGGATGGATGGATGTGGGTGGATGGATGCGGATAGATGGATGTGGATGGATGGATATGGATGGATGCGGACAGATGGATGTGGATGGATGGATGTGGATAGATGGATGTGGATAGATGGATGCGGATAGATGGATGTGGATGGATGGATATGGATGGATGGATGTTGTTAGATGCGGATGAATGGGTGTGGATGGATGGATAGATCGCTACGGATGGACGTGAATGGATGTGGGTGGATGGATGGATGTGGGTGGGTGGATGGATGGATGTGGATGGATGGATAGATGGATGAATGGATGGATGGATGTGGGTGGATGGATGGATGTGGGTGGGTGGATGGATGGATGTGGATGGATGGATGGATGTGGGTGGATGGATGTGGATGGATGGATAGATGGATGAATGGATGGATGAATGTGGGTGGATGGATGTGGATGGATGAATGGATGTAGTTGGATGCAGATAAATGGGTGTGGGTGGATGGATGGATGTTGTTGGATACGAGTGGATGGATGTGGGTGGATGCGGATAGATGGATGCGGATAGATGGATGTGGGTGGATGGATGCGGGTGGATGGATGTGGATGGATGGATGTGGGTGGATGGATGCGGATGGATGGATGTGGATGGATGCGGGTGGATGGATGCGGGTGGATGGATGTGGATGGATGAATGTGGGTGGATGGATGTGGATGGATGAATGGATGTAGTTGGATGCAGATAAATGGGTGTGGGTGGATGGATGGATGTTGTTGGATACGGGTGGATGGATGTGGGTGGATGCGGATAGATGGATGCGGATAGATGGATGTGGGTGGATGGATGCGGGTGGATGGATGTGGATGGATGGATGTGGGTGGATGGATGCGGATGGATGGATGCGGATGGATGGATGTGGATGGATGCGGGTGGATGGATGCGGGTGGATGGATGTGGATGGATGGATGTGGGTGGATGGATGCGGATAGATGGATGCGGATAGATGGATGCGGATAGATGGATGTGGATGGATGGATGTGGACAGATAGATGTAGATGGATGGATGTGAATGGATGCGGATAGATGGATGTGGGTGGATGGATGTGGGTGGATGCGGGTAGATGGATGTGGGTGGATGTGGATAGATAGATGCGGATAGATGGATGTGGATGGATGGATGTGGATAGATGGATGTGGGTGGATGGATGTGGGTGGATGCGGATAGATGGACGTGGGTGAATGGATATGGATGGATGGATGTGGATAGATGGATGTGGGTGGATGGATGTGGATGGATGTGGGTGGATGGATGTGGATGGATGTGGGTGGATGGATGTGGGTGGATGAATGTGGGTGGATGGATGTGGGTGGATGGATGCGGATGGATGGATGCGGATAGATGGATGTGGATAGATGGATGTGGATAGATGGATGGATGTGGATGGATGTGGATGGATGTGGATGGATGTGGATAGATGGATGTGGGTGGATGGATGTGGGTGGATGGATGGATGGAGCCATCACATTTTTCCATTTTTCTAGGGATTGAAACCATTCAGACTAACTGGGACGTGTCAAGCAGAGAATCTCAAAGAAGATGGAAGGAGTGTTAATGGTGGAGATCTTGATGCTCGAGGAACTTAGCAAGTCAGCAGCACCTATGGAGGAATATGAATAGTTAATGGCTTGGTATTAGTATTTGTTTATTATTGTCACACGTAACAAGAAATATAGTGTGCTATGGTTCCGTCACAGTTACTGCAACACTATTACAGCTCAGAGCATCGGAGTTCCGGGGTCAATTCCAGCGCCATCTGTAAGGAGCTTGTACATTCTTCCCGTGATCACATGGATTTGCTTCGAGTCTTCCAGTTTCCTCCCACAGTCCAAAGACACAGTGGTTAGTAGGTTGTAAATTGTCCTGTGATTAGGTTAGAGTTAAGTAGGTTGGTTGCTGGGTGGTGTGGCTCTTGGGCTGGAAGGGTCTGTTCTGTGGCGTATCTCTAAAGGAAATAAAAAATAAACGTCCAGTGAAAAGGTGCCTTGCATACCGTTAGACCGACCAAATCATTACACAGTGCCCAGTGCATGCGCTAAGCAAGACACTTCATCCAGACCAGAAAGCAAGGAGGCAGAAGCCAGAGTAGAAAGGCAGGGGGGAAGAGTACAAGCTGGCCGGATATAGGTGAGTACACAGGATGAGGAAGTTAGGTGGGTGGGTAGGGGGAGGTAGGTGTAAGGGAATGGTGTGACAAGCTGGCAGGTGATAGGCAAAGGGCAGAAGAAGAAATTTAACAGGAGAAGAGGATGGACAATGGAATAGAGGGAAGGAGGTGGGGTGCCAGAGAGAGGTGCTGGGCAGGTCATGAGGGTGGGGTATTAGAAGACAAGGGGTGAGCAGATCACTAGAATGAGGGAATCGGGGGGGGGTAGAAAGAGAGGGGAGTTAGAGAAGTCAATGTTTCTGCCATTGGTTTGGAGACGACCAAGGTGGAATCTGAGCTGTTGCTCCACTAACCCAACATTTTGTGAATCATAGAAACCATAGAAAAACTACAGCACAGAAACAAGCCTTTTGGCCCTTCTTGGCTGTGCCGAACCATTTTCTGCCTAGTCCCACTGACCTGCACACGGACCATATCCCTCCATACACCTCCCATCCATGTATCTGTCCAATTTATTCTTAAATGTTAAAAAAAGAACCCGTATTTACCACCTCGTCTGGCAGCTCATTCCATACTCCCACCACTCTCTGTGTGAAGAAGCCCCCCCAATGTTCCCTTTAAACTTTCTCCCCTCACCCTTAACCCATGTCCTCTGGTTTTTCCCCTTGCCTCAGTGGAAAAAGCCTGCTTGCATTCACTCTATCTATACCCATCATAATTTTATATACCTCTATCAAATCTCCCTTCATTCTTCTACGCTCCAGGGAATAAAGTCCCAACCTATTCAACCTTTCTCTGTAACTGAGTTTCTCAAGTCCCGGCAACATCCTTGTAAACCTTCTCTGCACTCTTTCAACCTTATTTATATCCTTCCTGTAATTTGGTGACCAAAACCGAACACAATACTCCAGATTCGGCCTCACCAATGCCTTATACAACCTCATCATAACATTCCAGCCCTTATACTCAATACTTTGATTAATAAAGGCCAATGTACCAAAAGCTCTCTTTACGACCCTATCTACCTGTGACGCCACTTTTAGGGAATCTTGTATCTGTATTCCCAGATCCCTCTGTTCTACTGCACTCCTCAGTGCCTTACCATTAACCCTGTATGCTCTACCTTGGTTTGTCCTTCCAGCGTGCAATACCTCACACTTGTCTGTATTAAGCTCCATCTGCCATTTTTCAGCCCATTTTTCCAGCTGGTCCAAGTCCCTCTGCAGGCTCTGAAATCCTTCCTCACTGTCTACTACATCTCCAATCTTTGTATCATCAGCAAATTTGCTGATCCAATTTACCACATTATCATCCAGATCATTGATATAGATGATAAATAACAATGGACCCAGCACCGATCCCTGTGGCACACCACTAGTCACAGGCCTCCACTCGGAGAAGCAATTCTCTACTACCACTCTTTGGCTTCTTCCACTGAGCCAATGTCTAATCCAGTTTACCACCTCTCCATGTATACCTAGCGAATGAATTTTCCTAACTAACCTCCCATGCGTGACCTTGTCAAAGGCCTTACTGAAGTCCATGTAGACAATATCCACTGCCTTCCCTTCCACTTTCCTGGTAACCTCCTCGAAAAACTCCAATAGATTGGTCAAACATGACCTACCACGCACAAAGCTATGTTGACTCTTCCTAATAAGTCCCTGTCTATACAAATGCTTGTAGATTCTGTCTCTTAGTACTCCCTCCAATAACTTACCTATTACTGACGTTAAACTTACTGGCCTATAATTTCCCGGATTACTTTTCGATCCTTTTTTAAACAACGGAACAACATGAGCCACTCTCCAATCCTCCAGCACCTCACCTGTAGACAGCGACATTTTAAATATTTCTGCCAGGGCCCCTGCAATCTCAACACTAGTCTCCTTCAAGGTCCGAGGGAACACCCTGTCAGGTCCCGGGGATTTATCCACTTTAATTTTCCTCAAGACAGTAATCACCTCCTCCTTTTCAATCTGTACAGTTTCCATGATCTCACTACTTGTTTCCCTTAATTCCATAGACTTCATGCCAGCTTCCTTAGTAAATACAGACGCAAAAAACCTATTTAAGATCTCCCCCATTTCCTTTGGTTCCGCACATAGCCGACCACTCTGATCTTCAAGAGGACCAAATTTATCCCTTACAATCCTTTTGCTCTTAATATATCTGTAAAAGCTCTTTGGATTATCCTTCACTTTGACTGCCAAGGCAACCTCATGTCTTCTTTTAGCCCTCCTGATTTCTTTCTTAAGTATTTTCTTGCACTTCTTATACTCCTCAAGCACCTTATTTACTCCCTGTTTCCTATACATGTCATACAACTCCCTCTTCTTCTTTATCAGAGTTGCAATATCCCTTGAGAACCAAGGTTCCTTATTCCTATTCACTTTGCCTTTAATCCTGACAGGAACATACAAACTCTGCACTCTCAAAATTTCTCCTTTGAAGGCTTCCCACCTACCGATCACATTTTTGCCAGAGAACAACCTGTCCCAATCCACGCTTTTTAGATCTTTTCTCATTTCGATTAAGGGCAGAAGATAACCAGGAAAAGTGCAGAGACTGTTAGGGAGAAGAGTGGCTTTGCATGGAGCCAGAACCAGCTGAGGTCCCAACAGTATAGTTTTCATTGTACTTCCCGGAGGAAATGGACTGTGAAGAAGGGGAAATTCTAGTGCAAGTTTCCATAAGTAAAGACTCAATGCCTTAGTGGGCTTAAAGAAGCCTAAATCCCCAGGGCCAGGTGAGATTTATCCTGGACTGCAACGGAACACAAGGGACAAGATTAATAGAGCTCAGGCTGAGATTTCTAAATGTATCCTGGCTACACGTGAGGTACTAGATGTCTGGAGAATGGAAAATGTGGTCGCCTTAAAGAAAAGCAGCAGGGAAGAGTCTGCTAAATACAGACTTTTCAGCCCGATGTTAGTAAACTGGTAAAAATTGGTAAATTGGTTTATTATTGTCACATGTACTGAATGTGGTACAGTGAAATCTTTGTGTGTTCCATGCCAACTGTATAGACCATTTCATCAGTACATCGAGACAGGACAAGGGAAAACAATAATAGAATGCAGAATAAAGTGTTACAGTTACAGAGAAAGTGCAATGCAGTAGACAGTAAGGTACAAGGCCAAGGGTCTATCTACAGGGAACCATTCAACAGTCCTCATTGGGAGACCAAAGTCTGTGCAGGTCAGAAATCACATCTCCTCCTCATTGACGATCAACACCAGTGCATCTCAAAGATATGTGCTTAGCCCGCTGCCCGCTGCCCTCTATACCCATGGCTGTGTGGCCAGACACAGCTCATACACCATCTGAAAATATGCCGATGTTGTTGGCAGAACCTCAGATGGTGGCGGGAAGGCGTAAAGGAGCAAGATAGATCAGCTGCTCGAGTGGTGTCAGAACAACAACATTGCACTCGTCACCAGTAAGAGCAACAAATCAATTATGGACTTCAGGAAGGGGAAATCGAGGAATACACACCAGTCCTCGACAAGAGGTCAGCGGTGGAAAGGGTGAGTAGTTTCAAGTTCCTGCGCATCAGCACCTCCGAAGATCTATCCTGGACCCATACTGATGCAGCTACAAAGAAAGCATGTCAGCAGCTGTTTTGCCATTGGGAGTTAGAGGAGATTTGGCATGTCACTAAAGGCATTCTCAGATTTCTACAGCTGTACCAAGGGGAGTGTTCTAACTGACTGCATCACCGTCTGGTATGGTGGGGCCACTGCGCAGGATCAGAGAAAGCTGCGCACTCAGCCAGCTCCACCCTGGGCACCAGTCTCCTCAGCATCGAGGACATCTTCAAAAGGCCATGCCTCAAGAAGCCGCCATCTACGATCAAAGACCCCCGTCACCCAGGACATGCCCCCTTCTCATTGCTGTTATCAGTGAGGAGGTCCGGGAGCCTGACGACACTCACTCAACACGTCCGGAACAGCTTCTTCCCCTCCACCATCACATTTCTGGATGGACAATGAACCCATGAACACATCCGCAGTATTTTTGCTCTCTTTTCACACTACTTACTTAATTTTTATTATATATTTCTTATTGTAATTTATAGCTCTTTTCGTGTATTATATTGCTGCTGCAAAAATTTCACAACATTCTGTATGTCCACGATATTAAACCTGAATCTGTTTCGTACAATAGTGGAACAGAAGCTGTCCTTGAGCCCGGTGGTACAAGCTCTCAGAATTTTGTATCTTCTGTCTAGTGGGTGGTGGGTGGTGGCGATTTGGGGAGAAGTGTGGATGTCCGGGTCTTTGATGATTCTGGCTGCTTTCCTGAGGCAGTGAGACGTGTAGACACAGTCCATGGAGAGGAGGCTGATTCCTGGGATATGCTGAGCTGTGTCCACAACTCTCTGCACTTCCTTGTGGTTACATGCAGAGCAGATGCCGTATCAAGCTGTTACACATCCAGACAGAATGTTTTGATATGGTGCATTGATAAAAATTGGTAAGAGTTGACAGGGCCATTTTGCATTTCTTTAGCCTCCTAAGGAAGAAGAGGTTTTAGTGAGCTTTCTTGGCTGGACCAGGACAGGCAATTCTTGATGCTTACTCCTAGGAACTTGCAGTGCTTGACCTCAGCACCATCGACTTAAGCAAGGACATGTGCACAGCAACCCTTTCTGAAGTTGTCGTCGTGGCTATCCCTCAAGGTCGCGGATGATGGTCTTCGTTCTGAAGAAGTGGCCCACAGAGTGAAGACGCTTGTGTGTGTATTTGTTTAACGTGTACTTGATGTTCCACTCCAAGAAGCACACGATACTTCACAAATCAACCAACTGATTCCAATGGCATGGAAACCACGATGACTGGAGCTGATGGATTTGTTGCAGCCTTCATCCGCCTTCACAGCCGTTGAGTTCGAAGTAACTTGAGTAACGTTGAGTTCTGAAGTCAATGACCAGCTCTTTTGTTGACAGTGGGGAACGATTGTTCTCATGACACCATAAGACCATAAGAGCAGAATTAGGCCATTCGGTCCATCGAGTCTGCCTGAGATATCCAGAAGGTCAGACAGCGTCTGTGGAGAGAGAAAAACAGAGCTATTGTTTCAGGGTTGAGGAATGTTCATCAGATTTCAGAGTTACAGTATTTTGGTTGCCCTAAAGCTGCTTTTTGTCTCGTCATGACCCCATGGCAATTTGTGGGAGCTTGCTTTACCCAATCTACCTGCCACGTTTCCTACATAATGGCAGTTCTGCTGTCTGCAAAGCTTTGGGATGCTCTGAATGGCAGAAGGTGCAGTGTACAGAAGGGAATCGAGGGCCAGATGAGTAAAGGGCAAGAAAACGGACAAGGGAATGATGGATCAGCCGTCATCTTATTGAATGGTGAGGCAAGTTCAATAGGCTAAATGGACAACTCCCTCCTCCCACTTCTTGTGGCCTGTCTAAGGCAATATAAACTTGCTTTTAAAATAGAAACTAAATAAAAAGATCATTCAGCAGCTCTGGCAGAAACTGTGGAAAGAGAAACCAAAGTCTGTTTGGATTGGAATTGGAATTGGTTTATGATCCCTGAAAGTTGCCTCACAGGTGGATAGGGTAGTTAAGAAAGCTTAAGGGGTGTTAGCTTTCATAAGTTGAGGAACAGAGTTTAAGAATCACGAGGTAATAATGCAGCTCTATAAAACTCTGGTTAGGTCACACTTGGAGTACTGTGTCCAGTTCTGGTCACCTCACTATAGGAAGGATGTGGAAGCATTGGAAAGGGTACAGAGGAGACTTACCCGGATGCTGCCTGGTTTAGAGAGTATGCATTATGATCAGAGATTAAGGGAGCTAGGGCTTTACTCTTTGGAGAGAAGGAGGATGAGAGGAGACATGATAGAGGTGTACAAGATAATAAGAGGAATAGATAGAGTGGACAGCCAGTGCCTCTTCCCCAGGGCACCACTGCTCAATACAAGGGGATGTGGCTTTAAGGTAAGGGGTGGGAAGTTCAAGGGGAATATTAGAGGAAGGTTTTTTACTCGGAGAGTGGTTGGTGCATGGAATGCACTGCCTGAGTCAGTGGTGGAGGCAGATACACTAGTGAAATTTAAAAGACTACTAAACAAGTAATATGGAGGAATTTAGGGGGGGGTATATGGGAGGCAGGGTTTGAGGGTTGACATAACAATGTGGGCCGAAGGGCCTGTACTGTGCTGTACTATTCTATGTTCTATTATTGTCACAGATACTGAGATACAGTAAAAAGCTGTTCTTGGTTCATTCGCATCAAATCATTACACAGAGCATTGAGGTAGAACAAGGTAAAACAATAACAGAATGCAGAATAAAGTATAACAGTGACAGAGAAAGTGCAGGGTAGGTAGAGAAGTGCAAGATCTTAATGAGCTGGAGACCATCTTTTTGTATCGGGGATTGTTTAATAGACTTATAACAGGGGATAGAAGCTGTCATTGAGCTTTCAGGCCTTTGTACCTTCTGCCCAATAGGAGAGGAGAGAAGAGAGAGTGTCCGGCTGGGGCCCTCGATTATGCTGGCTGCCTTACCGAGGCAGTGAGAAGTATAGACAGGGAATTACAGGCAGTCCCTAGGCTTTGACAGGATCCTGTTACTCAGAGCTGTTCATGGCCTGAGAGAGGGTGTGAGAGAGGGTCACAGAAACTTTTGGGAGTGTGAGCAGCCATGGGAAGAGTGGCCGCCAGCCAGCCTCACTGACTGGGTGAGAGAGCCAGTGTGTTTGCTCAGTGCTGCCAGCTCTGTTTGGCTCCACCCCGCCCCCAATTGTTGTGGCCGGGGGTGGGTGAAGAGAGAAGGCACAGGGGAGTATCCCATTCCCACCCGGCAGAAGATACCCGCAGTAAATCCATACCATCCATCTCTCTGGTCTCCCACACCACCCATGTGTACGTGATTCAAAGTTCAAAGCTCAAAGTAAATTTATTATCAAAGATTGTACATGTCACCATATACAATTCTGAGATTCATTTCGTTGCAGGCATTCACGGTAGAAAAAAGAAATACAACAAAACCATTGAAAACCTACACACAAAGACTGATGGAGAGCCAATGAGCAAAAAAAGTGTGCAGATACAAAAAAAAATAAGAAATAAATAATACTGCAAATATGAGTTGTAGAGCCTTGAAAGCGAGTCCACAGGTTGTGGAATCAGTTCAGAGATGAGATGAGTGAAGTTATCCATATTGGTTCAGGAGCCTGACGGTTGTAGGGTAATAACTGTTCCTGAACCTGGTGGTGTGGGACCTAAGGCTCCTGTACCTCCTTCCTGATGGCAGTGGCGAGAAGGGAGAATGGCCTGGATGGTGGGGGTCCTGGATAAAAGATGTCGCTCACTTGCGATGGCTCTTTGTAATGTGCTCAATAGCGGGCTGTCCTTCAGTTGTGGGTACGTAACCTGGGCTGGAACTGCAGCTTTTCAGCTTCATAACTCTTGGTCAGAATCGGAAAAGGAAATGAGCAGTTTATTTTTAAGTTGCAGAGATGATGAAGGAGGGATGTCTAGAAGAAAGAACAAGGCTGTGGTGATAAACTGCTGCCGTAGTCAACTGGGTGACTGGTCAGTGAAGAAATAAGAGGGAGAACACAAAGGAAGATGAGAATCTCGGAAAGACACACAAAATTCCAACAAGATTGGACAGATTAGATTGAGGAAGGATATTCCCAGTTGTTGAGGAATCCAGAACCAGGGACTTGTGTGAGGATAAGTCCATAATACCATAAGGCGTAGGAGAAAAGTTGGGCTATTTGGTCCCATGAAGTTTGGTCTGCCATTCCATCATAGCTGATTTCTCAACCCCATTCTCCTGTCTTCTCCCCAAAACCTTTGACACCCTAACTAGCAACTTCTGCTTTGAATATACCCAATGACTTGTCCTCCAAAGCCATCTGTGGCAAGGAATTCCACAGATTCATCACCTTCTGGCTCAAGAAGTTTCTCCTAGCTCATGTGACAATAATAGACCAATACCAGTTCAAAACCAAAATGAGGAGAAATTTCTTCCAGAGCATAGTGAAGCTGCAGAATTCTCTACCACAGACAGCAGTTCAACAGCAATGGTTATGGAGGATTTTGGTATTGTCCTTGGTGCTAAAGGGAGCGAGGGATATTGAGGCAATACAGGAATGAGGAGTTGAATGTGAACAAGCAGCTGCTCCGATTGAAAGGCAGAACAAGCTTGAGGGCCAGTAGCCTGTCCTGTCAATCACATTATTGTCACGGCCAATAAACCTCACCAACGCCTTGACTTCCTCAGGAAGTCGTTGAAGGAGGTACAATAGTATCAACTCAGAAGTACTCAGAAATACATGGAGGGGTAGGGCTTAGAGGGATGTAGGCAAAATGCAGGAAATTGAGACTAACTGGGTGGGCACTGTGGTCAGCAGGGATTTGTTGGGCCGAAGGGCCTGTATCTGTGCTGTATTGATCCATGACTCTATAATGCAGGAGGTATGACAGAGTGAGTGAGGAATGAAAAACATTTATTCCATCTCTGCCCACAGATGCTGCCTGACCTGCTGAGAGTTTCCAGCATTGGGTATTTTTTTACCTCAGGTTTCCAGCATCTGCAGTGGAACGATTTTCAAAGAACTCATCATCGGATAACTGAGAAGGGAAGTAATCGGATCCATTCATCTACTGATGTGAATTTATTTTATTTCGAGATACAGCACAGTAACAGGCCCTTTGGTCCAATGACCCCGTGCTGTCCAATTACACCCATGTGACCAATTAACCTTCTCACCTGTACATTGTTGGAATGTGGGAGGAAACCAGAGCACCCAGAGGAAACCCACCCAGTCACGGGGAGAAGGTACAAACTCCTTACCGTCAATGGCGGGGGATTGAACCTAGGTCACTGGCACTGTAGAACATATACATAGAACATAGAATAGTACAGCACAGTACAGGCCCTTCGGCCCACAATGTTGTGCCGACCCTCAAACTCTGCCTCCCATATAACCCCCCACCTTAAATTCCTCCACATACCTGTCTAGTAGCTTCTTAAACTTCACTAGTGTATCTGCCTCCACCACTGACTCAGGCAGTGCATTCCACGCACCAACCACTCTCTGAGTAAAAAACCTTCCTCTAATATGCCCCTTGAACTTCCCACCCCTTACCTTAAAGCCATGTCCTCTTGTGCTGAACAGTGGTGCCCTGGGGAAGAGGCACTGGCTATCCACTCTATCTATTCCTCTTATTATCTTGTACACCTCTATCATGTCTCCTCTCATCCTCCTTCTCTCCAAAGAGTAAAGCCCTAGCTCCCTTAATCTCTGATCATAATCCATACTCTCTAAACCAGGCAGCATCCGGGTAAATCTCCTCTGTACCCTTTCCAATGCTTCCACATCCTTCCTATAGTGAGGCGACCACGGTGCTGTAGTGGTGTTACGCTAACCACTACACCACCGTGGTGCCCCCAACTGACTTGAAGCAGGTGATCAAAATCAAATTCAAAGTAAACTTATTATAAAGTACGTATATGTCACAACATACTATCTTCAAATTCATTTTCTTGCAAGCATTTACAAGAAAATCAAGAAATACCATAGAATTTATAAAAGAACTATACATAAACAAAGACTGTCAGGTGATCAATTTGCAAAAGAAGGCAAATTGTATAAATAATTTTAAAATTAGTGAATAATATGGAGAATATGAGTTGTAGATGACAAGTTGGTGATGCCAAGAAGGTGCCTGAGACTGGGATATATGAACCAGGTTCCCATTCTGCGCTACAGAGAGTAGGAAGGAAAACAATCGTCACCACGGCGTTGCCTTGGGAACAACAAGACCACCTGATTGTTCTGTTGGAGAAACAAAGAAATGAAGTGGAGCTAAGTTAGTAAAATGGGAATTGAAAGAGGGGTGCACAGGGGAATAGCATGTGGAGATTCAGGATGTGATCACGCACTCTGTCCATCAGCTCTCATTCCAGCCTGCCTACAAACAACATAGAGCTGTTTGGTTAACGTCACAGGACTCTGGCATCACAGGAGTCATCAATCTAAAGCACTGGTTCTGGTTCTCTCTCCACAGATGCTGCCTAGCCTGTTGGGTATTTCCTGTACTGGAACAAATCTAGTACCAGCTCTCTGCAGTATACAGCCTATCATTTCGGAGGCACAAGGATCCGAGGATGTCGGTATCTGGAGCAACAAACAATCTGCTGGAGGAACTCAGAGGGTCAGGAAGCATCTGTGGGGGAAGTGGGTGAAAACTATTCCAGAACATTGACAATTCTCTCTGCCCCAACCCCTCCCCCACCTCAGATGTTGAGGTATTGGTCAGGTCTCCTTGGGGAATATTGTGAGCAGTTTTGGGCCCCTTATCTAAGAAATGATGTACTGGCATAGGAGAGGGTCCAAGGGAGTTTCATGAGAATGATTCCAGGAATGAAACATGTTGGCTCTGGGCCGGTACTTGCTGGAATTTAGAAGAATGAGGGAGGATCTCATTGAAACCTTTTGAATATTGAGAGGCCTAGACAGAGTGGACATGGAGAGGATGTATCTTATAGTTGGGGAATCTGGGACCGGAGGGCACAACCACAGGATAGAAGGATGTCCCTTTCGAATGGAGATGAGGAGGAATTTCTTCAGCCAGAGAGTGGTGAACCTGTGGAATTAATTTCCACAGGTAGCTGTGGAGGACAAGTCATTGGATGTACTTAAAGCGGAGGTTGCTAGATTCTTGATTAGCCAAGATGTCACAGGTTATGGGGAGAAGGCAGGAGAATAGGGTTGAGAGGGAAAATAAATCAACCATGATAGAAGAGCAGGCTCGATGGGCCAAATGGCCTCATTCTGTTCCGACATAGGTGTTATGGTTTTATCACTGTGTCCCCCTTACATATGAATCAAGGTTTACCCAGTGGAATGGGGAAGGGGTGTGGAAGGGAAGGCACACTTGTCTATTTTCACATCACAAACATGAGGGAGACACTTTGATGATGAATCCTACACTGTTCTTAACCTAATGCACACGCCACTCCTCCACATCTACTGACTAATCCTCTGGGCAGCTCTCTGAGCACTATGTGTTTCATTTATTTGCGCCGTTCAGCACCAGGAGTTAGAGGCCACCAACTTCCGATCCTGGCTCACTTGATCTGCAGCAAACTATTTTAGTGTCTGGAGCTGCTGGGTGTAACAATGTTCCCCTAATAAAAGCGTGTGTGCATGCCCTCTGTAATCCAATGGGAAATGGCTCATCGTCACCTTGGAAACCGACTGGAACAAAAGTCGAAATGTTTCTCATATTTATTATTGAATCCTATTGTAGTGTTTCACTTCCTTCCCCAGTACTTTATTCAATTTATTCCACGTTGCCTGTGGGAGCAATACATTCAAGATTATTGCCACTTAACCGTACACATGTATACAGCTAAACGATACAATCTTCCTCGGGGACCACATGCAGCATATAAAATAATATTAACAGATAAAAAAGTATTCTCTTCATGTACAAGTTGACATAAAGTGCAAATATGACCAATAGTTAAATATACAACACTATTACTGCCACTGGTGTTGTGATAAATAACGTGCACTGGGTGGTGACAGGGTGTTTAGAAGTCTCACAGCCAGGAGGAAGAAGCTGCTATCCAGCCGAACAGTCCACGTTCTTACACTGTGGTACCTTCAGCCTGGCGGTAGAAATAAATTAGCGTGTTCCCTCCCTGAAGATCCTAGCCTGTCTCCTCAACACCAGCTGCTTCTTTGGTCACCCACCCTGATGGCCTCCAAGAGGTGCTCGGTCAAAGGTCTCCCCAGCTATTCCTTTGGATTCTCTTGGGACGTTTTACTGGTTAAAAAGTACGGGAATGTTCACATTCACAGTCGAGTTCAAGTTCAATTGTCAACCAACCAGACATAGAAAACATCCAAACGGAACAGTGTTCCTCCGGGGCCAAGCTGCAAAGCACAGTACCAACACCACTCAACACATATAATTACTATAGCAGTAAAACGTACTGTCACAAAATTATAATAATAATAATTTTAGAGTCAGTGGTCTACAAGTTATATTACAACTGATCCATCATTACAGATAGGACAATATATATAATAACTGCTGGGATATAATATTACAGGATAAACAAGCAAGAACAACTTACTTAATAGATATAGCCATTCCAAACACACATAACATTCGGAAATCAATAACCAGAAATATGCTGAACTAAAAAGAGGAAATTGAAAGACATGAACAAGGTATACATTGTCCCGATAGTAATATCTACAACTGGTAGCATTTCATAGCCACTACACAATGCCATTAAACAAGTAGGCCTACACAGCAATATTTATGTAAATATCCAGAAAGCTACTAGAATAGTCTGAAAGTTCCTAGCAACTGAGAAACGAGTATGCTTGGCTCTAACCAGACTTAAGGTTTCACCAACTTAAACTGAGAAAAATTTTAAATGTAATAAAACAGACCAAGTTCCTAAGTGACATGGCCCGGAGAACGATGGTGCGTGGGATGTTGTCCTGGAGACACGTTTCTGCAGGAACAAGTAGCAGTTGTGTAGGTTGTGGTGGAATGTTAACTTTTAGCCCAACAGCCAGATGTCAAAGAGCAAAGAAACAGGTCTTTCAACCCATCTGCATATTCTATTTACCATTATTTGATCTGTAATCCTAAACCATTAACCTGGGATCACGAATTCAATTCCCACCATGGCATTTTAGGAATTTAAATTCCAATAACTCCCTAAATCCAGATTAGAAGCTTTGTACTATGTGGCCACTTTATTAGGTACACCTGTACACCTGAACATTAATGCAAATATCTGATCAGCCAATCGTGGCAGCAACTCAAAGCTTAAAAGCATGCAGACATGATCAAGAGGTTCAGTTAGAGAAAATCTGCAGGTGCTGGAAATCTGAGCAACATACACAAAATACTGGAGGAACTCAGCAGGCTAGGCAGGCATCTATGGAAAAGAGTAAACAGTCAACGTTTTGGGCTGAGACCCTTCATCAGGTTTGGTTGTTGTTCAGACCAAACATCGGAATGGGGAGGAAATGTGATCTAAGTGACTTTGAGCGTGGAATGATTGTTGGTGCCAGATGGGGAGGTTTGAGTATCTCAGAAACTGCTGATCTCCTGGGATTTTCACACCCAGAGTTTACAGAAAATGGTGGGAAAAAAAACAAATAAGCATCCAATGAGAGGCAGTTCTGTGGGACAAAACCACCGTGTTAATGAGAGAGATCAGAGGGGAATGGCCAGACTGGTTCAATCTGACAGAAAGGCAACAGGAACTCAAATGACCACATTACAACAGTGGTGTGCTGAAGACCTTCTCTGAATGCACAACACACCAGACCTTGAAGTCGATGGGCTACAACAACAGGAGACCACGAATATCCACTCAGTGACCACTTTACTGGGTATGGGAGATAACAAATAAAGTGGTATTAAGTGTATTTTGATGACTGTGAAACTGCTGCATTATTGTAGAAGCCAATTAAGTTGACTAAAATGGGATAGAGGAAGAAATTTGTTGGCCAGATCCTGTTACCCTGTAACCAACCCTGAACCCACCAAGTTACCTTGTAACCAACTCTGAACCAGTAAGTTTCAATAACTCCCTAACTCCGGATTAGAAGCTTATACTAAGTGGCTGTTTAATTGGGTACACCTGATCATTAATATAAATATCTATCTAATCAGCCAATCTTGTGGCTGAACCCACCAAATTCAGATACAATCAGTAATGCTGGAGACACTCAGCAGAGTAGGAAGGTGAATTGGAATTTCACATTGTGAAAATAAATCCAAAAACTATTGACAATGAAATAAACAGAAACTGCGAGAAACATTCTGCACTTCAAGCCGTGGAAACAGAAATCTATAGCACATTACAGGCCCTTCGGCCCACAATATTGTGCCGACCATGTAACCTACACTGAGTTTACTAGGAGCTAACTTGCTTTGGTACCTGAAATGTTCATCGCTTCTCTGTCAACAAATTCTCCCTGTTCTGATGTGCCTCCTGCAACTTCTGATTTTATTCATGGCTTAGGTCAATAAACTTTCATTAAAAGTTACAAAGGATGAAGTGTTGGAGACCAGGAGCTTAATGAACACAGGAGGGAGTGTAATGGGGGGCGATGGTCTGGGAGTAGGTCAATGGGATTAAGTGGAATAATAGTGCAGCACATACTAGATGGGCCAAAAGGCCTGTTTCTATGCTGTAATGTTCTCTGAATCAATTTGTTTTACACAGAGTGTGCTGGGTGCGTCAAACCCATTACCAGGTAGTGGTAGAAGCAGCTATATTAGGGATACTTAAGAGACTTTTAGATAGGCCTCCATTTTCCTATCATGTGCCGATGCAGGAGGGAAGTGTTAGACTGATCTCGCAGTAGGTTAAACAAGATTGTGGGCCGAAGGGCTTGTACTTTTCTATAAAATGTAGCAGTGGCGTTGCTGAGAGAGCAGTTGAAAATCTTGGGAAGATATAAATAGTAGAGTAATATTTACTCACATCATTTACTCCCCCCAGTCCCTACCCTACTACAGACTTTGCCTTTGGTTCTTTATATCTGCCTCTCCCCCCAACACCCCACCTCCATCTCTGCATCCTGAAATGGTGTTCCATGTCTTCGTTTGTACCTTAGTTGTTTGTCAGTCTTTGTTTAGGAACAGTTCTTCATAAGTGCTATTGCATTTCTTTATTTTCCTGTAAATGCTGCAAGAAAATGAATCTCTGGGTAGTATCTGGTGACATACACAAGATGTACTTTAATAATAAATGAAGGGTAACGTGTCTCGGCCCGAATTGTCGACTCTACTCTTTTCCATAGATGCTGCCTGGCCTGCTGAGTTCTTCCTTGACAATACCTTGACAATAAATGAATCCCAGGGCTGTATATTGTGACAGATATGGACTTCAATAATAAATTTACTTTGAACTTTGTATTTCAGTTCATCAACTGAAAGCATTAAATGATTCGGACACTGCACGGACTGCTGAGTGCCGTCAGCATTTTTTTTTAAATTTCAGTTTTCCGACATCTGCACAGATTTTCTTTCTGAAATCTAGGGAAAAGAGTAGTAGGGAGAGAGTGTAACCCAGAATTGGCCAATCAGGTGATTTTTCACCTCAACACCCTACCCCTGCCATTCTAATTGGCAAGAAGATGGGCTCACTTACAATGACGGACATGTCATCTGACCAATGTTAAGTGTATGGGAGAAGCAGCAGTAGAAGCTCACGTTAAATGTCCTGAAAAACATCTATATATGACTTCCTGTATCACATTTTCCTCTGGGGATCGCTGTATGTTATGAGAGTACTCTGTAAATGAGAGTGATAGATCTCCTCTGGACCCTCTCTAAAGTTTCCACATCCTTCCTGTGAGAAGGTGACCGGAACTGAACACAGTGCTCCAAGTGTGGTCTTCTAGAGCAGTTTTTATTGATATTTGCAACATTACCTCATGTCGCTTGAACTCAGTCCCCCAACTAATGAAGACCACAACACTATGCATCTTCTTAACCACCCTATCACTTTGTGTGACAACTTTGAGGAAGTTACGGGCGTGGACTCAAAGATCACTTGAGTTCCTCCATGCTGCGAAGGATCCTACCATTACCCTGGCCTCCTAAGATATGCCCTCTAATCTATGAAGCATTCTGATAAAGAACCTCTGCACTCTCTCTTAATCCTGTAGATCTTCCTATGATGAGGCAACCAGACCTGAACACAATATTCCAAGCTTGGTCTAATCAGTTTTATAGAGCTGCAACATTACCTCACAGCTCTTGAACTCAATCCCCTAACTAACAAACGCCAGTACACTATATGCTTTCTTATTCATGCCATCAGTTATGTGGGAGAGGAGGGGTACATTGGCCTTAGAGTAGGTTAAAGGGTCAGCACAACATTGTGGGCTGAAGGGCCTGTACAGTTCTATGTTCTGTGATTCCATCTATGCACACAAAATGCTGGGAGAAACACAGCTAGTCAGGCAGCATCTATGAAGGGAAATGAATAGTCAACATTTCAGGCCGAGGCCCTTCACCAGGTCTGGAAGACCTAGGCAGAGGCAGAGTCATGATGGTGCTAAATTGCGACTCCTTCACGTTTATCTATGAAAACAGTTTAATTTCTGCCTTTGATGTCTCTCCGTCTCCCTTTCAGGGTGGATAGGGTTCTGTAGAAGACTCAGACTTGGTTCTTTGCAGCGGTGGGACCTGCTCTCGGGGGCTCACAGCCAGCTGCTTTTCCATATCCCAAGGGTGCGGCCTAGGAGACGGGCGCTCCTTCAGGGTTCCGAGGTTCCGTGGCCCTGCGGACGGGCTGGTTCTGAGCCGGTGCCACCGACTGAAGCGTTGCGGGAGAGAAGGGAACATTGGATCAGCTGTTGGAGGCTGTGTACTTGGTGAGTGGTGCTCTCTCTCCCTCTCGTTGGTGGTGAGAGATTGTTGCAGATTCTAGGGTCACAGAACTCGGAAAAAGGCAGTGTGACAGACTTTTAACACCGTAGATCAATGATTGTTCTGTTCTGTCTCCCCTCTCGCTGTGAAAGGGGAGACCGCTTTTCCCCTTTATCAGGGAGGGAGAGAGCCTGTGGTATGTCGAATTGTTGGGTGAACGATGGTTTTTTTGTTTGTACTGCAGATCACGGTCTTCATTGGAGGCTCTGCTACTGCTTGCTTGGTGGGTAGAGGGTGCTGGTGCTATTCTGTGTGTGGGTGGGAGAGGGTCATTGCTTTGCGTGTGGGTGGGGGAGGGGAGGGTCATTGCTTTGCTGCTGCTTGTGTGTGGGAAGGAGGAGTGGGGGGGCTTTGGGGTTATAAAGTTTTAACTGTCATTCATTGGGGTAGACACTAGACACTAGACAACTACAGCGCAGTCCAGGCCCTTCAGCCCTCGATGTTGTGTCAACCCATATATTCCTTAAAAAAAATGTACTAAACCCACACTACCCCGTAACCCTCTATTTTTCTTTCATCCATGTGCCTGTCCAAGAGGCTCTTAAATACCCCTAATGTTTTAGCCTCCACCACCATCCCTGGCAAGTCATTCCAGGCACCCACAACCCTCTGTGTAAAAAACTTACCCCTGATGTCTCCCCTAAACTCCTCTCCCTTAACTCTGTACATATGCCCTCTGGTGTTTGCTATTCATGCCCTGGGAAACAGGTGCTGGCTATCCACCCTATCTATACCTCTCATAATCTTGTAGACCTCTATCAAGTCCTCTCTCATCCTTCTACGCTCCAAAGAGAAAATTCCCAACTCTGCCAACCTTGCCTCATAAGACTTGTTTTCCAATCCAGGCAACATCCTGGTAAATCTCCTCTGCACCCTCTCCATAGCTTCCACATCCTTCCTATAATGAGGTGACCAGAACTGAACACAATATTCTAAGTGTGGTCTCACCAGGGTACTCTTCTGTTTTCGTGGATGTCTGTGAAGAAAAAGAATTTCAGGGTGTATATTACATACATTTATCTGATATTAAATGGAACTATTGAAAGCCAGCATAAAACATGGGGACGGGGGAGGAGGAGGAGGAGCTAGCAGGTGATAGGTGAATCCAGGTGAGGGAGGAGGCAATAATATGTGAAGTTGGGAGGCAATTGGTGGAAAAGGCAAAGGACTGAAGGAGGAATCTGACAGGAGAGGACAGTAGATCATGGGATAGGGGAAGGAGGTGGGAGAGAAGAGGAGGAAGGGGAAGGTGGAGGACGGGAAAGAGAAGGTGTAACAGGACCACAAGGATATAGGAAAACAGAGAATGGTGGGGGATGTACAGTTGGGAGTGGTTACCAAAAGTTAGCGATATCATTGTTCATGCCATCAAAGTTCAAAGTAAACTTATTATCAAATTACATATATGTCACCATATACTACCCTGAGATTCATTTTCTTACAGGCATTTACAGAAGAATTAATGAAAAACTACATGGAAACAAAGACTGACAAACAATCAATGTGCAGAAGAAGTCAAATTATGCAAACACAAAAAGCAAAACAAAATGCCAATAAATAAATCAATAATAAATCAAACTGCATTTAGACCATTCGAAAGTAGATTTCTTAAAGGAAAATTACAGGGGGGCAGATTGCAGAGATAGTAGTTCAGAAGAAGTACATCTAGAAGTTATGTGCGCTGCCTGCAAAAGTTGCTGTGTGTCTCTCCATAGAACCATAGAATCATAGAAACTACAGCACAGAAACAGGCCTTTTGGCCCTTCTTGGCTGTGCCGAACCATTTTCTGCCTAGTCCCACTGACCTGCACACAGACCATATCCCTCCATACACTTCCCATCCATGTATCTGTCCAATTTATTCTTAAATGTTAAAAAAGAACCCGCATTTACCACCTCGTCTGGCAGCTCATTCCATACTCTCACCACTCTCTGTGTGAAGAAGCCTCCACTAATGTTCCCTTTAAACTTTTCCCCCCTCACCCTTAACCCATGTCCTCTGGTTTTTTTTCCCCTTGCCTCAGTGGAAAAAGCCTGCTTGCATTCACTCTGTCTATACCCATCATAATTTTATATACCTCTATCAAATCTCCCCTCATTCTTCTACGCTCCAGGGAATAAAGTCCTAACCTATTCAACCTTTCTCTGTAACTGAGTTTCTCAAGTCCTGGCAACATCCTTGTAAACCTTCTCTGCACTCTTTCAACCTTATTAATATCCTTCCTGTAACTCGGTGACCAAAACTGAACACAATACTCCAGATTCGGCCTCACCAATGCCTTATACAACCTCATCATAACATTCCAGCTCTTATACTCAATACTTCGATTAATAAAGGCCAATGTACCAAAAGCTCTCTTTACGACCCTATCTACCTGTGATGACACTTTTAGGGAATTTTGTATCTGTATTCCCAGATCCCTCTGTTCCACTGCACTCCTCAGTGCCTTACCATTAACCCTGTATGTTCTACGTTGGTTTGTCCTTCCAACGTGCAATACCTCACACTTGTCAGTATTTATCTCCATCTGCCATTTTTCAGCCCATTTTTCCAGCTGGTCCAAGTCCCTCTGCAGGCTCTGAAAACCTTCCTCACTGTCTACTACACCTCCAATCTTTGTATCATCAACAAACTTGCTGATCCAATTTACCACATTATCATGCAGATCATTGATATAGATGACAAATAACAATGGACCCAGCACTGATCCCTGTGGCACACCACTATGCGGGATCTTGTCAAAGGCTTTACTGAAGTCCATGTAGACAATATCCACTGCCTTCCCTTCATCCACTTTCCTGTCTCATGTCCATCAAATCCTCTTTTATTCATTCTCTTTGACTACAAAGATGGTATACAAGGTAGATCCAGATGTCCAGCATCTGCAGTCATCCCATTGCTTCATTTCCTGCTGCACATCTGACGTTTTTTCTCTCTCATGCCCATCAAATTCCCTTTTATTCATTTGCCAATTATTTACACCAAGGGAAAAGTTACACTCAGTAGCCACTTTATTAGGTACATGAGTGGAACCCGGTGTGGTCTTTTTTTGCGAGACCCTAAACACTGTTGTGCATGAAAATCCCAGGAGATCATAAATTTCTGAGATACTCAAACCACCCCCACTGGAACCCACAATCATTCCATGGTCAAAGTCACGTAAATCACATTTCTTCCCCATTCTTATGTTTGGTCTGCACAACAACTGAACCTCTTCACCACTCCTGCCTACTTGTATGCCTTGAATATATATTTGGTTTGGAAGGTGTTGAATCGTTGTGGACAGAGAAAATGAGCTGCAAGAGTAAAAAGACCCTGATGGGAGTTGTTATACAGATCCTCAAACAGCAGTGAAGATGTGAGTCTACAAGTTACAATGGGAGACAGAAAATGCATACCAAAAGGACAATCTTATAATGGGCATGGGGGACTTCAATATGTAGGTAGATTGGGGAAATCAGACTGGCGCTGGATCCTAAGAGGGGTAATTTCTAGAATGCCTACAAGCTGGCTTCTTAGAGCAGCCCTTGGCTGAGCCCACTAGGGAATCAGTTATTCTGGATTGGGTGTTGTCAATGAACCAGAATTGATTAGAGAGCTTAAGGTAAAAGAACCCTTGGGGACAAGTGATCATAATATGGTCAAATTCACCTTGAAATTTGACAAGGAGAAGCTAAAGTCAGATGTATCAGTATTACAGTGGAGTAAAGGAAATTACAGAAGCATGAGAGAGGAGTTGGCCAGAATTGATTGGAAAAGAACACCGGCAAGGATGATGGCAGAGCAGCAATGGCTGGAATATCAGGAAGCAATGTGGAAGGCACACACTATATACAGTACATCCCAAAGAGGAAGAAGTATTCTAAAAGCAAAATACCCAACCATGGATAACAAGTGAAGTCAAAGCCATTATGAAACCCAAAGAGAGGGCATATAATAGAGCAAAATTAATGGGAAGATAGGGGATTGGGAAACTTTCAAATACTAACAGCAGGCAACTAAAAAGAGTCATTAAGGTAAGGATGGAATACAAAAGTAACCTAGCCAATAATATTAAAGAGGGTACATAAAGAGTAAAAGAGAGGCAAGGGTAGATATCAGACCACTGGAAAATGATGCTGGAGGGGTAGTAACGGGGTACAAGGAACTGGCGGATGAACTGAATTAGTATTTAGCATCAGTCTTCACTGATAGTTAGATAGTCTTGACTAGATAGGGACTCAATAGTTAGAGGTGCAGATAGAAGGTTCTGTGGTCGTGACAGAGAATCCAGGATGGTTTGTTGCCTCCCAGGTGCCAGTGTCAAGGATGTCTCTGATCGATTGCATGACATTCTGAAGTGGGAGGGTGACCAGCCAGATGTCGTGGTGCACATCGGTACCAATGACATAGCAAGGAAGAGTGAAGAGGTCCTGGACAGTGAGTATAGAGACCTTGGTAGGAAGTTGAAAAGCAGGACCTCGAGGTGGTAATCTCAGGATTGCTACCTGTGCTAGGTGCCAGTGAGGGTAGGAATAGGATGCTCTGGAGGAGGAACAAGTGGCTGAGGAACTGGTGTAGGGGGCAGGGTTTCAGATTTCAGGATCATTGGGACCTCTTCTGGGGCAGGTGGGACCTGTACAAGAGAGACGGGTTACACTTGAACCACAGGGGGACCAATATCCTTTCAGGGAGGTTTGTTAGTGCTGTTGGGGAGGCTTTAAACTAGATTTGCAGGGGGATGGGAACCAGAGTGCCAGAGCTGACAGTGTGGCTGGGGTGAAAATAAATGATATTGAAAGTTTAAGCAAATCCGCTGATAGAAAGGTTGTGAGTGGTGGTAAAAATCTTCTGAGATGTATATATTTCAATGCTAGGAGTATTGCGGGGAAGGAGGATGAGTTGAGGGTGTGGATTGACACGTGGAATTATGATGTTGTAGCAATTAGTGAAACTTGGCTACAGGAGGGGCAGGACTGGCAGCTTAATATTCCAGAGTTCCGATGTTTCAGATGTGATCGAGGCAGAGGAATGAAAGGTGGGGGAGTAGCATTGCTTGTTAGGGAAAATATTACAGCAGTGCTCAGGCAGGACAGATTAGAGGGCTTGCCTACTGAGTCCTTATGGGTGGAGCTGAGAAACAGGAAAGGTATGGCCACATTAGTGGGATTGTATTACAGACCACCCAATAGTCAACGAGACTTGGAAGAGCAAATCTGCAGAGAGATAGCAGGCAACTGCAGGAAACATAAAGTTGTGGTGGTAGGGGATTTAATTTTCCATACATTGATTGGGACTCCCATACTGTTAGAGGTCTAGATGGTTTAGAGTTTGTAAAATGTGTTCAGGAAAGTTTTCTAAATCAATATATAGAGGGACCAACTAGAGGGGATGCAATATTGGATAACGAATTAGGGCAAGTGACAGAAGTCTGTGTAGGGGAGCACTTTGGTTCCAGTGATCATAACACCATTAGTTTCAATCTGATCATGGACAAGGATAGATCTGGTCCTAGGGTTGAGGTTCTGAACTGGAAGAAGGCCAAATTTGAAGAAATGAGAAATGATCTAAAAAGCGTGGATTGGGACAGGTTGTTCTCTGGCAAAGATGTGATTGGTAGGTGGGAAGCCTTCAAAGGGGAAATTTTGAGAGTGCAGAGTTTGTATGTTCCTGTCAGGATTAAAGGCAAATTGAATAGGAATAAGGAACCTTGGTTCTCAAGGGATATTGCAACTCTGATAAAGAAGAAGAGGGAGTTGTATGAAATGTATAGGAAACGGAGTAAATCAGGTGCTTGAGGAGTATAAGAAGTGCAAGAAAATACTTAAGAAAGAAATCAGGAGGGCTAAAAGAAGACATGAGGTTGCCTTGGCAGTCAAAGTGAAGAATAATCCAAAGAGCTTTTACAAGTATATTAAGAGCAAAAGGATTGTAAGGGATAAAATTGGTCCTCTTGAAGATCAGAGTGGTCGGCTTTGTGCGGAACCAAAGGAAATGGGAGAGATCTTAAATAGGTTTTTTGCATCTGTATTTACTAAGGAAGCTGGCATGAAATCTATGGAATTGAGGGAATCAAGTAGTGAGACCATGGAAACTGTACAGATCGAAAAGGAGGAGGTCCTTGCTGTCTTGAGGAAAATTGAAGTGGATAAATCCCCGGGACCTGACAGGGTGTTCCCTCGGACCTTGAAGGCCTTGAAGGAGACTAGTGTTGAAATTGCGGGGGCCCTAGCAGAAATATTTAAAATGTCGCTGTCTACGGGTGAAGTGCCGGAGGATTGGAGAGTGGCTCATGTTGTTCCGTTGTTTAAAAAAGGATCGAAAAGTAATCCGGGAAATTATAGGCCTGTGAGTTTAACGTCAGTAGTAGGTAAGTTATTGGAGGGAGTACTAAGAGACAGAATCTACAAGCATTTGGATAGACAGGGGCTTATTAGGGGGAGTCAACATGGCTTTGTGCGTGGTAGGTCATGTTTGACCAATCTGTTGGAGTTTTTCGAGGAGGTTACCAGGAAAGTGGATGAAGGGAAGGCAGATATTGTCTACATGGACTTCAGTAAGGCCTTTGACAAGGTCCCGCATGGGAGGTTAGTTAAGAAAATTCAGTTGCTAGGTATACATGGAGAGGTGGTAAATTGGATTAGACATTGGCTCGATGGAAGAAGCCAGAGAGTGGTGGTAGAGAATTGCTTCTCTGAGTGGAGGCCTGTGACTAGTGGTGTGCCACAGGGATCAGTGCTGGGTCCATTGTTATTTGTCATCTATATCAATGATCTGCATGATAATGTGGTAAATTGGATCAGCAAGTTTGTTGATGATACAAAGATTGGAGGTGTAGTAGACAGTGAGGAAGGTTTTCAGAGCCTGCAGAGGGACTTGGACCATCTGGAAAAATGGGCTGAAAAATGGCAGATGGAGTTTAATACTGACAAGTGTGAGGTATTGCACGTTGGAAGGACAAACCAAGGTAGAACATACAGGGTTAATGGTAAGGCACTGAGGAGTGCAGTGGAACAGAGGGATCTGGGAATACAGATACAAAATTCCCTAAAAGTGGCGTCACAGGTAGATAGGGTCGTAAAGAGAGCTTTTGGTACATTGGCCTTTATTAATCGAAGTATTGAGTATAAGAGCTGGAATGTTATGATGAGGTTGTATAAGGCATTGGTGAGGCCGAATCTGGAGTATTGTGTTCAGTTTTGGTCACCAAATTACAGGAAGGATATAAATAAGGTTGAAAGAGTGCAGAGAAGGTTTACAAGGATGTTGCCGGGACTTGAGAAACTCAGTTACAGAGAAAGGTTGAATAGGTTAGGACTTTATTCCCTGAAGCGCAGAAGAATGAGGGGAGATTTGATAGGGGTATATAAAATTATGATGGGTATAGATAGAGTGAATGCAAGCAGGCTTTTTCCACTGAGGCAAGGGGAGAAAAAAACCAGAGGACATGGGTTAAGGGTGAGGGGGGAAAAGTTTAAAGGGAACATTAGCGGGGGCTTCTTCACACAGAGAGTGGTGAGAGTATGGAATGAGCTGCCAGACGAGGTGGTAAATGTGGGTTCTTTTTTAACATTTAAGAATAAATTGGACAGATACATGGATGGGAGGTGTATGGAGGGATATGGTCCGTGTGCAGGTCAGTGGGACAAAGGGCCTGTTTCTGTGCTGTAGTTTCTATGGTTTCTATGGTTTCACCATGGAAGACACTAGCAGTTCACGGGTTCATTTTATTATCAAAGTATGGATGCGGAATACAACTTTGAGATTGGTCTTCTCCAGATAGACACAGAATACAGAAAAACCATATAAGTAATTGAAAGAGGGACATCAATCCCACCCCACCGCACAAAAAGGAAAAGAAACAAAAACTCGCAAAACCCAAACACCCGCCAGCCCGTCAATCTACAACAAAAAGAATGGGCGAGAACACAAAAAAACCCACAAAACTGATAGTGATCAATATGAACGACAGTCAAATGCATTAATCTCAGAATTTCGATAACATCTCCAAGAGCATCGGGACCCAACTCCGAGGGAAGCGACGCAAACCAACAGCCCCTCCGAGGAAAGCAACACGAACCAGTGACCTCTCTAAGATCTGCTTTTGCCTAGGTGTTTCACCCTACCACAATGCTTTAATAAGCGAGAATTCAGCATGCATTACAGTGGAGCACAATAGTGGAAGTTCCAGGTGTCAGGTGTCAGGGGTCATGAAGTGTGGGAAGTTAACATTAACTTGAGAGAAGGTTCTTGGAAGCAGAAAGGTCTGAAGGTAGGTAAGTCATTGGGACCAGATGGTGTACACCCTATGGTTCTGAAAGTGGTGGCTGAAGAGATTGTGCAGCCATTAGTAATGATCTTTCAAGGATCACTAGATTCTGGAATGGTTCCAGAAGACTGGAAAATCGCAAATGTCACTCCACTCTTCAAGAAGGGAGGCAAAAGGAAATGATAGGCCAGTTAATCTGACCTCAGTGGTTGGGAAGATGTTGGAGTCGATTGCTAAGGATGTGGTTTTGGGGTATTTGGAGACACATGATAAAACAGGCTGTAGTCAGCATGGTTTCCTCAAGGGCAGATCTTGCCTGACAAATCTGTTGGAATTCTTTGAGGAAATAACATGCAGGATAGACAAAGGAGAATCAGATGATGTTGTGTACTTGGATTTTCAGAAGGCTTTTGACAGGATGCCACACATAAGGCTGCTTAACAAGCTACGAGCCCATGATATTACAGGAAAAATTCTACCATGGATAAAGTAGTGGTTGATAGGCAGGAGAGCTAGAGTGGGGGATAAAGGGAGCCTTTTCTGGTTGGCTTCCTGGGACTAGTGGTGTTCCACAGGGGTCTGTGTTGGGACAGATTCTTTTTACGTTATATATCAATGATTTGGATGATAGAATTGATGGCTTTGATGCAAAGTTGCGGATGATTATGAAGACAGGTGGAAGGGCACGTAGCTTTGAGGAAATAGGGAGGCTACAGAGGACTTGGAGAGATTAGAAAGGGCAAAGTGGTATATGGAATATCGTATCAGGAAGTGTATGGTCACGCACTTTGGTAGAAGAACTGAAAGGGTTGACTATTTTCTAAATGGAGAGACAAAACAAAAATCTGAGGTGCAAAGGAATTTGGGAGTGCTTGTGCAGGAGTCCCTAAAGGTTAATTTGCAGATTGAGTCTGTGTTGAGGAAGGCAAATGAGATGTTAGCATTGATTTCAAAAAGGACTAGAATATAAAAGCAAGGATGTAATGCTGAGACTTTATAAAACACTGGTGAGGCCTCACTTGGAGTATTGTGTGCAGTTTTGGGCCCCTTATCTTAAAGGGATATGCGGACACTGGAGAGGGTTCAAGGGAGATTCACAACAATGATCCCAGGATTAAGCAGCTTGTCATATGAAGAGTATTTGATGGCTTTGGGCCTGCATTCACAAGAAATCAGAAGAATGAGGGGCGAATTCAGTGAATCAAATAGTGGAAGGTCTTGATAGAGTGGATGTGGAGAGGAGGTTTCCTACGGTGGGAGCGTCTAAGACCAGAGGACACAAAATAAAGAGGTGTCCTCTTAAAATGGAAGTGGGGAGGAATTTCTTCTGTCAGAGTGGTAGATCTGTGGAATTTGTTGCCACCAGCAGCTGTGGAGGCCATGTCTTTTTGTATATTTAAGACGGAGGTTGATAGGTTCTTGATCGGTCGGGGTATGAAGGGATATGGGGAGAAGGCAAGAGTTTGGGGCTGAAAGGAAACATGGATCAACCATTATGAAATGACAGAGCAGACTCGATGGGTCAAAGAGCCTAATTCTGCTCCTATATCTTATGGTCAAACGTACATGTCCACCAAATGGCCAATTAACCTACCAACAGCACGACTATTATTGAGGTCCCAGGTGCCGCCCATATCTGTTTGCTTTTTGAATGGCAGACTCATTGCAACCTTTAATAAAAAGATGACTTTGAGTGCCTTGCTGTGGCTATTACAGAGGTCAGTGCTACATATCAAGTGTGTTTCCTTACTAAAATGAAATGGACACAGTAGGTTTAGCATTATTATTCTGCCCTGTATTGAAGAGAAGACAATTCATCAAATGTTCAGCTCTAGGGAGTGGTAACTAGTCATGTTCAATTTTTATTTCTCATATTGATTATGGGTACCATAACCAATGTTTCTCTAATATCATTGAGGGCAGGTTGCATCACTGCCTGGTATGGAGGTGGCACAGCACAGGATCGGGAAAAAGCTGCAGAAAATTGTAATCTCAGCCAGCTCCGTCATGGGCACTACTGTCTCCAGCCTCTGCAGCACCTGCTGAAGGCAATGCCTCAAAAAGGCAGCATCTATCATGAAGGACCCCAGTCACCCAGGACATGCCCTCTTCTCATTGCTACCATTGCGGTGGTGGTACAGGAGTCCGAAGACACACACACAGAATGTTTCGGGAACAGCTTCTTCCCCTGCATCACCAGATTTCTGAATGGACAATAAACCCATGTACACTCCACACCATTTTACCTTCTCATTTTGCTCTACTTGATTATATTTATATATTAGTTTTTAAATTATGTATTGCAACAGAACAATGTATTTCATGACATATGCCAGTGATATTAAGCCTCATTCTGCCAACACAGAGTTCTGAGTAAGACCTAACTAGTTGGCTCCTTGAACTTGCTCTCCATCCAGTAAGATGTCACATTCAGATACATCAAAACATCCGGTCATCATCTGGTCAATGTGGTGCGAGCTGCCGACTCCATTGAGATTCTGGCTCAGATATAGTTGTTTAAGTCTGCAGGGTGGGTTTGGGGTCAGAGAGGGGTTAAAGGACAGGGACGGGGAGGAGTTAGAAGTCAGGCTGGAGCCTGGGCCTCCGCTCTGCGTTCAAAGGCTAGCAATGTGGATGTATGATGAAGGACATCCGTGGAGGACAGGCTAGCAAGCATAGTGGGATGATGATCATTGAAGAGGAGGGAAGGCGACCACTTGGTGGGTCCCAGGATTGGGCATGAAGGTGAACATGAGACACAGGGGCCGGCAATCTCTAGGTACTCGAGTCAGTGAGTCTAGAGTTCGGGATTCACCTAGTCCTGAGGTCAAAATCAAAGCCTGAAAGTCCATCAGAAGTCAAAGCATAGTCTGAGCTCCCTTTCATTGAAAGCCTTTGCCTTTTCATACAGCAATATTATCAAATCAACTATTCCCTTGAAAATACACCACGTCTTACCAGCAAACAAGAGACACCATTTAAGTGGACAAACATTGCAGGTGCTCCACTGCGAATACTCCAGACTCATCCCTATCAAGCAGTGGAAGGCCTCCACAGAGCAGACAAGGTGTTTCCAATAGTAGGTAAGAGTGGGATCAGACAGCATTGCCTCAGAACAAAGGAATGTCCCTTTAAAACTGAGATGGGGAGTCTCAGGTGCGGTAAGTGTCGGCGTCAGAGTCTTACCGGACGCTAGGAGAGAAAGCTAAAAAAAAAAGAGCAGCTTCAGGTAAGGCCAGACTTTTTCCGCTGTGCAGGTGCAATGTTGGTGTCAGAGGCCTAAACTCAACGGCAACTAAAAGGAAGGTAGGGTCAAGTGGAGCTGCCATTGTCGGAGTGTACCAGTAATAGAGGGGGAAGGCTTTGGCTTAATGGGCAGAAGCACAGACAAGAAGAGGTAAGCACTTTTTTTTAAGTACAGAATAGTCAGGATGGAATGTTCCTCCTGTCAGATGTGGGAATTCCATCTTGCCCTGGTGACTTATCCATCTTAATACTCATTAGGAAGCTCAACACTTCCTCCTCCTAAACACCCTAAGTATACACTCAGCACTGATCTCCTGGTCCTCCAAATCCTTTTTCTTGGTAAATACTGGAAGCAAAGTACTCATTAAGTACCTCACTCATATGCTCCGCATCCAAGCAAATGTTCTCCTCTTTATCCTTGAGTGGTCCTACCCTCTCCCTAGTTGTCCTCTTGTACCTGACACCTTGGGATGTATACAAGGCCTTGGGTTTGACCTTAAACTTACTTGCCAAGGACATTTCATGGCCACTCCTCTTTCCTAATTTCCTTCAAGTTTTCTTTTTGACTTCTTCATAATTTTCACTTTCTCTGTTTGATCCCAACTTCTGAAGCTTTCCATACTTTTCCTTTTTGACTAAACTCATCACTTCTCTGGACATCCAAGGTTCCCCTATTTTTTCATCCTTGTCCTTCCTTCTAACAAGAACATATCTTTTTTGTACTCTATGCAATTGATCTTTAAACACCCTTCACGTATTGGATGTGGCCCTCCCAGAAAAAAGTGTTCACGATTAACTCTCCTCAGCATCTACACTCAGTGGCCATTTATTTAGCTATCTCCTGTACCTAATAAAATAACCACTTAGCATACGGTCATGGTTCTCTGCTGCTGTAGCCCGTCCACTTCAAGGTTTGAAGTGTCCATTTAGAGATGCTCTTCTGCACACCACTGTTGTAAAATGTGGCTATTTGAGTTACCGTCACCTTCCTGCCAGCTTGAACCAGTCTGACCATTTTCCTCTGACCCCACTCATTAAAAAGGTGTTTTCACCCAACAAAACGGCTGCTCAATGGAGGCTTTTTGTTTTTCGCACGATTCTTGGTTAACCCTGGAGACTTGTGCATGAAAATCCCAGGAGATCACCAGTTTCTGAGATACTCAACCCACCCTGTCTGGCTCCAACAGACATTCCACAGTCAAAGTCACTTAGATCACATTTCTTCCCCATTCTGATGTGTGGTCTGAACTGAACCTCCTGACCATGTTGGCATGCTTTTATGCATTGAGTTGCTTCCACATGATTGGTGATTAGATATTTGCATTAACAGGCAGGTTTACAAGCGTACCTCATAAAGTAGCCATTGAGTGTATGCCCTGCACAATCTATTCCCTGTGTTGGGGTTTAAATGTCTTAAACAGTGCTATTATATCTGCCTGACAGGGCATTCCAGGCACCCTCCATCTCACTTTATCAGTCCTATAAAGGAATGTAGTAGGAGTAACTGTGTAAGGCACATTAGACAAGCATTCTTAAAATCTCAACCTAGGTCTCATTATGCAGATACACAAACAATTCATATTTCAGATCGAAGCTCCTTCATTGCTAGATTGGCTGTCTCCAACTGAAAAGAATAGTTGTGTTTCTTTATCCACAGATACCTCCCATTGTGATACACAGGGAAAAGGAAATCGATTCAGCTTATCATCACAAGTGTTAATCTCTAACGGGGTGCTTTGATCATTTGAGAAAGCGATAATGCAGTGGTTAGTGCATGTTTTGCAGCACCAGTGACCCAGGTTCAATTCCCAATGTACAAACTCTTTACATACTCCCCATGACTGTGTGGGTTCCCTCCCACATCCTGCAGTTGTATGGGTTACAGTTAGTGAGTTGGGATGGCACAGTACAGCAACGCTATCTTGACGCCAGCACCCCAGGTTCAATTCTCGCTGCTGTCTGCAAGTCTGTATGTTCTCCCTGTGACACGGGTTTCCTCCAGATGCTATGGTTTCCTTCCACATCCCAAAAAAAAACCACATGGAGCAGTAGGTTAATTGGTCACTGGGTGTAATTGGCCAGCTCAGGCTTGTTGGGCCACAAGGGCTTGTTACTGTGCTGTACGTCCAAATTAACAAAACTAATAAATGTCAATCTTGTCAACAATGCCCACAAAGTGTACAGTCATTCACTTTGGCAAAAGGAATAAAGGCATAGACCATTTTCTAAATGGGAAGCAAACTCAGAAATCCAAGGTGCAAAGAGACTTGGGAGTCCTTGTTCAGAATTCCCTATAAGTTAGCTTGCAAGTTGAGTAGATGGCGAGGAAGCCACAAATGCAATGTTAGCATTCATTTCAAAAGAACCATAATATGAAAGCAAGGATGTAATGCTGAGGATCTATAAAGAACTTGTCAGGCCACATTTGGAAAACTGCGAGCAGCCTTGGACCCCATATCTAAGAAAGGATGTGCAGGCATTGGAGTGGAGAAGATGTTCATGAGAATTATCCAGGGAATGAAAGGGTTAATGTATGAGGGCATTTGATGTTTCTGGGGCTGGAGTTTAGAAGAATGGGGTCATGGTGGTGCTGGTGGATCTCATTGAAACCTATTGAATATTGAAAGGCCTAGATACAGTTGACGTGGAGAGAATGTTTTTTTTATATAGTGGGTGGGGGGAGTCTAGTACCAGAGGGCACAGCTTCAGAACAGAGGGGCATCCATTTAGAACAGAGGTGAGGAGGAATTTCTTTAGCCAGATGGTCGTGAATCTGTGAAATTCATTGCCACAGACCGCTGTGCAGGCCAAGTCATTGGGTATATTTAAAGCGGAGGTTGATAAGTTCTTGATTAGTCAAAACGCCAAAGGTTATGGAGTTAAAACAAGAGAATGTGGAAGAGGGATAGCAAATCCATCAGGGAATGGTGGAGCACAGTCGATGGGCTGAATGGCCTAATTGCACTCTCATGTCTTAATGGTGATTAAAGAAACAAAGTCACAGTGGTAGAGGATTTGAATGATTTTCTGTTCAAACAGAATAAACACAGACCAAGAGCTTAACTCCTCTCCCTTTTATTTATAAGGTTTAAAATGTACACAAATAACAACCATATTAAATTGCATTGTAAATAATGTTAAATAGTAATCAGGAATAGAGAACTGTACATTAGACATCGAGACAGTAGGCCAGAGAGCACTTTTCTTTAAAAAAAAACATCGGGTGGTGCGAGGGCATGTCAAACCATTCTACATTTCAGCCAAGTTCATATTTTGATGTTTCCCCGAGACTGGGTAGACTCAGCTCCCATGGGGAAGCCAAGAAAATTACTGCCGGTAACACAAATTGTCAAACTAACAACGTTACAGGAGTTCCTTTATTGCAGATATTGTATTATACTCAGAGTTTAAAAACTGGTATGCTCCCCTCAAACAGTTAAGTCATTCTGTATTACCGATGAAGTATATTGCTCCATTTCAAATTACAAACAGGATTTCTAGTCTTGCTCGGCACCTAACTAGTCGGGCTGTGTCAGATCAGGCAGGAACAATTACATGCTGCAAATGGGCTCAAGTTTGGGGAGTGATTGTAAATGAACCAAGCTAGAAGTCTTGAAGTCACTTCTCGTTAATTCTCTTAATGTCTTGCCAATAGCCAAAGTACAGACACGTACACACACACATTCAGAAGACAATTTGCAATAAATACATACACAACATGGACTTGTTTTGCCATTACTCTCCTCTTACTTGGACCAATACAGGCACCATGCCTGGTGTTAATCATCAGTAACACAAACAGCAAGAAAGCTGCCTTGCAAAAACTGGATCCAGGTTTCAATGCCATTTTAATCTTCAAGATACTAGAGTACAGGACTGCTTTTCTGAGGGAAGCAGTTAATGTCTAGTGGTAGCAGAACTTGGCAAAGACAGATCGGAGTTGTTTGATCTTTGTCAGATCTGAATTTGGATACAAGATTCAGTAAGAAAGCTTTAAACAAAAAAAACAACACTCAATAGCCAGTCCACCAGAGAGAACATCCCCTGAAATCTGGTCGGATTTAACACTGCTCCTTCAGAGCGAAGGGACAAAATTCAGAATGTACTAGAGACTGAATCTAGTTACAGTCCACCAATAAGTGAACGTATATAGGAATAATCCCTAGCCAACCACCCGCACTCTGTGCACAAATTAAAACTATGTTACACTGTTTAACATCAGTACTAAGAAGCAACAGTTTTCACTTTACAATCAAAAATTTACTATTTACACAAATACAAAAAAAATCTCAAAAAAGTTATTCATGAAATACCAATGTTAAAAAAAATACACAGGGAAATAACTTAATGTGTATTAAATACAAAACCATGTCATTCAAGGGGGCTGTTAGCGTCAGTGAAGAGTTAACCTAACAGAGTTTACAGAGATTATATATTTGAGAAGAGGAGGCAATGGGCTGCCAAACAGTAGGGGCAAGAATAGCAGGTGAGAATTTTGAGACTAATCTATATTTTTTTGCTTTTACATCGCAAGCATCGGACTTGCCCCCTCCGAACTAAACTTGTCTAATCTTTTCTTTTCCCTGAGCACCTTTTGTGGATGTACCCCACCAGTCAAATTCACACCTCAGACCCTGGGTTGGCAAAAGCCAAATAACTTTGGTGTTGGGCAACTTGGGTGAGGTTGTAGAACATGGGAGAAACAAAAATGAAAAAGCACACCAACATGTAAACAAAGATGCAATCATATTGATTTTTGTTTTTGCTTAGTGTAGATTGCTTTAAAAGGTGGCTGTGGTATAAAAGAGGACCCTGCTAAGTTTTGATGGACTTTACTGTGATAAAGTAGGTCAAAAAGTGGTCACTTTTTCCCATTATCTGCCCAACCCAAATAAAGATGCTTTTTGATTTCAAGTAAGCATGTTCAGATAGCACACAATGTTTGCCACATTCAACTTTGCTTGCCTGCAGATGAATCCAGAGCTTTGACACATGTTATTAAGGGAGGGGAACGTGGGCTAGCCAGAGGCTTCCACAAGAAAATGGTGGCAATCCATTTTTACAGGCAAAGGGGTGCTGGTGGCCAGAATCAGACAGTATTAGAAAATGCCTTTTAGGTTTCTGGCTGCCAAACTCACAAGGATTTCACAGAACACTAAGAAAACACGCACTCAGTGGTTATTGACACACTTATACCTGGACTGGAAAATTGGAGTAAATGACTGCATTTTTTCCAAAACTTCACTGTGCCAAAGCTGACAAACAGAAGCATGATGCATTCCTTTGAATAAAACTAAGTTAAAAAAAAAGGTAAAGACCCTCAACTGCATCAAAGAGAACTTATTTTTGTGAATTTTGGCAGGTTTCCTTCTCCTCACTCATCGCTGCACTCCCACCTTCTGCTGAAACTGGTCTTTATATTTACTTATTAGTACCGAGCAGGCAACTGTTTAAAAAAGATCGTCAGCCACATTTTCAAATGGTTAGTGTCTGTGGGAAATGGCTGTCAAAGCTGAGAAGCCACTTTAAAAAGGGAGGACTCATCAACTATCTTTTTTGGGGGGGCGGGGGGAAGGCACAAGTTCCAAGAGTGAGCCATTTATGTGGTTGGCAACAAACATGGGAGTGGCAAATGAGATTTAAGCAGTCAATGCTACATTTACAGCTCCACCAACAGATTCCCAAATGACTTTTAGCAATGTGAAGCAACTTTTCCCTTGCAGGTTTTTTTTTTGCTTAGTGGTGCCCTTGTATGCACGATGCACTTGGGCAGTTGAGTGTCCAGCTACAGTTACGAAGGACTGGCAGGATAAGAACAAAGGCTCGCCAGTTTGTTTTGAATATATATTTCAGATCATCTGTCATAGTTGCATTAAACCTAGATTTACCCAATAGTAATGCAGACATGATGTGTGGGGTCAAAAAGACACTTGGAGAGAGAGAGAGAGAGAAAATTCAACTCCCAGATAGCTCTCTTTCTAAAACACTGCTACACAAAGCTTTTGTAACCCCTAAAATCATCAATGAGGGGAATTCAAAAGGGGTTTAAGGGGATGTGGGGAAGAACAGGGCACTGACGCTTTATACCTGGATTAGAAAATGTCATGACCCTCACACCTCTGATCCTTTCTGGAAGGAAAGACAACAGAACACTTTAAAAAATGAATGAAAAAATAAATCCATACCCTTTTCAGAAATTAGCCCAATGCGGTCCCAAGTCATTGATCTTGGCAACACACAAATACAAGATATAGTTGACATGAAAAGGACAGGCAGCTCTGATTTAACAAACCCATTTTAATGAGTGTTTGATGAGTAAGAGTTTTTTCTTTCCCCTTTTGTGCACCAAGTGCTGCTTTAAAAAAAAATCACAACTGATTTTATATATACTTTTAAAAATATTAAGTTTCATCACCCTGGATACAGATTAAAAAAAAACTAAGTTTCAATACTTACAAGGAGTGACAGAGTGAATATTATTCAGAGGGAAGGTTCATTCTGGAAAAGAGGTCCCAAAAGAAATGCATTATTTACAGGAACCTACAAATGCGACTTGTAAATGAAGGGGGTTGGGGTAAACCCAAATTCTACTGACATCATGCCACACGAAGTCTACTGCAGCCAACAATTGCATTGGGTGCTAGGTTTACCCATTTAAATTCAGCTGCCCATTTTCCTTTTAAGAACTAATATGAGCATACTTGGCATTTCAGAAATCAGGACTGCTGTAGGTTACAAAATAATTTTTTTTCCAAATCTGTGTTTTCCTCTTCCTCTCATCCTTAATAAAGTCTTGGGAAGCCATCACACCGTCAGCAGAAAGATGGAGAAGGCAAGACAATGGTAACTGGCCACCATTATAGAGGGGCAAGCTCGAAGCCCTTGACTACTTGTAGACCGGAGGCCAAGCTTCCTTTTGCAGGGGTGGAAGGGGCAGTCAAGGTGAAATCCGGGGTTTTCTTCTGGATAAAGAAAACTCCAAACAAACAGGGGGGAGAAAAAAAAAAACTGTATATAATAAATCTGAGGTGATTGACAAGATAATTGCAAGTATGTTCAAACTGAAATTGAAGTCCTGCTTTCCCAATTCTCACACAAGTAAAATACTGGGTCAAGAGCCTTGTTCCAATATCCTCCCTGAAAATCTGTTTGCAGTGGTCAGTGTTGGAAATGTTGTCCTAACATTGGCAAAAGTCAGCGAAGGAACCTGGGAGGGAAAAACAGATCACCATTAGAGGCAGAGTAACACTACACAGAAAAAGGGCTCTTTGGCCCAAATTGGGTCCATTGAGCCACTGCCATTTGTCTACATTTGGTACATATCCCTCTGCACCTTCCCTGTCCACGTACCTGTTTAAAGCTGCAATTGTATCTGCCTCTACCACTTTCTCTGGCAACATGCGTGAAAAAGCTGCCCCTCAGCTCCCTTTTAAATTGCTCCCCTCTCGTGTTCTCTAGTTTTAAACTTCCTCTTTCTGGGGAGAAAGGATATTATCTATGTCCCCCGTGAGTTTAGGCTCTGCAAGGTCAATCCTCAGCCTCTTGCACTCTAGAGGGGTAAAAAGTCCCAGAGGTGCAACACAACAATCATTTGGAAGCCACATTTTAGTTCACAACTGAGAACCCTTGAACTGCACCTGCTGGCCAAGAATTAGTCTAGAAATGGCAACTGTATACAGTGAATGTACAACACCGACACACACTCAGTGGCCACTTTACAGGCAACTTCTGTACCTAATAATCTGGCCATTGAGTGTACATCTTAGTGGTCTTCTGTTGCTGTAGCCCATCCACTTCGAGGTTCAACGTGTTACGTTCTGAGATGCTCTTCTGCACACCACTGATGCAACGTGGTTATTTTGAGTTACAGTCACCTTCCTGTCAGCTTGAATCAGTCTGGCCATTTTCCTCTGACCTCTCTCATTAACAAGGCAATTTTGCCCACAGAACTGTCGTTCACCAGATATACTTTTTTTTGTTTCTCTCACCAAACTCTAGAGACTGTTGTGCATGAAAATCCCAGTTTGAGATACTCAAACCACCCTGTCTGACACCAACAATCATTCCATGGTCAAAGTCAGTTAGATCACTCTCCCCCCCGCCCCACCCCTACTGAGATATTTGGTCTGAACAACACCTGAAGCTCTACACCATGTTTTTATGTGTTGAGTTGCTGCCACACGATTGGCTGATTAAATACTTGCATTAAGGTTTACACGTGTACCTAATAAAAGTGGCCACCAAGTGTAGATCTGCCCGTTTTGGTCTCTGCTGTTCCACTAACCACAATAATTTCCATCTACATTAAACGGAGGGAAAATCCTACAAAAACTTGTGGGAAAAATTATGGAACCAAGCTCAGCATGTTGCACTTAAGTTCACTGTGTAGATCTGAGCAGCTGTGATTCATAGCCGGTTTCCGTCCTAAATTGCAAGTTGCATGCTGCAGCAGGAAGGATCAAGTTAAACACTTGACAGCGTGGGTAGCATTGCAATGAATAATTTGCAAAGTGGAGTCATTGCTGCTCTGCTATTAGAAGCCCTAGATTGCAAGGTTTGGGAGCATTTGCTCCCTGACACAGTCTCTCCAGTGTGCAACATGCATTTCTCTCTGGGTGTCGGACCTTCAGTTATCATTGATGGATTAACTTATTCCTTTGGCAAATTTTCAAACTTTGTTCTTTCTTCGAGGTGCTTGGATAAAAGGTCAGAGGTTCAACACATCCTTTGGAGTGATTAGAGATTAAGAATTTAAAAAGCATACTCAGCTCCTCCCAGTGCTAACCAATCAGCATCTGCTGAGCCAAAGAGAGAATGTACAAATACAAGTAACAGTCACTAATTCTGTTCAATGGCCGTGAGGAATATACAGTAAACAGAGGCGAAAGCCAATAATCTTAAGGTCAAACACGAGGAAATCTGCAGATGCTGGTATTTCAAGCAACACACATAAAAATTGCTGGTGAACGCAGCAGGCCAGGTAGCATCTATAGGAAGAGGTACAGTCGACATTACGGGCCGAGACCCTTCATCCTGAGTACAGTCGACATTTCGGGCCAAGACCCTTCGTCCTGATGAAGGGTCCCGGCCCAAAACGTCGACTGTACCTCTTCCTATAGATGCTGCCTGGCCTGCTGCATTCACCAGCAATTTTTATGTGTGAATCTTAAGGTCACCTCATCAAGTGGAGAGCTTGTACCTGAAGTCAGGGGTACATCAAGCTAATAGTTTACTGTTTGACAAATCGTTTACTCCACATTCAAAGAAATTTGTCAGTGCACTCCCCCCCACAGAATGAGAAGGATCTGTTAGAGTATGTAGGGCAATGAAGAGGTACAGAACATGGTTACATGCCAAAGGAGAGACATTCGCACAAAAACACTGCAAAATCCTGAAGTGTACAGCACATAAATATCCCATTATGTCTTAATTAGTAATGTACTGTGTATCTAGCATCTACAGCTCCACAAACCTACTAACCTGCGATTATGCCAAATGGAAGCCTCTTCCACCCCAATTCATCAAGCTGTGAACATACCACTAGTGCTTAGTTTATATTGAAAAGGCACTTGCTTAGAAATTCACTGGAATGCTAAAACAAGCACTACAAAGTTTGGAGGGGGTTAAGTTGGAATGGTGAATGCATTCCGACAGCCACTTACCTGCTCCTCTAAGGATATTAGTCACTTTGCCAGATGTTCAAAGGGCATGCTGGTCTACCAAAAAGATAATGGTCAGCATCACTATCGTTCCATCACAAACCAAGAGAGCTCATCCATTTAATTCAAAACAAGTGATATTAATTCCGCTAACATTATCATACTAGACCAGAGAGCCCAACCCTTCCTTTTGTTCTTAACACAACCAGCCCCCACAAGGCAAAACAACACACACTTGACAACACAATGATCAACTTCATTCACCATATACACGTATTCAGAATTTGCTGTAGTGTGCTGGTGTGATACACAATGAAAAACATCATTCAACAATGATAAAGAATAATATAAAAAATAAAATTAGTAATTTAGGTATGGGTATGAAATAAAATTTGCATAAATACATAAACACCAGCATGTACTTACAATGTAAGCAGCATTATAAAAAGTGTCTACAGTGCATTGCAGTGACTGGGGTAATAGAGAGGGGCGTATGTGGTAACTAGAATGACTGCCCAGACTTTGTTTTGATAGTTCTGCAGCACTTCCAGCAGGGAGCTTTAGGAAAAGGTAGTTTTGCAGTTTGGGTAATGTCCACAATGATTATTTCTGCCCTCTTCTTTGTCCTGGGCACATACAAGTCTACTAGACTTCATGAACAGGCTAGTGTACATACAAGGGCACTCTCTTGTGGGCTTGTATTAGAACTAGTCTGGGTTCTAGTTTGCCAAATTATTGCAGCTTTCACCAATCTATATGAAACTTTGCCAACATCCAAAGAATTCTGTTCTCCACCCTAAAGCTTGTGATACTCAGCCTCCAGACAGCTCAGACTCAGCTCTGCTAGAAGTCAAACGCTAAAAGATGATATAGTGATCAATAAGCAGAGGAACGGAGAGAACAAAAGCCGGGCAAATGCCCCTAACTACTGCCTAATGAACTATGCTGTGAAGGACCTGTTCTTGACAATGGACAAGCAGTAGCTGAACACTCCTGTCAGGATAGAAGTACTAGACAGAGTCCGGGTGATGACTGAAGGGTTGGTGCCAAAGAAATAATGCATTTTTGGGTGAGGAGGAAGCAGTAAAGAGGAACCAAAGGCCTTTCCTGCATGAACAACAATCTTTGTATTATGAAGCCTGTTCCCTCCTTTGCTGCAATATTACCCATCACCACCAGAGGCTCTCAGAGAGCTGTGAGACTGGCAGGCTGGGTGTTTAATTATTAGTTTTGAGGAATTCACGCCTGACATGTTATCTACTCAATCAAATGTTTACCTTCACTCTGCTCTCCCTGACAGAGGGAATACTGCATTAACAAAAATCAGAGGATTACAGAGAAAACAGTATACCCTGTTCATGAGCAAGTTTTAGCTTTGTATTGAGTAACACACACACAAAATGTTGGAGGAAACTCAGTAGATCAGGCAGCATCTATGGGGAGAACTCTTTATTCCTTTGCCAGACCTACTGAGTTCCTCCAACAACTTGTGTGTGTTACTGTGGATTTCTAACATCTACAGAATCTCTTGTGTTAGCTTTCTACTGGTGACTCAGATGGCCAAAAGCTCAGTAGTTATATTATTGGCTCTACAGAGGATAGTGGAATAGTTCAAACACTCTGAAGATGTGCCCTCACATGGTCTAACACTAGCACTAACACACACAGACCCCTGTAAAAAAAAGTGAACCCTTTGCAATTACCCGATTTTCTGCATTAATTACTCATAAAATGTGGTCTGATCTTCATCAAGGTCATAATATACAAACAATCTGCCTAAACTAATAACACACAAACAATTGTACTTTTCAAGTCTTTATTGAACACATTGTTTAATCATTCACAGTCCAGGTTGGAAAAGGTATGTGAACCCTTGCATTTAATAACTGGTAGAACCACCACCACCAAACATTTCCTGTAGCTACTAATGAGACTTGCACAATGGTGAGGAGGAATTTTAGACCAGTGGTCCCCAACCACTGGGCCGCAAACTACCGGAAACGATATGAGTCAGCTGCACCTTTCCTCATTCCCTGTCACGCACTGTTGAACTTGAACATAGGGTTACCAACTGTTCTGTATTTGCCGGGACATCCCGTATATTGGGCTAAATTGGTTTGTCCCATAACGGGACCGCCCTTGTCCCGTATTTGCCCCGCTAAGGTAGAGTGTTCCTAAGAAACCTTTCATGCCGAAATGGCGTAAAGCGAAGAAGCAATTACCATTAATTTATATGGAAAAAATTTTTGAGTGTTCCCAGACCCAAAAAATAACCTACCAAATCATACCAAATAACACATAAAACCTAAAACACTAACATATAGTAAAAGCAGGAATGATATGATAAATACACAGCCTATATAAAGTAGAAATAATGTATGTACAGTGTAGTCGGGAAGATGAAGGCAAAACTGATTTGTGGGGAAAAAAATCAGCACGTACGCACATGCGCATGTCACGCATGCGCACACAGGTGCCCGCGCAAGGCTTCATGGTCATGGTAGTCTTCGCTGGGGTAAAGTGTCCCGGGATTTGACTGCTACTTTTGTCCCTTATTTGGGAGTGAGAAAGTTGGCAACCCTAACTGTAAAAGACACGTTGAGGTGAGTTTAACCCTACTTGAACACCCCCCCCCCCGACCGGTCCGCAAGAATATTGTCAATATTAAACCGGTCCGCGGAGCAAAAAGGGTTGGGGACCCCTGTTTTAGACTATCCCTCCAAACAAAACTTTTAGTTCATCAATATTTCTGGGATACTATGCATGGACAGCTCTGCTCAGGTTATGCCACAGCATCTCAATTGCATTAAGGTCTAGATTCTGCCTTGGCCATTCCAAAACATGAATTTTCTTCTTTTTAAATAATTCTGTTGTTGATTTCCTCATGTTTCAGATCATTGTCTTGTTGCATCACCAAACTTCTCTTAAAGTTTCAGGTGACAGACCACTACTCTAACATTCTCCTGTAAAATGTCTTGCTACAAATTTGAATTCATTGTTCCCTCAACTCTTGCAAACCGTCCAGGCCCTGAGGCAGCAAAGCAGCCCCAAACCGTGATGCTCCTTCTACCATACTTCACAGTTGGGATGAGGTTTTGGTGTTGCTGTGCAGTGCTCCGCCCCCACCAAACATAACAGTGTGCATTTCTGCCAAAAAGTTCAACTTTTGTCTCATCTGTCCACAGAACACTGTCCCAGAAGCGTTGTGGAACATCCAGATGGTCTTTTGCAAACTTAAGACATGCAGCAATGTTTTTTTTGGAGAGTGGTGGTTTCCTCCATGGTGTCCTTCCATGAACACCATTCTTGTTCAATTTTTTTTTATATATATAGCAGACACATAAACAAAGACTTCAGCAACTCCAGAGATTTGTGCGGGTCTTTTGCTGTTACCCTTGGGTTCTTTTTCACTTCCTTCAGCATTGCACATTGTGCTCTTGGTGTGATCTTTTCAGGATGTCCACTCCTTGGGAGAGTAGCAACAGTACTGAATTTCCTCCATTTGTAGACAATTTATCTTACTGTGGATTGATGAACACTCAGGTCTTTAGAAATGTTTTGTAGCCTTTTCCAGCTTCATGCATCTCTACAATTCTTCTTCTAATGTTCTCTGAAAGTTGTTTTGATCGAGGCATGGTTCATGTAAACAGATCTTTCTTGAGGAGAGCAGGCTCTGTCAGTAACTGACTTTGTGTGTCTTTTTTTTAAAAATAGGGATGGGCACTTCAAAAACCCACACCTCCAATCTCATCTCATTGATTGGAACACCCGACTCAAAATAGCTTTTACAGAAGGCATTACCCCAGAAGGTTCACATGCTTTATTGAACCTAGAACAGGATTATTTAAATGGTGTACTTGGTATTAATAAGAAGTACAATTGTTTGTATGTTAGTTTAGATTGTACTTGTCTATTATTATGACTTAAAGATTAACCCACATTTTATGAGTAATTATTGCAGAAAACCAGGTAAGTGCAAAGGGCTCACAAACTTCTTTTTGGTAAACCATCTTGAATCTCGAGTGCCTGGATCACTCTGTTGAGGCGGTGGAGGTAGATACATTAGGGCATTTAAGAAGCTCTTTGACAGGCACCTGAATGATAGAAAAGTGGAGAGTTAAATAGAAGGGAAGGGTTAGATTAATTTTACAGTAGGTTAAATGGTAGGTTGTGGCCTTAAGGACTGTAATGTTCGATGTTCAAATGCTAAAGGGAGAAGCGAATTCAATGGGACACTGGCATGAATCCCAGAGACAGACAGAATGCCAACTAGTTTCTTGTAGGAAGGGGATATTAAGGGAAGCACTTATGGCATTAGATCACTCAACCATTCATGGGCATTAAAGCAGATGAATAAATTCACTTACAAACTGATCAAAGAGTCAGAATATCACTGTGGTATTCTGACTAGTAACCCAGCCTCATACACGAAATCAAAACCACTTCACTGCAGTGTCAAGTTGCCAAGCTCCCACGTAATCTTCAACCTCAAAATGAATCAGGTGGGTGGTAAAGCACGGGGAATGAGAGAGGGAACCAGTCTCACTCACCTGGCTTCAGCACCTAGTCGGTGAAAGCAGAGGTATGCAGAAGTACCAGTAAACTGTGAACTCGGGTGGGAAGCAAAGTGCATACCTGTGATACAGAAATGCGTGACACATCTTGCCGTGCTGTAAGGTCTGAGGATGAAACGTTGGCCGGAGCACCTCTGTGCAGCCTCATGCTAACCTTGCGCTCTCGTTCGGCTCGGGATATGGGTCTTGGTGAGGTATTTGCTGCAACAATAAGAGGGCTTTTTGTTAAGAAGCATTCTCCACATACCTTTACGCTGATAATAAGCGATGGGGGGTGGAGGTCTTGGCTGCGATTGCTGGTTCTTGGGCACCAGTTATGATCTCTATAAAACCATTTCAGAATTGTGTATATGCCTTGGAAACCTTACAAACCTTAGAAATGCCTAAGGTATGACTGATTTAATATTAAGTGATTATCAAAATGGGATTATCGGTTATCACACATGCCTTGGAAGACTTACAGATCTTAGATACCAAAGGCGTGGACTCTCTAGAAGCACAGTCTGATCTATTTAACAAAGATTTACTGTGCCCTAAGCTCTTCGAAGCTGCATGCATTCTGCTGAGCTACCACATCACATATACACAACGCCTCTAAAGCACGTGTTCTTTTAAATGGCATTACCGACAGTGAGAATCAGATTTAATATCACTGGCATATGATGTGAAATTTGTTTTTGCAGCAGCAATATATAATAATAACTATAACTTACAATTATACATACACACCTAGCCAAAAAAAAAGAAAAACCAGAGGTAGTGTTCATGGAGTTGTTGTCTATTCAGAAATCTGATGGTGAAGAAGAAGCAGTTCCTGAAGTTGAGTGTGTGTCTGCAGCCTCCTTGGCGGTAGCGATGAGAAGAGGGCATGTTGTTTTGAAGGTGTCTTTGGTGGTGGGGAGGCTAGTGCCCATGATGGAGCTGGCTGAGTTTGCAACTTTCTACAGTTTTACCCCAACCCGTGTGATGGACTGCACTGAGCTCTGAGGTATGTTCACTGCCTTTACGATGGTCTTGTACCCTTCCCCAGATGTGTGTTTCTCTATTATCATTTCCCTGACTATGCTCTTTTGTCTTCATTTCAGTCTAGTTTGTTGAAAATCTTTTTGAATACCATACTTTTGGACAAGAGACAGAGATACAGAGAATTTATTCTTATGAATTTGTTGAAAATGTGATCCTCCAATTTTCTACATCAATAAATTTGGGTGAGTTGGTGAGGTAATGTACAGTGTTGCATCTGAGGAAAGTTAGCGTAGTAATTACAAAGAGGGTGAATACTTCTTCAGCTTCACAATTTGTTTTTTTAATTTTTAGTATACTGTTGACATGTTTTAGAATTTTTCTTTTGAGTTGACATGACGCACTATGCTTTGTAGATGAGCTCAAAAATCCTACTTCAATAACATTTTAAATTTAGAAAATGAGAGTAAAATGTGAAAATAGTTGTGGAGGCTGCATGTGTAACAAGCTGCTAGAGAAAATGGTTGAGACAGGTACAGTAACAACTCAAGGAAATTTAGACAGAGAGATGAATAGGAAAGGTTTAGAGGGAGGGGTCAAAACCAACCAAATGGGACTAGCTGAGACAGTCTCTCAGTTCAAAGGCCCTGTTACCTTGCTATATTGCTCCACAAGTGTGGCAGTAAGGCACCCACCAAAACTGAGATCAATGATACGAGTAGGAAAAACAAACCCTGATTCACACTGACAAAGACAAGATTGAGAGTCCCATGACATAACTGCAGGAGCTCCTCAGGTCAATGACCAATGCCCAACTACTTCAGTGACGACCTTGCTTCTATCAGCAGGTCAGATCAGAACAAGAATATTTGCTGACGACTGTGCGATGCATCAGCGAAGGAGCCAGACCTCAGTAACAGTCAGGCATGGAGCAAGAAACAATTGAGGTACTGTACTCAGGGGGATGAAAGGAATGGCTAATGTTTTGGGTCTAGACCCCGCATCAGGACTGAGAATAGAGAGAAAATGGCTAATACGAGGAGGAGCAGGGGAAAAGCGAGACAAGAGGGAGAGTCTAACTACCTTCTATTGACTGTGAGTGACAATGCCATCACTTAGCTTTCCACCACAGGTAAAAATCCTCAGCATCACATCCTCTGACACCTTGGTTCTGGACCCTGTATCCAAGGAAGGACGTGCTGGCATTGGAAAGGATCCAGGGGAGGTTAACAAGGATCATCCCAGGAATGAAAGGGTTAATGTATGAGAAGCGTTTGATGTCTCTGGCCCTGCACTCACTGGAGTTTAGAAGAATGGAGGGGGTGGGGGGGCAATCGCATTGAAATGTAGTGAATATTGAAAAGCCTAGATAAAGTGGATGTGAATAGGATGTTTCCTATACTGGGGGAATTTAGGACCAGAGGACATGTCCCTCATTTCTGAGGCTATCACTTTAGAACAGAGATGAGGAGGACTTTCTTTAGCCAGAGAAACAGGGGGAAAGCAGGAGAATTGGATTGAGAGGCAAAATAAATCTGCTTTAATTGAATGGTGGGGCAGACTGGATGGGCTGAAGGGCCTGTACTGTCCTGGTTCTATTTTCTAACACTCCCAGTGCTTGAAGTTGGACACAACTGTCATCAAGAAAAAGGATGATGGGTGAAAGCTGGAACACAGAAAGAGTTTCTGGTAATTAGGTTATAGAGAAGGGAGAACAAACAGGGCAAATGGATTAGTGAAGGATAAAGCTTTCACCAAGTGACCTGATAGAGAATGGATGGAAGCTACAGCAAGACCTTTTTTTCTATTTGTACAGTTTCTCTTCTTTTGCACATTGGTTGCTTGTCAGTCTTTTGTTTGTGTGTAGTTGATTCTATGTGTTTCTTTGTTCTACCATGCATACCTGCAAGAAAATGAATTTCAGGGTAGTATTTGGTTACATATACGCACTTTGATAACTAATTTACTTTGAACTTTGAAGAGTACTGCCATACAACACACATAAAATGCTGAAGGAACTCAGCAGGCCAGGCAGCATTTGTGGAGGGGAATAAGCAGTGTACATTTCAGGTCAAGACCCCTGACCAGGACTGGAAAAGAAGGGGAAAGACCATTGTAATGCTGATCAGATTCGTTAATGCAAGCTCAGAACAAAAGGAAGAACCAGAGACTAAGAAAAGAACCAAAACCAGATCATGGTTGCACAAAGCCAAGCCTTCAGTGGTCAGAAGCTACATCTGCTTCTACTGAGGAGAAAAAAAAAAGATCAAATTAACCAAATATACTCCAGAACAAATTGTAAAAATTTGTCTGTGTTTACTCTTGGCAAGTTTCCAGCGATGGCGGATGCCCGAAGCGCACAAGTATTTCATATACACTGCAGAATGAGGGCAAGATATTTTTGGTCAGATTTGTCAGCTAGAAGTTATGTTTAAGATTCTCAGAGCAGCCGCAGAATGTGGATGCAGTGTTATCGCTAGTGGAGTACAGGCAGCCTTCTCTGAGGATCATCACCTTGTCGTGGTACAGAGGCCTGTGAGTTCCTGAGGTCCTGAGACCAAAGCAGCCTGGAGCCCCTGTAAGGGTCACCCTGGCAGTGAGGTTCCAGACAAAGAGCGATCCAACCATGACCAGAACCATGCAGCTGGCGAAAGGTGACGACACACCACAACGGCAGTGAAAGCAGAGGAAGGCTACAGCACCGTCCCCTCACTTTCCATGCCACGGGACCCTGACCCTGATCTGTCAAGGATCATGTGGTGGCTGCCTGTGCATCAGCCTCCCCTTGTTAAACAAGGTCACACACAGCCGTTCTCCATTAAGGGATTAACCCCTTGGAGAACATCACACTCAACTCCAGTGATGCTATTATCATCTGCTGATGAAGCTAGGATTTAAATAGCAAAAGAAAATAAAAGTGTTTTTTTTTTGCGATTCACCTTTGGTAATAAGGATTGGTTTTGATATGGAAAGAGTGGCCCTGGTTTCTGAACTGGATAAAGAGCCTGCTTTCTCCTGGTGGATCAGGAGGACCATTCGATACTGCACCAAAGAGTCCACCAGCACTACAACAGGTAGTACTGCACACTTTGGCTACAATGCCATGGATAGATTACAGAGCACACCTGCATAATGTAGGTCATGTTTGTAATAGTGTGATTAGGAATTTCACCTCGAAGGCAGCCTGCTCTGCTTTAACACACCTTTATATAACTTAAAGTTTCTTAGGAATGTAGCTATCAAGTTAAAGCAGAGTACCACATACAAACTCTGGATTGACTCTGAATTTTGTGTGCAAGTGACTGAATTTCTAGCATCTGCAGAACATCATGTTTAAATTCAAGCAGAACTACTCATATATAAATGGGCAGACCACACATGGACAGAATAAATTTTGAACAGACAGTTCAAGTAGTGGACAAGAAATTGTTCAATTATGTGAACTTCACCAAGGGTCTGACCAGATGGCCCTGCCAATTCCATTCTATTTCCAATGGCTGGGAAACAACTAGGAAGGAATAAACATGTTGCAGGAACTCAGAAGTTTAGACAAAACCTGTGGCGGGAAAGGGACAGTCTGCAACCTTTACCTATACTGAAAGGAGGGGAAATATCCAGTATAAGCGAAGGGGGCGGAAGGGCAGTAAGAGCTGGTAAGCTGTCCAGGTGAGGAGTGGTGACAAACAGATGGTGGAGGTAAGGTGGTGGGGGGAGGAGAAAAACAGCAACAGAAGCTGGGAGGCAAAGGGTTTCAGATGATGGGGGAGGAAGGTGGACCATGGAACTAAATAAGGGAGGTGGACTGGGCAGATGGAGCTGGAGATGGGAGGCACTGAATTAGAGATGTTATAGAATAGGAAGCTATCATTTCACCAAATTGGTATTGAGTCCAGGCAAGCAAAATTCAGCTAGCAACTTCTTGCACTCTCTAGCCAGCCCCACAAAGCTCTTACCTTTCACATTGCAGCTAGCTCCCTTTTGATCTCTACAAGCAATCTGCTCAAACGCTGACCACAGTAAGACATTTCATAAAACTGAGAATTAGAGCCAAGACTTGAACCAGCAAGGTTAGGAAACATTCCCACCTGCTGGGAGAAGTTTGGAGCTTTTCCAGAAACAGCTATTGATACTGGACCAATGGTTAATGTCTTTATCAATGAATAAGAACATTAAAGGGATATATGAAAGAAGGTATGTGCAGAGAATCAGATCAAGGACCATACAAATGGCAGAACTGGGTTGAAGGGCTAAGACTTGACCTTGCACCGATGACTAGATATGGAGCTTGAGCGTGCTCAGAGACAAATGAAGGAATAGCCAAACCTGGGAATAAAGAGCTGCAACTTTACTCTACCAAGTGGGGCAAGATACCTACCAGACTGCTGGGCACGAGTGGCCTGTGTAGGGAGGACTGTGTCTTGTCCATTCCGTAACCGGTTGCCAACTGCACCGGCTCCTGTTCCGGGTGGGAGAGCTCGTGTTGCCGAGCTGCGCGTCTGCACCACACGTTCTTCCCGCTCGTGCTCTCTGCGTTCACGCTCACTTTCCTCCGGGGTACGACCTGCGCCCTGGAAAAAGGAAAAGGCTGTTGGTATTTCTTGCATGAAAATACCATTTACTGAGTAGGTGAAAGAGAAAATGGCAGCAGGACAGTCAGCTCTTAACCTTGATCATGGCCGACCACCAATCTCCATTCTGTTCCCACCTCGTCATATCCCGTCATCAGTTAACATTAATACACGTCCACTTCCTCCTTGAAATGATTTGGCTTCTCCCTGTTTGTGGTAGAGATACCCACAGCTTCACCGCTCTCTGGGTGAAGAGATTTCTCCTTGTTTTAGTTCTCAATATCATTTCCCATATCCATTGTTATGACCTCTGGCTCTGGACTCTCCAGCCATTTGCAATATCCTCCACACATAATATTGCTGGGAGAACTACATCAGCTTTGATGACAACTCCGATTATTCTTCAAAATTTCAGTGATAATGAGCCTAATCTCTCCGCATCCATCAATTCTTCCACTCTTTCCACACAAGCACTTTTTTCCCCTCCAGATAAAAGGAATTCTAAATTGCAGACAGAACTCCAGGTGGGGACTCAGCAAGGCTCTGGACTCTGGCAGTGAGACATCCTTACCCCCAAACAGCTTCTTGAATGAAACACCTTTCCCCTAAATGTGTGCTGCATCTGAACAGTTGGTTTAGGTGATGGGGACACTTCATTTCCTCAGTCTGTTTAAGATATTCCTTTACTTTCAGAACTAAAAAAGGACAATCACTCATTTATCCATGTTAAGCTGTCCCATTGAAGCCACTTTCCCAGCACTCATGGCTCTCACTCCCCAGAATTTAGAGATACTACATTGATTAGCTGCAGACCAAGCTCTGATCCCCATGTGATCTATGTGGAAAATAGCCACTTATTCCTGCTTCCCTTATCCCATCTTCAAATGGTTCTCAAATCTCTACGTATATTACACCTATTCCCACGTGCCGTGGAGATGGAGGGAAATGGAGAGTCAGCAAGCTGTGCTCAGACCCTTTATCTAAACTGAAAGAAAGGAGGGGAAAGGAAGGGCTTGCTATTCTCCCTTATTATTTGTTATACCTTCATAACACTAGTAGATTTGGCAATCCCGGCTTCCCTATCATAGTGGGAGGTGGACTTTGCAACAAGAACAAAATTAGAATAAGGACAAAGATTCCATGACACTGACTGATCAGCAAAATTCCAAAAGTGGAGACTCAAGGATATGGAATCTGGAGCAACAAACAATCTGCTGAAGGTACTCATCTATGGGAGGGGAAACTAATTAGCATTATGGGGTGAAATCTCTACAATTTCTCTCCCCTCTACTCAGTCCTTCCAACAGACTGTTGTTGCCCGAGTTTCCAACAATTAATTTTTACCTAAATCAAACAGCAAGTTAAAATGATTAGAAAGGTTGCATTCAAAACAAATAATCTTCTTCTAGATACCACTTCAACTCTGCCATGGACAGTCCCAAGCCCAGCTGTGAAAGGAGGAGCACTGAGCGTGGGGCTAGCAACCCCATCACGTAAAAACCCAGAGCTACAGAAACGTCAACAGAAGATCAAGGATCTTTGAAGATGGGTTACGCCTGGGGGCAACTTGAAGAATGGCGTAGGACAGAGGATTCTGATGAATTTCTGTCCGCAGCCTCTGCTTAAGAAGAAGAAACCACTTCAGATGTTCACTCCTTTAGCCCTCGCAACTGATCTTAAACAAATGTGACCGAGGAAATCCAATTTCACTCTTCAGACTCAGCTCTTTTTGGATCTCAGCAGACGGCCTCAAAATATTTAATTATCAAGTCAGTCCCAAGCACAATAAACATATATACACTTAAGTGAACTTTCATTATAATGAGCTCAGAATGTGAAGCACTCTGCCTCACCACTAACTGACACAGATCAGTATTATTGTGTGACCATTCTCTATAAACAAATAAAAATAACCCGAACATTGGTTAATGGATAAATATTGCTCAAGTCACCGAGGGAACTAGCCTTGACTTCTGTTTAATGTTTCTTTCCCCTTGGAAAAATGGTGATACAGACAGAACACCTGTGTGGACCACCAGGATGAGTCCTATGCTTCACAACTTGAGGTTGCAAGTATACTGAGGCAACTTCATCATTATTGTGGCAAGCACCAAATCGCTAAAGACAACTAGATCCTTTAAGTCTGCAATCATTAAACTCAAACCAGACACCACCAATTGATTTTAGTACAGCATCCAAAAATCTATCCATCTTTACCTTCAATATACTTGGCAGCTGAGCATTACAGGTCTGCAATGCCTGTAAGGAACAAGATATCTCATATCTCCTTATTCTGAAGGCCATGCACTCTTGTTAAGGATTTCCTGATCAATCCCTCTCAGTACCTTGGGTGGCTCAATGAAATTAACCTCTCACGTTCCTCTGCTCCACAGAACATTGGTCAATCATAAGCAAGTCTTTCCTAATACAGCACAGAGAAAAGCTTTTTAGCCCAACTGGAACATGCTGACCACAGCATCCTCCCTGCTAGTCCCGGTTGCCCATATTCGTCCCATAACCCTCCAAGCCCCTCCCCTCCACGTACCTAGCCAAATGCCTCTTAAATGTCGCAATTATGCCCACCTTACCCACTTCCTGTGGCAGCTCGTTCCAGGTACTCACTACCCTCTGTGTCAAGGTTACCCCTTGGGTCTCTTAAATCTCTCCCCTCTTTTCTTGTACCTGTGCACTCTAGCTCCGGACTCCCCAAGCCTGGGCAAAGAGACTGTCCACCTTATTCATGGTCCTCATGATTTTATAAACTTCTATGAGGTCACACCCTCATTCTCCTGTGCTCCAGGGAGTAACAATCCACTGTGACCTACCTCCTCCTATAGCTCTGGAAAATCCATGTGCATGTAAAATATTTGGGGGGAAAAAAAGCTGCAATATCATACAACTCTTAAAAATGTATTAAATTGCTCTTTTACATCTAACATTCAGATAACATTCCCAGCACCCAAATTTACGTGCACTTACAAACTTCAGCATGTTCCAATCAAAGACGTAGTCGTATGAGAAGCCTTGTCGGTGGAAAAGATTCCTGAAAAGCTGGCGCAGGTACGAATAATCAGGCTTGTCGTCAAAACGCAAGGAGCGACAGAAGTTCAGGTAGGTAGAAAACTCAGCTAAGAGGAAGAGGGAAAAAAAAATTAGGATCATAGAAATAACGAAAGAAGACTGATTAGCCAAGAAACACTGGGTTGACAAATGGTCAGTGGCAGATGTCACAAGAGTTGTTAAGTCACAAGCAGCATTACTTATGTCTGGAGAAAAAGTGATGTCTACAGACTTGATTCAGAGCTTTGAGGTTCTTCGCTACCTCACTCACTGACATACAATCATTTATTTCAACTGTAAAAAAGGCAAGTTGCTTTACAGGAGTGAAAACTAAGTTCCTCCAGTTGAGATCCAGGGAAACTGAGCAGCAGGACGTGGTTGGATTACGCTGAATTTGGGTTAGTTGAGCTGGAAGCAAAAGGAAGTGGGTTTAAAGAGGAAATAAAATGCAAGAATGCAAAAAGAAAAACAAAAGGAGAGCCTTTATAAAATCTGTAACAGATCTCATAATCCTGCTGATTTTCATCACCATATTCTAATCACAGGAGAAAAGGAGAAGTTGATGAAAATGTTACCCAAAGTATTTCACCAGATGCAGATCCACAGGTCAACATGCATGAAGCAAGTTCATCTGCAGGCACTAGGGACACAATTTACTGGGAATTGAGGCCTGTCATCACCAAGGGAAACTAAGGCATGTTTAAACACAGCAAGGAAGGAACTCAATCTTCTTCAGATGCAGTGTGCACCAACTCAGTGGTAGCTGATAGAGAAAACACTGATGGAAAAATTAAAACAGGACTAAACATGTGATCCAAAGAACATTTGTGTTATACTGAAAGCAGGCCAATGCATCAGGACGGGCAAGACTAGTGCAGATTTTACCAGAGCTCTCAAAGTAATGGGATTCCTAAGGCAGACATGCAAAAAAAAAAGGAATCATCTGTATAAAATATGGTACATATACAAGAGGCTTTATTTCACCAAGCCACAGCTCAGCTCTACCTATTAATGATCTTAAGAAATTTGTAATAGAAAATAAGTTTTTGTCTGCCGTATCAGAATACCTGGCTACCTTTGTGTTCACTGATGCTAGGTTAAATGTGTCACAAAATGCTTAGTTGAGCAAGCTGCCAGCCTGGCAAAATCTGCTAATATTTATAGAGTGTTAAAGAGCGCAGCAGAACATATGAAAACTTGAACTGGGGTAATAGCAAGCCAATAATATGACAGGTCACTTGAACTGTGACACAAGCTACTGACTTGGGAGTACAGGACAGAGTACTGATTCAAGACACCTGAATTCACCGTTTAATGTGCCTCTATAATTCAGAACAAGTATATGCATTTTACATGATATTGTGGCAAGTTAGAGAAAGTCAACGGAATCTAGTCCTTTACATGTGTTGAGTGTAATAGCATGTGTGCGTACATAGCACTTACTCTGTAATACTATCTGCTTTTGATTATTGGTTTCCCTTGCACTACATCATTGCACCGTAATCAAATGGATATGTACAGATGGCATACAAGACAAAGTTTTTCCACTGTACCTCAGTACAAATGACAATAATAAAGAGAATTACCAAAATGAGAACAGAATGCAAAGGAGGGAGGAAGTATCAGCATTTTAGCTTCCGTTTAGTCTATAAAACTGCTCCAGAATATGTTTTGTAGGCTCTTGATTAGTGAGGACATCAAAGGTTATGGGAAGAAGGCACAAAGATGGGGTTGAGAGCCATGATCAAATGGCGGAGCAGAAACTGATGGAGCGAACGACCTAATCCTACTCCTATGACTTATGGTCTTGTGAAGTGGCAGCTGGGTGTAGATTCAAAGTCAACTATGACAGCTCCACCTATCCAACTTTACAGGCACAGCAAACAAATGGACTCCACACGGTCTACTGGGATTGACAAACAGTCCCTTACTCTGGTGAGAGGCCAAAACAATTTTAAAGCAGCATGAAACAAAATCCACTCTAAAATACTAGGAAGAGCGGGGCACTCACACGGATAGCTCTTGCACAAAACTTCGATTGGAGTTGACATCTTTTTCTCACTAATGCGCTCGTACTTCTGCCGTTTTGTCGCTGCTTTCAGTCCCTGCCATGGCAACGAGCCCAAGTTAAAATACATCAGGACGTAACCCAGTGACTCCAGGTCATCACGGCGACTTTGTTCTGTGGAGATTTTTTTTTCATTTAAAAAGTCAGGAGCTAAGATTTACTTGAGAGAGTTACTAGCAATGGCATTAAGGGATTCTCTAAATTCACTAACCCAAATGCTTCTCCCAAGTATCTCTTAATTTTCCTCAAACATTACTGCACAAAACTTTACTGCAACAGTAACCTCAATGGCCACTTTATTAGGTACACCTATACACCTCCGTGTTGATGCAAATATCAATCATGTGGCTGCAACTCAGTGCACAAAAGCATGCAGACATGGTCAGAGATTCAGTTGTTCAGACCAAACATCAGGATGAGAAACAAATGGGATCTAAGTGACTTTGACCATAGAATGATTGTTGGTGTCAAACAGGGTGGTTTGAGCACCTCAGAAACCACAAGGATTTTCACACACAAATCTCTAGAGCTTATAAAGAATGGTGAAAAAACAAAAAACATCCAGTGAGCAGCAGTTCTGTGAGCAAAGATGCCTTGTTAATGAGAGGGCAGAGGAGAATGGCCAGACTGGTTCAAGCTGACAGGAAGGTGACAGTAACTCAAATAGCCACATGTTACAACAGTGGTGTGCAGAAGAGCGTCTTTGAATGCACAACATGTTGATCCTTGAAGTGGATAGACTTCTGGAGAAGACACCAGGTTGAAAGGTGTACCTAATAAGTGGTCACTTAGTTCATGTCCAGTTGAGGTAGCCTGCTCTTTGCCATAAGTGATCATGGATTCCTCCCCCTCTGTGCCCATCTCTCCCTCTCATACGAGTTCCCTCCCCCAGTCATTGGAGATACAATTCTCTACTACAACCTTTGCCCAATGCTGACACAAGAGAATGCAGTAAGACAGAACAAAACAAACTGCTGGAGGAACGGTGTAGGGTTTCAACCCAAAATGACGATTTCAGCCCCACTCCACAGATGGTAACAGACCCTTCCAGCTCAGTGAACCTGTGCTGCCCAATTATACCCATGTGACCAATTAACCTACCAACTCTTATGTCTTTGGAATGGGAGGAAACCACAGCACCCTGAGGAAACTCATGCAGTCATGGGGAGAATGTAGACAGCGGCAGGAACTGAACCCGGGTTTCTGGCACTATAGAGCATTATGCTAACCACCACGCTATCGTGCCACCTACTCGACCAAGTCCTGATGAAGCCTGAAATGCTTGCTCTTTGTTCAATTCCACAGACACTTCCTGATCTGCTGAGTTCCTTCAGCATTTTGTGTATGTGTTACTCTGGGTTTCCAGCATCTGCAGAATCTCATGTGTTTGGGATACTCAACCTACTGGTTTGAAAATCCTCCAGAGGTTTGATTTTTGCTCAAAGTTACCGCCAGAAACTGCAACCCCACTTTCTGTGCAGGTACTAGGATGCGTAGAGTTGCCATTTACTCACCAATGCCCAGATGGGTGTTGATGGAGGCGTACCGAGCTGTGCCCGTCAGGTTTTTGTTTTCCCGATAAGGAATATGCTGGTGAGTCCGTGCATCGCGATACTTTTTGGCCAGGCCAAAGTCGATGATATAAACCAGGTTTCCCTTTTTGCCCAAGCCCATGAGGAAGTTGTCTGGCTTAACATCACGGTGGATGAAATTCTTGGAATGAATGTACTCAATTCGACTGATCTGAGAGTGGGGAGTGAAGAACAGGGAATCATTAGACAGACATCAGATCTGGTTTGCTACACTTGACAGATGCTCTTTTAAAAAGGGAGTCATCACAGATACTCTTAATTTACTAACAGCCTATTTACTAATTTCCTTTTCCATTAACATTTTAGAGTTTTGATTATTTTCAACATTCACTTCCAGACTGCCATCTGTAATGACTTTGTTTTAAAATTTCTATTATGCCATACTGCATGTTTTCAGGACCCGAGTTATAGGAGAAGGTTGAAGCCTTCTGGCATGATGGCAGCGCAACTGGTTACAGCGGCTTCTATGGGGTCAACAAAAGGTGCTATCGTTATACTTAAATGCAAGTCTAATAATCACAAGACCCTGTTATGCGTTAAGAACTCACAAGTACCTCAGGCCTACACCATTAGTAAGTTGCTTGCTGGCAGAGGTAATGAAGGAGCTGTGCTGTCCGAGTTGAAGGAAGCTCACGGTCGAATAGCGCATAGCTCTTCTTGTGATCGCAAGAGCCCTGTGGACATTGTTAATCTGGTACGCCACAAGTTCGATTTGCTGATTTAACTGGATGTGAGTAGGAGCGGATGGAGAAGGCCTAGCCCTCGGCTGTAGCGAGGACTAGGCCTGAAGCCATAGTGTCATCTGTTTACATCACAAAGCCGTTGCGCTTTACTGGAGGCGGTGTGGCACGGTGTCCGGAACGGAGTCAAAGCTGTCCTCCCCGAGTTTCGCTCACCAGAAGACAAACTCTGTTGAGGCTGACTGCGGATTTTTTTACTGGCCATCAATGGACTTGGGCCACAAGCTGCGGGGTCATTTGCTTTTCAGCTGCCGGAACAGAGACATCTGAGCTGCTCCAAAGGGGTGGCGTGGCAGTTGTGGCCACTGAAGATTTAAAGTGGACTGAGGAGACTGGACTATATATTTGTCTGGTTATATTTTTACTAATGTTCTATATGTGCTTGTATAGGCAAGGACCAGGCCTTAAAGACATGGTGTCACCTAGCGGGTGTTGGGAGCCAGTCCGCTGATGACATCAGTGTGGAGTGGTTCTGGACTATACATAGTTTCATATATGGTGAAATGACAATTAAATGAATTGAATAGGTTAGGACTTTACTCCATAGAGTGAAAAATTGAGGGCAGATTTGATAGAGGTACACAAAATTATGAGGGGTACAGATAGGGTAAATGCAAACAAGCTTTTTCCACTGAAGTTGGGTGAGACTAGAGGTCATGGGTTAATAAGGGTGAAAGGTGAAATGTTTAGGGGAACATTTCCACATTTACACTCAGTTGGATCTTTTGTTCTCTGCAATGTTGTATTAATACCCTCTCACCACCATTCTTTTTGCTATTTAATTTCCCCTATCTTCCACTCAATCACAGACCTTTTCTCCCCCTCATTCCTCAAGTTTTTATAAGCAGTTTTCTCTCTCAAATGCTGCTTAAACCTGCTGTGTATTTTCAACATTCATTTTCAGACTGCCATCTGTAATGGAGTATCTTCGTTTTGTTGTGCTGCATCCTTTCAGGAACTGACTCCACTACAGTTCCTCACTGGTCCCATGAATTCTGTCTATCACGTTTCCAAATAGTTCCTTATTTACAATACTACTTTAATTTTTGCTGGGTCAATGAGAGCTGGAAGCTGCCGGGTACACCAAGAGAAGAGAAAAGCAATGGTCATCTTTAAATTCAACACTTTAGGTACAAGAATCTACCTTGAAGCAAATGATAATTGCACTGTTATAGGATCGACGTGGTTAAACTGTTAAAGAGTGCAAAGAAGATTTAGAAGGGCACTGCTGGGATTACAAGGCCCGAGTCTCAAAACTATTGGGAGAAGTTGACGGGGCTAGGTCTTTATTCCTTGAAATGTAGAGAATCAGGGGTGACCTTATAGAAATATTTAAAATGGCACCATGGTAATGTAGTAGTTAGCACAACACTCTTACAGCTCAGGGTGCTGGAGTTCAGAGTTCAATTGTGGTGCCCTCTTCAAGTACTGGTGTGTAGGATGGCACAAACGACCAAGGGTGCCATGTTGCAGATAGCTCAAAAATATTACTCTTCTTCTAGATGCACTTCTTCTGAACTGCGATCAATCGTAGCCTGAAATTTCCCTTTTAAGGAAGCACTTTTGAGCCGATTAAATGACCTTGCATTTTTGTGATCTTCTGGAGCACTTGACATACTAGACTCTCAAGAATGTGGCAATCACTGGGGGTGCACGCTGCGCCCATGTCCTACTGCAGAAGTCAAAACCCGTGATCAGCTCTATTACCCTACGCTGATTAAAAGTGTCGAGCAAGATTAAAATTGTTCGTTTTTTGCAACATGTGTTCAGCGCCATCTGCCAGTGGTTGACCGGTCTCCCTCTCTTATCACCACTACCATCACGCCAGGTCGCCAGATTCAGGAGCAGTTGTTGGCCTTGGAGCCATCTGGCTCCTGGACGGGAGCTTCACTGTCCTTGATACTGAACTGGCTCTGTGGCTGTGGACTCACGTTCTGTGTGTTATTTGTTTACTTTTTTATTGTTTGCACGATTTGTTCTTTTCTCCCCCCACATATTGGTCTTTGTTCAGTGGATTTTTAAAAAATGGGTTCTATTGTGTTTCTTTGTTTTGCGGCTGCCTGCAAGACGACCAATCTCAGGGTTGCATATGACATACATACATTGATAATAAATATACTTCGAGCTTTACTGTTTGTACATCCTTCCTATGAACGCATGTTTCTTCTGAGTGCTCCGGTTTCATCCCACATTCCAAAGACGTACCAGTTAGTAGGTTAATTGGTCCTGTGATTAGGCTAGGGTTAAGCAGGTGGTTTGTTGGGCGCTGCTGCTCATTGGTCAGAAGGGCCTGTTCATGCTGTATCTCTAAATGAAATAAAATTTGAGGTGCATAGATATCAGTCTTTTCAACAGGGCAGAGAAGCTGAAATTAGGGAGCATAGGTTTAGGATGAGGAAAGATTTAAAAGGGGTCTAATGGGTAACTTTCTTCATGCAAATATACGGAATGTGCTAGAGTTAGAGGTTGTAGCAGGTACACCTATATCATTTAAGAAACACTTGGATTGGTACAAGCAGAGGTGGGGCTCAGAGGGATCTGGGCTAAGCTCAAGAAATTAAGGTTAAGATCAAGTTTATTTGTCACTTGAACGACAAAACACACAGTGAAATGACCAACAAAGTTCATTACTGCGTCAGGGGCCGCCTGCAACTTACTAACCCTAACCCGGACATCTTTTGGAATGTGGGAGGAAACTGAAGCACCTGGTGGAAATCTATTTGGTCAATGACAGAATACATAAATTCCTTGCAGATAGTGGCAGGAACTGAAACCTGACCTTCCAAGCTGGGACTAGCGGGGTGGTCACCAAAGTTGGCATGAACTCAGTGGGCTGAAGGGGCTGTATCCATGCTGCACGGTTCTATAAAACTTTCCTACTGATGAATTTAATTAGCAACTACTTGCTTTGCTGTTCAAGAACACTATTTATATTTGTTTACCCACAATCAATTACCATTGCTTGAATGAGCCAGCTGGGTGAACAAAGCAGTTACGTTTGACCATTTGATGCACCGCTTGCATTTGTATAGCAACTTTCAACATTTACTCCTGTGGTGCTTCAGAGGAATAGTATCAGACTAAACTATCACGAATCAACAGAATTTAACACAAGCAAGAGAAAGATGTGCATGGAATCCTTAGGAGCCAAGTAACTGAAGGCATAGCTGATAATTGTGGAGTTGAGAGAGAATAAATCAAGGGTGACATTAGGTCAGTGCATGGGTGAGAAAAGGGTGCCAAAGAGGCAGATCAAGTTGGAGTGAGAGGGGGTGAAGCAAGGAGGGAAGGATCAGTGTAAAAATGAGAAACTATATTAAAGTGTGGCACCACACATCAAAGTTGCTGGTGAATGCAGCAGGCCAGGCAGCATCTCTAGGAAGAGGTACAGTTGACGCTTCAGGCCGAGACCCTAGTGTAGAAAGACGGTGTTATACTAACAGAATGAGCAAGACATTAAACTGTGGCTAGGATGCCTATCGGAGGGTGTTGCACTAACGGAGGGAACAAGACATTAAAGTGTTGCTACGATGCCTATCCGAGGTTATAAGCAAATCCACAGCATTAAGCTGCTGATCAGGGGACGAGTTCCTCATCTACCTACAGGCTGTTTAGAAAAGGCTGAAAGCAGCATGAATCAGAATTCAGTTTGTGCTTATTTGTCAAGGCAAGGCTGGGCATGACTGAAAGGAATGCTTGAACTAAAATTGAAGCAGGTGGTACACTTAAATGAAGTTTATATTTATGGTAAATGTTTCACAATGACTTACATGTTAGACAGATCAACAGAGAGGGAGAAAGAATAATATGACTGGAAGTTTTAGTGACTGAAGCTTTTTGACACTTGGCTCAGTACTAGATGGTTTCTTGTGGCACCCATTAATGCATGCATACTTAAAGTCAGGTTCACAATCAAAGAGCTTGCTCATGATACCAAAGTTGGCAGAGGGTCACTGGATATGGATATCAGTGAGAATGCCAACATTTACTATCTGGACTCAACTGAGGCAGTTAGGACTCAACTACACTGGTGGGTCGGGTCTGAATTCACCTCCTGGCCAACTGGATAGCAAGAGAACTTTTAAAAAGTGCAAGTTAATTCAATAATCTAGAAATAAATACACAACTACAAAACACTGGGCAGCTAGCTAATGATGGTTTTGTTTTCAAAAGAAGCTCCATTTAGAAGGGTTACGATGGAACTGTTTGAACAAAGACAGTGTTGATCTCAAATCTGCCCACTACACTACAGCAGTGATTGATAGCATTAGAGGTCCTGGAGACTGGAGAGACCACAGGGGCTTCAAGCTGCTTTCTTTGCAACAAAGACCGATTTCACTGGTGTACAAATTTATGCAAGCTGAACGGAGAGAACCGATTTCCCTTGGAAGAGAAGGTGATGCAGATTTATGTTATTTATTCAAAGGGAAATGAAGCTTTAGTATACAAAGAGTAATAAGAATCTTGACACTGCCTGAAAAGATGGAAGCAGGAACCCACACCATATTTTGAGATTATCTCTATAATGCAAGAGAGGGGACTCAATGGATTGCTAGACCAAGAGCTTACGAGTGGAATAATCAAGATATCTCCATTTTTGACCATCATATACAGAAAGGTGGGGGGGGGAGATGTTGGGACAATAACATCTGGTCAACTATGAAAATAATAAATGCCACATTCCCCATTAACAAGTGACTGAAATTTAGAAAGTATAGCTTGAAAAAAGGTGCCATACAAGTACAAGATTTGAGAAATACACTGTTGGAGGCCCAACAACGTTTACAGATGGACAAAGTTTAGCCAAAGTTAGAACACACAGCAATGAATTTTAATTCAGCCAATACGTGCTTCAGTAGTTCCATCACAATATATACAAACCCACCCCATTCTTCCGCCGCTCTGCTCAGATTAAGAGTGAAAATTCATACCATCTGGTCTGCAAGGAGAAGCACAGTCTTTAGGCTGAACTTGCGCGAACAGAAATTGAAGAGATCCTCAAGACTAGGACCAAGGAGCTCCATGACCATCACATTATAATCTCCTTCTGCACCACACCACTTAATTGAAGGAATTCCAACTGTAGACAACAAAATCACATGTAAATGTCTGAGCAACAACAGGTTAATAATTACAACACAATCTGCTCAATAGGTGTAAACTTACAGCTGCCTCATGCCAGGAAACGACACTTGGCTAAAGAACGGTCCTGCAATGTGCTGACAATATACTGTTTACACATGAGTCAATTGTTTTTTGCAATGTGACTGACACGTTTTAACGACTTATGATTTCAAAATGCTTATTTTTATCTCCAGCAAGTAGCTAATACATACACTACCCAAACCTGTCAGACACCATCAGCAACAGTTCTGGATCAGAGATTCAGTGCTGTGCAGACATTCATGTACACAGTTATTCCAGCTTGGCTGCTGAAGTGCAGCTTACACAAGAATAGACGTTTACAAGGTACAGCAGTGGAGTGTGCTCTTCTGCTGCTGTAGCCCATCCACTTCAAGGTTCAATGTGTTGTGTGTTCAGAGAGGCTCTTCTGCACACCTCTGTTGTAACTCATTGTTATTTGAATTACTGTCGCCTTCCTGTCAGTTTGAACCAGTCTGGCCATTCTCCTCTGACCTCTCTCATTATCAAGGCATTTCGCCCACAGTAGTAACGGTCACTGGATGTGTGTGTGTGTTTTTTTTCTAAATACCATTCTCTATAAACTGTAGAGACTATTGTGCATGAAAACACCAGATCAGCGAGTTTCAAGTACTCAAACCGCTGTCTGGCACTAACAATTATTCCACGGTTAAAGTCACTTAGATCACATTTCTTTCCTATTGTTTGGTCTGAACAGCATTTGAACCTCTTGACCATGTCTGCATGTTTTTACGCACTGAGTTGCTGCCACATGATTGGTTGATTAGATACTTGCATTAATGTACAGGTGCATCTAATAAAGTGGCCACTGAGTTTACACTACCTAAACCTGCCTGACACCATTAGCAACTCCACTGGATCAAAGACTCAGAGCTGTGCACATATTCACATACATAGCTATTCCAGCCAGACTGCTGAAGTGCAGCACAAACATCTTAAAACATAAAAATAGACATATAATCACACAAGCCCATGTGTCCGGACACATGCCACTTGCAGCAAGAAATAACCCAAACTGGTTTGAAAATCTTTGTGCCTCTAGTACTTAAAGGAACATCAGCTTTGTTTACAGTAGTCTTTGTCGACAGTAAAATACTCAGCTATTGCACACAGCAAATCCAAACATGCAACTTCCCCATTTCTCAGCGTTTAATCATAGTTCAATGTAAGGGACAATTGTTAAGCTTTTCCCACAGGCACACTGCTTTAATTCCCAGAAAATCTCTCCCACAGCAGATGTCTGTGCAGTTGGAGATGGAAAAGAAAGGACTTTAAAGCAGCAAATAGGGCATCAGAGTGCGAGAACACACTCCTCTTGCAATACGGTAGTGTAGTGGTTAGCAGAATGAAATTAAGAGTGAAAGAACACAATCCTCTCGCAATATGGTAGCACAGCAGTTAGCAGTGGCAGCGAGCCAAGTTCAATTCTGACACTGCAAGGATTTGTACATTCTCTTCAAGACTGTATTGTGGATTGCCGCTGGATGCTCCAGTTTCCTCCCACATTCCTGGGATGTACGGGTTAGTAGGTTAATTGGTCACAAGGGTGTAATTGGGTGGTTTCGTTTCTTTGGGCCAGAAGGGCCTATATATCTTAAAAAATATATAATGGACACTTAATATTACTTCTGGATAATATTTAAACATAAAGCTGCCAAAAGCAGCAGCTGGAGTGAGTGGCCAACTTTGATCTTTGGACAAGGACACTTGGCTGCAATGCCTTCCTTTTGACACCAGAGACTTTTTACAGCACGGGTGAGAATGTGAACTAGTAGGCAGCACCAATGGAAGATCTGCTCTAAGAGCTGGCACTTTTGAGATCAAACTCAGGCCAAAGGATTCAGAGCCAGAGAACACTACAAGAGGACTCCATGTTCAGCCAAGACATTGACACCCCACCCCACCCTTCAGTAGATTCATTCAAGACCCTGGTCAACAAGGACACCCATCCAACACTAATGTGGAAAATTGCCCTGTTCTGAGAAAGCAGGCCAAATACAATCTGCCTAATGACTACCCAATCACTGAGCTATCAGAGCAATCAAGCAGTGCTGACTAGCGAAGAAACCCACTCACCCACGCCAAGTCTGATTTCATCAAGGAAACACTGCTCCAGATCTCAGCACATGGTCCAAACATGGGCCGAAGAAATGAATTACAGAAGTAAGAGCAACCGTGTTTGGTATTTTGATCAACAAGTATGAGTGTTCTGCTCCATGTAGTACAGAATGTTACATCTAATAACTGTTTGGATTGATAACTCAAGTTTCAAAAATGATAATTTATTTTACAAAAGTGAGTACCACAAATGAAGTTAACAATTCAACAGCAAACAATGTTTTCTAACTGGATTACTCAAAAGAAAAATCACAGTATAAATCAGCACACCAACTGACTGAAATGTCACTATGCAAATGCTCAGATGAGGAACCACCTCAATCCCACATGCAGACAGCTTTGCCACATATTTATCGCCCACCCCAACAGGCAAGTGGGGCTATGCCAGCTTGTGAACAATTGCATATTTCTAGATTATTTGTCACACATACATTGAAACATACAGTAACATGCGTCCTCTGTGTCAATGAGCACCACACTGAGGACTGTGCTGGAGGCAGCCCACAGGCGCTGCCAGGATTCTGGCACCAACATAGCTTGACTAGAACTCACTAACCGTGTGCAGCTTTGGAATGTTGGAGGAAACTCACTCAGTCACGGGGAGAATGTACAAGCTTCTTACAGACTGTGCAATTGAACCACAATTGCTGGCACTGTAAAATGTTATGCTAGTACTATGTTCTCGTGGAGGCACACCAATGAAGGGCATTAAGCAGCAAGTTCCTGCATTGAGACCCAACATTTGAGGGTATCCAGTATCACACACTGTCCAGTCTGTGCATTTGTCTATTTACAGCCAGGTTAGCCAGTGAAGAAATGAACACAGCCATTTCATACCCACACACCTTCCTTGGCAAGTTCCCCAAAATGTCAGTCAGACAGCACAAAGCAAATTTAACCTCCATTTTTGGGATGACTGAGGATTGTTGAACAGAGCCCAATCCCATCCAGCAGAGCTTTGTTCATCTCAATCCAACCACCTCAGGGGCACCCCATACAGTTTTATTGCAAAAGCAATTCTTTCCTGTAATGAGGCCTGATAAGTGGGTTGTATGTACCACTCAACAGGAGCTCTACTTGGAACTTGCGGCACAAAAAAAACCTTTTCTGACACTTTACAGAAGTGTTGAAACCAAGTTTACTACCTGCAAACCCTTTTCACCCTTCCATCAAGTCATTGGAAAGTTTCTGGATAATGATGCTACTCAACAGTAAGACCCCACCTTGAAGAAATCCAACCACAATTAAAGTTACTTGTCAAGTCTCAGGTTACCCGCACTTTTGCAAGTGCTGAAAATGAGGGTAGAACCACCTGTAAGGAGTTTGTTATGTTCTCCCCATGGCTCTGGTGGAGAGGGATAGCAATTAACATTACCTTTAATTTCTATCCCAGTTGGGGATGTGAAACTTACCCAAGAATTCACAAGTGTAAAATGATGCCAAATGACTAACTTTTTCAGAAAAGTAGATGAGCTCATCAGAACAGAAATAGCAAAGGTTACAAGGCAAACATTCATGGTTACAGACCAACAACCACAACAACAGTAAGGCAACATGTCAGAGATGTTTTTGTCACCTTTCCACCAAATGGTCCAGGTCGGCCTGCACACATGGCCCAGCACTCACCTCCTCCTTGCATCATTTTGTAAAACTTGCTCTCGATATGGAGCTGTGGGTGTTTCGTTTTGACACATTCCAACTTTATTGCAACCTCTTCTCCAGTAGCTATGTTTGCACCTGAAAAAAAGCGATAAAGAATGTAAAAAAAAAAGAGAGAATCTTCCTTCAACAAACATGGGCCTTTTGCCTCATTTGCACTTTTTCCTCCCATCCCAAAATATAACTTGAGAGGGAGAGAGAAGTACTACTGACAGTTTTGGATAATAATCCATACAACATATTTTCGATAAAAGATTTAAGAATAGCTTTATTTGTCACTGTACATCGAAGCAGACACTGAAATGTGTCATCCTGCGTCAATGACTAGCATGGTCAGAAGATTGTGCTGGGGGTAGCCCATAAGTGTCACAAGAGCAAATCTTTCCTGTAATGACGCCTGGTAAGTGGGTTGTATGTACTGCTCAACAGAAGCTTTAGTAGTAGACAAAGCTCTCCTTGGAACTTGCTGTACAAAAAAACCTTCTCTGACACTTTACAGAAATGTTGAAGCTAAGTTAATTACCTCCAAACCCTTTGCCCCCTTTCATCAAGCCAGTTCAGTACAACTCACTAACCCAAACCACATATGTCTTTAGAATATGGGAAGAAACCAGAGCACCCAGAGGAAACCCACACAGTCATGGGTAGAAGGTAGTTTTCTTTTTAAAAAAAAAGGTAAGCTTGAACAGGCTTGCTGACAACCAACACTAGCAGGTCTGGATGGAACTTGTCTGGTGTGCTACCAAACAATTGAAACCTGGAAAAAATAGAACACGCACAATCTATGGGTCAGCTGGACTGGTTTGAAATGTTTGAACTGGACCCACAGTTTTTGAACTATGGGGGGGGGGGGGAGGGAGTTTCCTATCCAGAGACTCAGTCTCTGTGGTTACTAGGGCCAATTCCTCCTCATAAAATATCCATGAATGCCCAAAGTGACTGACAGGATTGAACATTATAAAGGCCACAAGAGATTGCAGATGCTGGAATCTGTTGTAAATGAGCAAGCTGTTGGGAGGAACTCAGCAGGTCAGGCAAAGTCTGTGAAGGGAATGAACAGCTGACATTTTGGGTTCAGAAGAAGGGTGTTAACCTGAAATATTGTCCATTTCCATCCACAAATGCTGCCAACCACTGAGATCTTCTAGCAGGTTACTTTAAAAACTTAGGCCACAGTCCATCAAGTCTGCATCAATGCAGTGGCATCTTCAGTACACAATGAAGCTTTATCAAATTACAAAACAGCTCCTGGAAGGCTTTCTAACATCAGGAAGTTATATAAATGGAAGCCAATCACTCCACTTCTGCCCTCAACACAGACCAGTTGGAACTCCTGTTCCAATAACTATGTTTAAGGCAACATCTTCTGTAATACATTTTCATTTAAAAGATAGAAAACATGCAGCAAGACATCAGCCTGACAGCAGAACCATCCATGTTACTATGCAGGGTGACAAGAGTTAAAACTTTGTGGAAAGACTACATACTTGTAAACCATCTTTCAAAGTCTCAGGATCTCAAAATATTCAACAGATAATATGTACTTTTTGAAGTGTGCCATTGTAGATTAAGTATTAGCCAATTTACTGATACTGATAAGTGACTAAATCAAGAGACCATAAGATATAGGAGCAGAATTAGGCTATTCAGCCCACTGACTTTGCTCCACTATTCCATCATGGCTGATTTATTATTCTTCTCAACCCCATTCTCCTGCCTTTACCCTGTAACCTTTTGACACCCCAACTAATTATCAAAAACAAGAGAAAACCTGCAGATGCTGGAAATTCAAGCAATACACACAAAAGGCTGGAACTCAGCAGGACAGGAAGGATCTATGGAAAAGAGTAAACAGTTGACGTTTTGGGCCAAGACCCTTCAACCGTTTAAAATATACCCAATGACTTGGCCTCCAGGGTCACCTTGTGGCAATGAATTCCACAGATTACCACCCTCTGGCTAAAGAAATTCCTACTCAACTCTCATCTGAAGGGCTGTCGTGTTCTGAGGCTGTGCCCTCTGGTCCTAGACTCCCCACTATGGGAAATACACTCTCCATGTATACTCAATCTCAGCCCTTCGGTATTGGACAGGTTTCAATGAGGTCCCTCCTCATTCTTCTAAACTCCAGCAAGTGAGTGTGAACTTGAGAACCAATCACCATGAGCCAGAGACTCCGGCCCCCCCGCCACCAACAGTGGAAACGACTAACAAGTGTGAGCATAATCTTAAGATGTTTGGAGGAAAGTACAGAGATGGTGATGTCAGGGGTAGTTTTTTTTTCCCTTTTGCATGGAGATATGTGTGTGGAACCCTCTGCCAGGGGTGGTGGGAGAGGTAGATACATCAGGGACATTTAAGAGTCAAGTACATGGATGACAGAAAAATGGAGTTATGATGGTGGGAAGGGTTAGACTAATTTTAGTCTAGGTTAAAAGGTTAACACATTGTGGGCCGAAGGGCTTGTTGTGTACTGTACTATACAAATTATAGCCATGGCTAACTCCACGCTCATCTCTCGGGCAAAACCAAATGAATCTGCCAATGATTTCCTACCACGTGTAGCGTATGCCTGGACGTGTGGTGACCCGGTGCAAGCAATAGGTTGTCTATTTTATAATACATCAGGATGCACATTATCACAAGAACAGCAAGCACATCAAGTATTTGCACACAAGGCTGGCTTAATAACTTTGTTCTAATTCCCAACCAAGTAACACTTAAAATGTGGGTTCCAGGAAGGGGCACAGAATTCAGGAGTGAAAACAGTTTCTTGCACAAGGGTTTAAATTTTGCCTCTCCAGATTATGGTAGCTGCTCATGTCACAAATGACAATGAGAAATGTGAAGTCACATTTAATAAAATTGAGATCACACAAGAATATGGAATGCAAAGGTAAGTTTTGTCATAAATAAAAGTGATAGCAAAATACCTAACTATAACAAGTTCCAACGTTGTTTCCAAGTGGCATCATTTCAGGTTCCTCTCTGGGTGACTAAACTCGTGAATCTACTCTTGACACACCATTGGAGGTACCAAGAGTTGTGGACTATGACAAGCATAGCTGTTCTGGTGACATGTTATTCCAAACTTCAGGTCTGTCATGTGAGATGGAAGCAAAGGCATTCATGACACTATTTTCAAGAACAACAAAGGATCCCTCCTCAATATACTGACCAATACAAGCTGTCCCCAGCTTTTATGAACAATAGAGGATCTTGCCCGATGTACTGCCCAAGACTGGTTGCTCTCAGCTTTGTAAGGGTTCCAATCCCGAGATTTGTTCACAAACTGCGCTTTCATTGTCAGAAACAATTTGACCACCTTCCTCCACCACCGAAACCAAGACGTTTCAATCTGATCCACAAATGTGGAAAGGCTAAACATCTTAACAGTACACTGGCAGCAAATTTAGTTGTAAGTATAATGTTAAACATTACTAAATAGCTGCATTGTCAAATTTACACAATGAATTACTTCTGACTGCAGTCACAGCTGAAGTTCCAATTAAGTTGATTGCTTTGATTGTAGCTTAATCTGAAGAAGCAACATCAATTTTTTTCTCTAATGGGATAGTAGAAATCTGTTTCTCTTGTTTATGTGGTACAAGACCAACAACATCATTGGATTACTATAGATACAACTATTGGGTTCTTTTCACTGTGGATTATTGATAAAATCATTCAATTTCTGGTTTGGGAGAAAAGATAAACGTCCTTTAGGTCATAGTGATTTACATCCTCGTTCCCCAAAGAACAAACAGCAGCCAAATTTATTTTTGAATTTGTGCAAATTCGATTTTGAAATAACACAAGGACTGCAACCAAGCTCAACTGGCCATCACTATATTGCCTGCAACAGTCACTATCCTTCCAATGTACTTCACAGTCCTGAAAGTAAGGCACCATAAATGCAAGTCTCTTTTATGTAGCACCTTTCACATCCTCAGATATCCAAGCTCTACATGAATCTCCCCTCAATCTTCTGCACTCCAAGGAATGAAGTCCTATCTATTCAACCTTTCCTTATAACTCAGGTCCTCAAGTCCTGGCAATATTCTCGTAAATTTTCTCTATACTCTCAGTCTTGATATTGATCCTGTAGCTAGCTGACCAGAACTACACACAATATTCAAAATTAGGCTTCACCAACAACTTATTCAACTTCAAATAGCATCCAACTCCTACACTCAATACTCTGATTTATAAAGACCAATGTGCCAAAAGCTATCTATCACCACCCTTTCTACTTGTGATGCCACTTTAAAGGAATTATAGATCTGTATTCCCAGGTCTCCCTGTTCTACTGCACTCTTCAGAGTCCTACCGTCAACTGAGAAAACTTTAACCTGGTTTGTCTTCCCAGAGTGCAACACCTCATGCTTGTCTGCATTAAATGAGGTCCAAGAGACATTTAGGACAACTCCTCCCTCATCACTGAAGTGCACAGGACAACTCAAATGAAACAGAGACTTAATGTAATTGAAAAGGTCATATTTCTAACGGAGGTAATGTTGTAGTGGGTAAGGTAACATGTGTGAATGACTGGCATCCTGTCACACTCAGCTCAATAATAAGCAAATACTTTGAGATGCTGGTTAAAGACTACATCTGCAGCATGCTACTACCCAAACCGGACCCCTACAATTTGCCTACCGACACAACCAATTGATAGATGACACAACAGCCACAGCTCCACACGCCATCCTTACACACCTGGAGAAGAGGTATGCTTATGTGAGAATGCTGTTCTTGGACTACAGTTCAGCATTCAACACCATAATTCCCTCCAGGCTTGACAAGAAGCTCAGAGACCTTGGCCTTCACCCTGCCTTGTTCAGCTGGGTCTTAGACTTCCTGTCAGATCGCCGGCAGGTGGTAAGAGTGGGCTCCCTCACCTCTGCCCCTCAACACAGAAGCCCCTCAGGGCTGTGTCCCAAGCCTCCTCCTTTTCTCTCTATTACCCATGACTGTGTCACCACACACAGCTCCAAACTGCTAATTAAATTTGCTGACGACACTACTCTGATTGCCTAATCTCGAATAATAACCAGGCAGCTTACAGAGAGGAAGTCATCACAGTGGTGTCAAGAAGACAACCTCTCCCTCAATGTCACAAAAACAAAGGAGCTGGTTGTGGACTACAGGAGGAATGGAGACAGATTAATCCCTATTGACATCAATGGATCTGGGCTTGAGAGGACAAACAGTTTTAAGTTCCTTGGCATACATATCATCGAGGATCTCACGTGGTCTGTACATACTGGCTGTATGATGAAAAAAGTACAACAGTGCCTCTTTCATCTCAGATGGTTGAAGTAGTTTGGCATGAGTCCCCAGATCCCAAGGACTTTCTACAGGGACACAAATGAGAGCATCCTGACTGGCTGCATCACTGCCTGGTATGGGAAATGTACTTCCCTCAATTGCAGGACTCTGCAGAGAGTGGTACAGACAGCCCAGTGCATCTGTGGATGTGAACTTCCCACTATTCAGGACATTTACAAAGAGAGGTGAATAAAAAAGGGCCTGACGGATCATTGGGGACCCGAGTCACCCCAACCACAAACCGTTACAGCTGCTACCATCCAGGAAACAGTACCACAGCATAATAGGACCAACAGACTCCGGAACAGCTTCTTCCATCAGACCATCAGAATGATTCATTCACGCAGATACAATTGTATTTCCATGCTATACTGACTGTCCTGTTGTACATACTATTCATTACAAATTACTATAAATTGCGCATTCAGACAGAGACGTAATGTAAAGATTTTTACCCCTCATGTATGTGAAGGAAGTAAGAAATAATTCTATTCAATTCAAACCTTTTTGTATTATGGGCTGAAGTGAAGTGAGGGCAGAGGGGGAAGAAGAACATTAGAAAATTACACAAAACAGTTGAAACATTTGGGCCAGTTAACTAGAGTTTGCAGTGCTTCCAGAGTCAAGCAAAGAACTAAACACGATAAGAAGGGCACTATATTGTAATGAATATTTTACAAGATCAGCTGCAAGATTCAGGTTCACTACCCTTGCTGTGAGGAGTTTGTACATTCTCCCCGTGACTACGTGAGTTTCCTCTCACATTCCAAGGATGTATGGTATGGATTAGTGAGTTGTGGGGTCAGAAGCATGGCAACATTTGCGGGCTGCTCCCAACACAATCCTTGCTGAATAGATTTGATGCAAGCGATACATTTAACTGTATGTTTCGTTGTACGTGTGAACACAAAACTAATATTTAAACTTTAAATTGTGACCTTTAATCTAGAGGAAACAAAAAAAAACAAATGTTATAATAGTACATCTACAAAGGAAATGGCTAAAAAAAAATTATTCTCCCACTTTAGTCTGAACTCTTGTTAAGTATACATGCAACTAGTGACCTAATTTGCATAATTTATTCACTCTCGGGGAAGCAGGAATGATTCCTTTTTCTGAGCACAAAGAAAATGCTCCATAGATATTGTGCACTCCAATAATTTGTCACGGAAATGTCAAAATTTCTACCTCCGACAACAGAAATAGAAATACAGACTAGTGGCGTGACTAACAAGCACTCAATGCAATTTAAAATAAGTTGTTCTAGAAGGATCCGTGGTAAGAAGCGTGTTCCTAGGATGGGGACTAGAAGCAACAAAGCAGTTCACAATTTTCATTTATGTAACATCCTAGTATAGAGTCTCAAAGACAAAAAAAAATCAGATTTTTTTCTTCTTGAAAATAACTTACTTGTCATTAAGCCTCTCTTCCTCTCTCCAAGCCCACCTTTAAAAATCTTTGCCCAAGAATTTGGCCAGCTGTCCTAGTATAATTTATTTATTTAGAGATACAGCATGGAACAGCCCTTCCAGCCCGACAACGTGCAACACCCAGCAACCTACCTACTTAATCCTAGCTTAACCAGGGGACAACTTACAATGACCAATTAACCTACCTATCAGTATGCTTTTGAAATGTGGGAGGAAACCCACGTGCTCAAGAGAAGGATGTACGAACTTCTTACAGACAGCAGCAGAATTGAACTCCAAACTCCTACGCCCAAGATGTAATAGTGTCACGCTCATCACTACGCTATCGTGAAGCTCTTTGATTAACACACTGAATAATTGAGGAAGCTTCTAAGAAGCACTTTTCCAGACTATCTACTCAACTTTTTTGTTGAAAGCATAGGAATAAGTGATGGTTTCAACAATGGACACCACTCACCTCAATTGTCACCTTTATCATGTAAGGGGTTTCTTCTTTTATGTCACTGTGAAGGCTAACAAAATGGCTTCTTCATTATGTTACAATTAAAATGGCTTTTCTGTAATAATAACTGCAATGTAAGGAGTTCTCTCTCTCTCTCTGCTTGTTTGGGTTATATTATTGGTAAGAGAGGGAACGAACCAATTGGGATAGACGTTATTCTTTCTTCTGTGTCTGTAAGCTATCATGTTTCGCGGGCTTTGGGACAGAAGGCGAGATGGGGACAGAGAGTGGAGACGTGATGCTGTGACCCTGGGCAGCAGGACCAACCCCGAGCAGAAGTCCGAGGCCCAGGGTCTTCGGCGAGGAGAGGAAACGAAGACAGACTCGTGTGGAGCGTCTGGTCAATCACCGTGGTTGGTCCCAGGCGCGGGGTCGAGGGGGTCGGAGGGGATCGAATGTTGGAAAGAAGACTACATTAATTGAGCTCCAACTGTCGTGCACGAAGTGGTTGACCTTTGATAAGTCTGGCGCCTTTTATTTTCCTTTTATATTTTACCTCTATTAATTACATAGTTCCAGTAAGATCTATAAAGTGTAATCATTTAATCGCATATGGTGTATTGTCTGTTATTTGGCAGGGTGGGGTACATCACACAGAATCCACACAAACTTGATTACCCAGCTTGGCGGGGCCGAAGGCTGCTCCCCCTAGACGAAAGCGAGCTGAATGAGCCTAAGGCTTACCAGGGGGCTACAATCGTTTGCTCATTTGTTGATATATTCAAGCCTAAAGCCTGATTTATACTTCTGTGTCAACACGACGCCATAAGTACTGCGTCACCGCAAACCCTACGCAAAGCCAACATGGATCCCTACGCCAGAGTCTGTGTTGCTGCGACACGCACCTCTCCCAAAATGTAACTGCGCATTGCAGCAATGCAGACCGTAAGAACTGTGATTGGTCCGCTTGATAGCATCGCGCTTCATCCTATGCTGCAATAGCTTCCCATTGGGTGACTGAAGGGCAGGGAAGGAACTCTGGCTGCAATGCTTTCCATAAAGCTTTACAGACCTCCGAAATTATGGAGGACACGTTTCGCTTTTACGAAAAAAGACGCTCGCTTTAAAATTGTTTACCCCGAGAAAGACTACCACGACCATGAAGCCTTGCACAGTGACGTGCGCGAATTGCAGAGCGACGCAGACACACTAACACACAAGTATAAATGCTCTCAACGCGCATAAGTCACTTGCGTAGGTTACAGCGTCAAGTTAATGCAGAAGTATAAATCAGGCTTAACTCACAGATGCTTTGCAGGTGAAAGGTCACAATTAAAGTTTTAAATCTTCTGCCCCCCTCCCCCCACAACCCTGACTTTAAGCCTATGTCCTCTGGCTTTGATTCCCTTTCTCTGGAGGGAAAATACTATGTAGATTCACTCTAATGTGCCCTTCCTAATTGTATACATCTCAGAGTAAACTAATCAAAGTACATATTTGTTACCTTATACTACATTGAGATTCATTTTCTTGCAGGCATTTACAGGAAAAATGAAATATAGTAGAACTTTACAAAAAAAAACTACATCTAAACAAAGACTGTCTCGAGTTGATATGCAACCATTTGTCACTCTACAAACAGAATCTGTGAGGCAGCTTCTTTGCACAAAGGGTGGTGCATAAAAAGCTACCAGAGAAAGTGGCAGGTACATAAAAGTCAGTGGACAGGTACATGATTAGGAAAGGTTGAGGGATATGGGCCAATTGTGGGCACTCTGGGCCCAGTGACCCCTTCCTCATATTCTATTATTCTAGGATGCTGAATATCTGAGCATGGGCAGCAGAATGTATCAGTGTCTCCATTCCCCCTAACTCTTGCTAGAACTAACAGCTGTGCAAACAGGATGTAGAAAACTCACATGATGGAGTTACCATAATCAACCACCCCTTCATGACAAGGCAGCTTCAGGGAGTTGTACACTTCTTACAATTAGACTCTTACTCCAGTAACAAGCTAATAAAAAAACTCAATCTATTGAGTGATTGAATTACCATAAGCTAATATCTGGCAAGAGAAAAAATATACTTATCCTAAAACTAAAACTATCAGAGCCTGTTTCAATTCCACTGCCAAATTCCTACACTATAAAACCAAATGATTACTTAGTTCCTGCAAACAAGTGACTGGGTAGAGATTCATACTGTGATGCAATTACAGAGCACCCCTCTTGTACAAGCCCAGACAGACCACAAAAGGACACCGCAGGCAAGTCTTAGCCAACCCTCCGTGTACAAGTGCTAACAGCTGCTGGAAAAGCTAGCAATGAAGATCATCTTGAAGTCAAACTGCACAGAAACAGTCCCTTTGCTCCACCATGTCTATATCAAACCAAGTTTACTGTCACACGCACGAGGCACAGGTATGATGAAAAACTTGCTTTGCTTGCAGCAACATCACAGGCACCATCCCATCCATCAAAATCCATATGTACTAATCCCATTGACCACTGAAATCCCAGGCTTCAGAACCATCAACTGCTTTTGCTGTTATGAAGGAGGAAAATAAGCAGCAACACCATTACATCACCAGCAAACCGGCTTCAATTCTGTTGTTTGTAATGTTCTCCCCCATGACCACGTGCGTCTCCTCCCATATTCCAAAGACGTGTGGGTTAGTATGTCGCACGTGCGGGTTAGTATGTCGCATGGGTCAATTGGGCTACGTAGGCTCATTGGGCTGGAAGGACCTGTTACGTGCTGAATCTCTAAATAAATAAAATAATCAGCACATAGGACAAAAAGATGGATAAAAGGGACCAGAAGATGATCCCATGAGGAGTGTTTTGTGGCTATGGCCTGTATTTACTGGAGCTTAGAAGAAAGTGTGTGTGTGTGTATGTGGAAATCTCATTGAAACTTATCGAATATTGAACCTTAGATAGAGAGAATGTTTCCAACAGCGGGGGGAGTCTAGGATCAGAGAGCACAGCCTCAGAATAGAGGGACACCCCCTTAGAACAGAGGTGAGGAGGAATTTCTTTAGCTAGAGGGTGAATTCACTGCCAGTGTTGGCTGCAGCGGCCAAGTCATTGGGCACATTTACAGCAGAGGTTGACAGGTCGGAGACGGGCTGATTCAAGGCTGGTGCCGCCACCTGATGCATCGCGGGAGAACACGGAAGATCGGAAGCAGCAGGCTGGCTGCATGCCAAAGACCCGAGTTCTTTGGGCGCAGGGCTCGGAAAAAGCGATGCAACAGTCTTTTAATAGCATAAATCAGTGAGTTGTTTGTTATGTCTCCACTTTCTCTGTGAAACGGGGACACCTCTTTTTCCCTTATTAGGGAGAGAGAGCCTGAGATATGTTAATTACTGGGTGAACAAGTAGTCTTTGGGGTACTGCAAATCTGTGTCTTTATTGACGCTTTGCTGCACGCTCCAGTGCTCGGTGGAGGGTGCCGATGTTTTTTGGCTGGTGGGGGGTGGGGTTGCTGCCTTGCTGCTGCTTGTGCATGAGAGGGGGGTCTGGGGGGAGGGGCTTTGAGGGTTCTAACATTTAATTGTCATTCATTCTTTGGGGCACTCTGTTTTTATGAATGTTTACAAAGAAAAAGAATTTCAGGATGTATATTCTATACATTTCTGACATTAAATGTACCTATTAAACCTATTGATTAGTCAGGCTGTCAAAAGTTATGGGGAGAAGGCAGGAGAATGTGGTTGAGAGGGATATTAAATCAGCCATAATGGATTGGCGGAGCAGACTAATGGGGAATGGACTATGTCTTATGATCTTAATGAACATTAGAACAGTACAGAACAGGAACAGGCCCATTGGTCCACAATGTTGTGCCTATCTAATTAAATTAATAATCAAGTGGCAAGCCTAACTAATCTTCTCTGCTTACACAATATCCATATCCTTCCATTTTCCTCACATTCATGTGCCTATTTAAATGTCTCTTAAAAGTCTCCAATGTATTTGCCTCTCCCTCCACCCTATGTAATGCATTCCAGGCACCCATCACTCTCTATATAAAAAAAAACTTTGAAATTGCCTCTGTCACTTTAAATGCATGCCCTCTGATTTTAGGCATTTCAACTCTGGGGAAAATATACTGTCCTCTACTCTACCTATGGCCTCTTAATCTTATAAACCTCTATCAGATCTCCCCTCAGCCTCCACTAATCTGGAGAAAACAACCCAAATTTGTCCAACCTCTCCTCATAGCACATGAACTCTAAAACAGGCAGCATTCTGGTAAACCTCTTCTGCACCCTCTCCAAAAACTCAACATCCTTCCTATTATGGGCGACAAGAACTGTATGCAATACTCCAGATGCTACCTAACTAGCTTTAAAGAGCAGCATAATGCATGCAAGCTACTCTTAAGTTTATCAATAAGCTTGGCAGCAGCAATCTCAAGATTGTCGCTTTATGCAAATTAAACAGTCTACTTCTCTCACTGGGATAAGGCATGGTGCGGCAAGGAAACCATCAATCAGGCAGAGCAGGGTCAGAAGCAATCAGAATTGTTCTCATGAGCCAAGAATGAGTCTAGTGGCTAATTTCCAGCTTGACAATTACACTGAATACCATCTCAGAAAAGGCAATTTGGCGTCAACAATACATGGAAGCAAAACGACACGGGCCCTCGTTCTCAGCATGCACTCGGTGGGACACGGGCCCCAGTTCCTGGCGCACGCATACGTATCCCTCCTAGCACACAGATTTCTGGATGCAAGGGAAAAAACTAAACCAAAGTTCAGAAGGAATCTCACTGAAACCTACCAGATACCGAAAGACATCTCAACGGGACATGGCGAGATTATTTTCATTAAGAGAACCTCAGCATAAAGGTACAGCTCATTAGAACTGAGGTGAGGAGGAATTTATTCAGCCAGAGGATGGTGAATCCATTGAATTCATTGCCATGGAGGGCTACGGAGGCAAAGTTATTGATGTATTTACAGGCAAAGATCAAGAGATTCTTGACTGGTAAGGGAGTTCCTGGCTATGGGGGCGGAGGAAAAGAATGTGCCTTAAAAATAAAAACACAGCCATGACTGAATGGGAAAACAGACTTGAGCTGAATGGCCTAATTACGCTCCTATAATCTTCTGAAAGCAAGGCAAAGCTGCAGGTTAAGATTAGCAGGGCTTTTGAAGAGGAAAACAAAGCAAGGTGGAGATAACAGAAGAAAACCTTCCCCTCACTTCAACTAGATTCTAAAATGTTATCCTACAATTCATAGCAGTACCCACCCTGGCCCAGCACAAGCTAGGAATCTTTAGCACTAATAACTTCCCTCATCCACAAAATGGTGCTATAAAATATAGAGAAAAGCACTGACAACCCAAAATACAAGGGAGGAAGTGTATAATGCCAAAATGTTGCCAAGCAACAAATAAGTGAAAGATCTATCTCCAGTTAATGACTTTGTAAACCTATCAAATGCAGATGCAAATGAAAGGCCTAATGGCAGAGTTCTGTTTTGTGTTACAGTATTACAGTTGTACAGCAAGTTGCAACATGTCTAGTTAACGTACTAGATTAATGCAGTAGCTTACACAGGATTCGGAATTCCTTTCCAACTGACACTCATCTACTGCAATGAAATAATGCCTCATCAAGGTCTTTGGTCATTTTTCATGACAGCAGGACATTCCAAAACTTCACAGTCAATGAAGTACTTTCAAATTATTTACTGCTGTAATGAGGAAAATATGGCAGGAAATTTATACACAGTCATATCCAGTTCTTTAAGCAGCACTGAAGGGTAAACTTTGGCTATTCCTGCAGATAAATCTCAAGTCAAGAGGCTTGAACATTGATTCAATGGCATCCAAAGGAGGATTCTGGCTTATTACAATTTCTCCTTGAAAATTAAGTGGTGTTTTCACTGCTTCTTCAGAAGTATCATTCAGTAGCCACTTTATTAGGTACACCTGCTCTTTAATGCAAATATCCAATCAGCCAATCATGTGGCATCTCTGTGTCATCACCCTACGAGTCTTTCTTACTGCAATGATACACTTCACCCCTGAGTTTCCCCACCAGAGTGCAATCAAGGACAATTGGACATAGCGATCAGATGTTGAACCATCGTACATAAATGCTTGTGTGTTCAGAGCCTAAGTCGCAGGCAAATGGTTCACTAAAGCATAGAGGTTGGACCTTACATAAACAGTCAAAAAACAAAAGGGACCCTCCCAGCTCATTCCCACCCTTTAGATAATGGCCCTTGACAAGAGACCCTAATAAAAGTAGGGGTCTCTTACCATATCTCTGGAGCTACCCAAAAAATTATTATTGATGGTATGCTAATGTAACCTTTGGCCTCTAAGCACCCCTTTTCTTCAGAAGATCAAGACCTCAACCCCAGCACAAAATTCAACCACACACACAAAAAAATGCTGGTGAACACAGCAGGTCAGGCAGCGTCTATAGGAAGAGGTACAGTCGACGTTTCGGGCCGAGACCCTTCGTCAGGACTAACTGAAAGACGAGATAGTAAGAGATTTGAAAGGGGGAGGGGGGAGATCCGGAAGTGGTTTAAAAGTGGTTTCAGCAAAATTCAGCCTATACCAAGCAGCACCAATCTCCATTTATCTTGAGAGCTGGGTGAACTACAGCAAGCACCTCAAAAAGAGATGCAACAGTATCTTGTTTACTGGCAGAATAAGCAACATTCAGACCAAGATTCTCCGCAGTGATTCCCTAACCACACAGGCAGCTTGGCTGATATAGACTCCTACAACAAACATTAGTGTTTAAAATGATATTAAGAATTTTCTAGGTGGCTACAGGAAGACATTCAGGGAAGTTCAAAAATTCTGTGAAAAATGAAAAGAAACTTTGCCACCATCTTAACCCATGAGTACTCAAAGTAGCAATCTGGATCACATCGAAACCCAGTGTAAATAGCAGAAGGAGTACATCACTTAGAGTCTATTTAACCAGATGTCAAGCACATGTCCTGCTCTGTACAAGGCAAAAACTGTAGGTCCCAGACTTGACTTCAGTCACCTCAGTGATCACAGAACTGAAGTGAAAGCAAGTCACCCCTGATCCCCAAGGACTGCCCAAGAGCAGTAATGCGCAGTGTCTTGGAACATTTACAAAGATAAAGATTAGCTTTAGTTGTCACATGTTAGATTAGATTATTAGATTATGAGGACACTCAGTCCTCGTTTATTGTCATTTAGAAATGCATGCATTAAAAAATGATACAATGTTCCTCCAGAATGGCATCACAGAAACACAGGACAAACCAAGACTAAAACTGACAAAACCACATACAGGTGTCCCCCGCTTTTCGAACGTTTGCTTTATGAAACCTCACTGTTACGAAAGACCTACATTAGTTCCGTTTTTACTAACAGAAGGTGTTTTCACCGTTACGATAAAAGGCAGCCGCTCTCCCCTGGATTCGGAACGGCATTCTCGCCGGCATTGCTTAAACACATGCCTGTGAGCAGCCGTTAGCAAGATGAGTTCTAAGGTATCGGAAAAGCCTAAAAGAGCTCGTAAGGGTGTTACACTTAGCGTAAAACTAGACATAATTAAGTGTTTCCATCGTGGTGAACGAAGCAAGGACAAAGTGAGTTAGTCCTGACGAAGGGTCTCAGTCCGAAACGTCGACTGTACCTCTTCCTAAAGATGCTGCCTGGCCTGCTGCGTTCACCAGCAACTTTGATGTGTGTTGCTTGGCTTGTGGAAGTTGACGAAGATGTTGAAGAGGTTTTGGCATCCCATGACCAAGAACTGATAGATGAAGAGCTGATGCAATTGGAAGAGGAAAGGATAACAATCGAAACTAAATGCAATAATGATAAAGTACGACTTTAATTTTGAAAGGGTACGTCGGTTTAGGGCATATTTGCAGGATGGTTTGAGTCCTTACCAAGAACTGTATGATCTAAAAATGTGCGAGGCTAAGCAGTCAAGCAAGCCTTCCACATCAGCCACAGCAGACGACGAACCTCAACCTTCGACATCGAGGCAGGCAAAGATAGAAGATGACAACCTGCCTGCCCTAGTGGAAACAGACGACGATGAGATGACACTCCAGTGTCCCACCACCCCAATCCCCAGGTCACGGACAGATACCGATTCGCGGAGAATGCAGCGGTAGCCAGGAGGCACACAGCACATCTTTAAGAAAAAAGCCAAAATAAACATGCTAATTAATTAGGTGCCGCCTGGCATGTAATTGTCGGCCCAGATCAGAGGCGACGCAATCGGCAATCAGCTCTGATCTGGGCCAACATTTACAAGCCGGGCGGCACCTAATTAATTAGCTTATTTATTTCAGCTTCTTTCTTAAAGATGTGTTGGGTGCGTCCTGGCTACCGCTGTACCCCTGCATGCTTTGCAGATCGGTATTGGTTCACTGCCCGAAGGGTGGGGGCAACTGCACCACCCCAACCTCCGACGACTCAGCCTAACACACCATCATCAGTGTGCTCGGCGCTGTCCCAATTCTGGTAGGTGATACTACACTGTACATACGTTATTTCTACTTTATATAGGCTGTGTATTTGGTATGATTTGGCAGCTTCATCGCTTAAAGTTTACCCGAGAGAGCTTGCGCCATGTATCTGCCGACAGCATTGCGCCGTGTTTTTGCCCAGAGCGTTTGCGTGAGATTTTCGCTATGGACAACAGTTCAGGCAGTGATTGTGGAAAAGTATTTCTACTTCATATAGGCTGTGTATTTATCATATCGTTCCTGCTTTTACTATATGTTACTGTTATTTTAGGTTTTATGTGTTATTTGGCGTGATTTGGTAGGTTATTTTTGGGTCTGCAAACGCTCACAAAATTTTCCCATATAAATAAATGGTAATTGCTTCTTCACTTTACGATATTCCGGCTTACAAACCATTTCATAGGAACGCTGTACCTTCGGATGGTGGGGGAAACCTGTAATTATAACATATAGTTACAACAGTGCAAAACAATACCGTAATCTGATAAAGAGCAGACCATGGGCACAGTAAAAAAAAGTCTCAAAGTCCCGATAGCCCCATCATCTCACGCAGATGGTAGAAGGGAGAAATTCTCCCCGCCATGAACCTCCAAGCGCCGCAAACTTGCTGATGCAGCACCATTGGAAGCACCCGACCGCAGCGGACTCTGAATCCGTCCGAAAACTTTGAGCCTCCGACCAGTCCTCCGACACTGAGCACCATCCTCTGCCGAGCCCTTCGATCCCACCCCGGCCACCGAGCAACAAGCAAAGCCGAGGACTCGGGGCCTTCCCCTCCGGAGATTCTGGATCACACAGTAGCAGCAGCAGCAGCGAAGCAGGCATTTCAGAAGTTTCACCAGATGTTCCTCCGTGCTCTCACGTCTGTCTCCATCAGATCAGTATTGTGCACGGCACCCTACTTGACAGATAAGATATCACCACCGTAGTGGCCGCTGCAAGCTGTGCTGCGCCGCCATCTTCTCCTCCCATTAATCGAAACATACTCAGTGAAATGTGTCATCTGCATCAAACCAGTGAGGAATATGTCGGGCTGGGAAGCCGCAAGCGTTGCCACACCTCTGGTGCCAACTCACTAAACCTTTGGAATGTGGAAGGAAACCCGAGAATCCGGAGGAAACCCACATACACACTCCTTACAGGCAGCAGCTGTAATTGAACCCAATCTGTGATCACTCGTGCTGCAAGTGTTACGCCAACCTCTATGCTACCAAGTCACCCTACTGTATTAAAAGTGTTATACAAGTACAGATGGCTTGTCTCTCTGTATGGCCTGACCAAAACCTGCCTTTATATTGACCCAATTTACTTCTGATCCCCCCCCCGCCAAACAAAAAGCAACCTGCTCAGTTATACTTTGGCATACGAATTGAGAATTCAACTGTGCTTGTCCAGTGCTATTGATCTGTTAGTGGGCATATCAAAAACACTGGACGAACACACAGCCCTCCGAAGCACTCCAGCGTGTGGTGAAAACTGCCCAGCAGATTATTGGCACCCGTTTGCCCACCACTGAGAACATCTACCATAAACGCTGCCTGGGCAGGGCGAAAAGCATTATCAAGGATGCATTTCAACCTGACCATAGACTTCTTATTCTCCTCCCATGCAGTAGGCGCTACAGGAGCCTCCGCTCACGCACCAGCAGGCACAGGAAGAGCTTCTACCCTGGGGCTGTGACCCTGCTGAACCTCACATCACAGTGCTCAGTATTGCATCCATATTGTACTGTATCAGTACTTTTATATTTGTGTGCTGTAGCACTTAATTTTTAGTCACAGTCATTTTGTAAATAACACTATTCTTTGCATTTCTGGTCAGATGCTGACTGCATTTCATTGGCTTTGTATCTGTACTCGGCACAATGACAATAAAGTTGAATCTAATCTAATACAGTCCTATTGATCTATTAGCGAGCAGCAAGTTTTTGCTTTTAAACTTTGTCTATCATAAGACAAGGATGTAATACAAACTTCAGAAAGCAGAGTAATTAAAGAACTTTGATCAACATTTTTGCTTTAAGCATTCAAGTTTTGCAAGCTGCACAACCAGTTCCAAGAAATTTGCCTGATCCCTGCAAAGGAACATCAAGTTCACATGCTCCCTATTGGTCAAGGCACACCTTGATATATGATTGAAAAGCTTTACGTAAACCTTCACATTGTTCTGTAATATTACCCTCTTCGGGCTATACTGAGCATATTTATATGGATTACCATCACCAGGTCCGGATTTTGTCATTGGAAGTAACCACTGTTGTGTGTTCAGTTAATTACTCCTGCTAGAAGAACAGGTCAGAGGCCGGCTATCCCACAGTGACTGACTCCAAAGCTATGGAACAACTAACATGACAGTAATCCCAAGAGTGTTATAAAATACTTGCTACTCCTCACAGAACTGTTATCCATTAAAATTTGACATACACTTGCCTGCTTAGATGAGTATAACACATCACCATACAAAGCAGTCCACTTTAAAGATAAGCTTTATTTGTCACATGCACATCAAAACAGGCAATGAAATGTGTCATCTGTATCAAATCAATGAGGATTGTGTTGGACAGCCCATTAGTGTTGCCATACTTCTGGCACCAACATAGCATGCTCACAACTCATTAACCCTAAAATGTATGTCTTTAGATTGGATGGTGGGGTGGAGATACGTCTCTACCAAAGGAAGTGTAAGGGGCTCCTTCCCTCCACTAGCTTGCAAGTCACCCTTGGACAAAGTATAGCACTTGCTTTGCCCCCCCAGTCAGGGTCACATGAAGCCATGGGAGCATGTGGTGAATATCACAAGTCCTGGTTGTGCAACCACTGATGCTAGTCAATCTCTGAAGAGTGTTGATAATGGCTGGAGTCACCAGTCTTGTAAAGATGCTGCCCAGAAGCAGCGAATGGCAAACCAGTACTGTAGGAAAATTTGCCAAGAACACTCATGGTCAAAAATACCATGATCACCCATGTCACACGACATGGCATATAATGATGGTGATGTATCTCTTTAGAATGTGGGAGGAAACCAGAGCACCCAGAGGAAACCCACACAGTCAAGGGGAGAATGTACAAGCTTATTACAGGCAGCGGTGGGAATCGAACCCTGACCAGTGATCATTGGCACTCTAAAGTGATGGACAAATCACTACGTTACCAATTGTATTGAAGTCTTGACTCAATTATTCAATCATCCATCACTGGCAAACCATGACTGGTGTACACAGACCGATATAAAGTACACTTCAATTTACTTGCCTTGGGCTACCCCAACACTACCTCCCAGATTCACACATGAATAAAGCAAGCACATGGCAAAACATTTACTTAAAGGTCCAAGAGAAACTCCATCCCGAATTAGAAAGAAGTTACTTTTCCTTTCATTATTAGGTCAAAACCATAGTGTTCCATATCCAAAACTGTGCATGTATCTTCAGTGGACACACTACACTGGTTTAGGTTAGCATCTCACTACCCAGTTAGAAAATCAGCAAGTGTTGCTGGGATGGTGTCATTTAAACAAATGAAGTTAACAAATTTCAAGTGATACTATTTTCCATCATGATTGGTATTTCACAAAGAATGTGCTCAATTCTCTGTGATACTGGAAATCCACATCATCAAATATTCAGGAGCTAAGCACACAGTACAAAATAAAGCAACTCAGTGCAGTTCAAAATCCTAAACCTTGGGGTCGCACTAGCATTTCTGAAGAACTATCAGGCTTCAAGTGAATTCAGAATGAAGTTAAAGAGGAGAGAATGCAAGGGCAGTGCTTTATTCTTGGATGTCCAGAAGATCTTTGGCTTGAGGGACATCCTTCCTCAGACCAAATCACCTTGAGTGAGGTGATAGATAAGAGTTATAGTCAACCCTAAGGTACAGGAGGCAGGTACCCGAAAAGGGAAAGGGAACAGGCAGACAGTGTAGAATATCCCTGTGGCCATTCCCATGCCCCTCAATAAGTATGTCACTTTGGATACTGTTGAAAGAGACATCCTACCAGGGAGAAGCCGCAGTGATCAGGTCTCTGGCACCGAGTCTGCTCAGTGGCTCAGAAGGGAAGGTGAGTTGGTGGGGGAAAAGAGTGGTGCACTAGTGATAGGGTTTTCCATAATTAGAGGTGCAGACAGGAGATTCCGTGGATGTGAAAGAGACACCTGGATGGTTATTTTGCCTCCCAGGTGCCAGGGTCAGGAATGTCTCCAAAGGGGGAGGGTGATCAGTCAGATACATACTAGTATCAAAAACATAGGTAGGATAATATAGGAGGAAGTCCTGAAGAGAGAATATCTGAACATGAGGGATCCTTGCGGGCAGGTTAGCTAGAGCTGTTGGTAAGTGCTTAAAACTAATTTGGCAGGTAGATGAGAACTGATGTAATAGGGCTGAAGATGAAGCAGTTGCAGTGCATAATGAGATTGACAGGAAGGACAGGTAGATGATAGGACAAAATTGCAGTCAGTGGTGTTTTGAAGTGTAATATGGGGCAAAAATCGAAAAGGTGATGTATACAGGACTGAAGGAGTCATATTTGAATGCACACAGTATAGAAAACAAGGTCAATGATCTTTTAGCATAATTAGAGATTGGCAGGTATGATGTGGTCATCACAGTGATGGCTGAAAGATCATAGTTGGGAGTGTTACATGCTCAAGGAGATCTGTTTTTTTGTGAGAATGATGTAATGGTCTTTTGGAGGTCACCTGATGTGATTTTCCCGCCAATGTGAGGTCACGTGATGACATGTGCACCATAGCTATATAAGGGTTGACCCAGATGACACAGTAGGTTTTTAGTTTGTAGATTCCCAGGTAGCCGTCTCCCCGTTTCTGTTGCGTGGTTGTTTTTGTGACGCAGTTTCATTTTTATAACGGAGTGTGCGTTCTGTTGCAAGATACAATATTATTGGACTAGAAATTTTTGCTAGATGTGTTGATTTACTCAATTCCAACAGTAGAAGGGAGAGTGAAGAATTTATCGAAGTACAGGATCGAAGGATCGAGAGCAGTCCCCATCGTTCGGCAGTTTAATAAAGGATCGACCTTATTGAGTCTTCGTTGGAGGAGTAGCGACCTGCATCGAGGATAACTCTTGCCAAAAAGAGCAAGGAGTACATGCAAAGGTTTGCTCTCTCTCTAAAAGAATTTAAGGTTAGTTGTTTTAAACTGTTTATTTTTGGCATCGTGAATCCTATGGACAGAACCAGCAGGAAAATCGCGTCTATGAAGAATCTTTCTCCAGAGAAGTCTCTCCCACTTGAACGTATAAATCCGTTGGACTTTCAAATTTATCGCTTTAAGAACTATATTTGCCTTTATCGCTTTAAGAACTGTTTTCGCATTTAACGCTTTAAGAACCAGTGCTGAGTGACGAGTTGGTGAACGGCTACATATCGGTTAACTTCCAGTTAAAGTTTTCGTTTGTTTTTTTCCTTATCGTTTATCCGTGTTTAATAAATGTTTGGTTGTTTTTATATAATCTGTCTCGATTGATAGTCATTGTTGCCGGTTACGTAACAGGAGCTTAACATGTGAGGATACACCTTATATCGAAAGGACAGGCAAGTCGGCAGAGAGGGTGGGATGGTTCTGTTGGTAAAAATTGAAATCACATCCTTAAAAGAGGTGACTATGATTGAAAGGTATAGGATTTTTGTGGGTAGTTAAGACACTGAGTTATATATCAGCCTCTGAACAGTAGCCAGGATGTGGGACACAAATTACAACGTGATATAGAAAAGGCATGTAATAAAGGCAATGTTATGATAGTCATGGGGGATTTCAATGTACAAGTAGATTAGTGGGGGGGGGGGTGGAAAGAAACACAACAGGTTGATACTGGATTCCAAGAAGGGATTTGTAGAGTGCCTACGAGATGGCTTTTTAGAGCAACTTGTGGTTGAGCTCACTTGGGGAATGGCAATTCTGGCCAAAAAGTCTAACTTGGACAAGACTGACTACACACCAGGGTTCTGAAAAAGGTAGCCAAGGAAATTGTGGAGGTATTACAAGTGATCTTTCAGGAATCACTAGATTCTAGAATGGTCTGGAGAAATGGAAAACTGCAAATATCATTCTACTCTTTAAGAAAGGAAATCATAGGTCAGTTAGTCTGACTTCAGTCATTGACAAAATGTTGAAGTCCATTACTAAGGATAAGGTTTCAGGGTACTTGGAGGAACATGATAGACAAAAGTCAGCATGGTTTCCTGAAGGGAAAATCTTGCCTGACAAATCAGTTGGAATTCTTTCAGGAAATAACAGGCAGGACAGACAAAGGTGTCAGTGGATGTTGTGTACTTGGATTTTCAGAAGGCCTTTGACAAGGTGTCGCACACTACGCGGGGCCTTTTCTGGTTGGTTGCTGCTGACTATACTGGTTTTCCTCAGGAGTTTGCTTTGGGACCACTTCTTTTTACATTACACGTCAATGATTTGGATGATGGAATTGATGGCTTTATGGTCAAGTTTGGGGATGATACAAAGACAGGCGGATGGATAGGTAGTGTGGAGGAAACAGAGGGACTTGGACAGATTGAGAGAATGGGTAAAAAAAATACCAGATGGAATATAATGCAGGGAAGTGAATGGTCATACTCTTTCGAAAAAAGAAATAAAGGCTTAGGCTATTTTCTAAATAAGGAGAAAATTCAAAAATCAGAGGTGCAAAGGGAGTCCTACTGCAGGATTCCCTAAAGGTTAACTTGAAGATTAAGTCAGTGGTGAGGAAGGCAAGTGCAATATATGCATTCATTTCAAGAAGACTAGAACATAAAAGCAAGGATGTGATACTATTGCTTAATAAGGCATCGGTTAGACCACACTTGGAGTATTGATCACAGTTTTGGGCTTCTTACCCGAGATGTGTTGGCATTGGAGACAGGCCAGAGGAAGTTCATGAGAACGACTCCTGGAATGAAAGGGTTAACATATGTGGAGCGTTTGATGGCTCGGGCCTATACTTGCTGGTGTTTAGAAGAATGAAGGGGGACCTCACTGAAACATACCCAATTTTGAAAGGCCTAGCCAGTGTGGCTATGGAGAGTATCTTTTGTAAAGTGCAAGTTTTTTTTTGTAATGGTCTAATTCTGATCCCATGTCTTATGGTCTTTATGCCTTAAATCATTGGGTCAGTAAATGTTTTTGTACTGCCACCAAAATTTAACACTTAATGTTTGGCAGCCATACAAGGCTTATGCTTCCCACTCAGAGCCACAAGACATAGAAGCAGAATTAGGCCATACGGCCCATTCAAGTCTTCTCTGCCCATTCCATCAAGGCTGATTTATTATCCCTCTCAACCCATTTTTCTGCCTTCTCCCTGTAACCTTTGACACCCTGACTAATCAAGAACCAATCAACCTCCTCTTTAAATATATCCAGTGACTTGGCCTGTGGAAATGAATTCTAAAGATTCATCACCCTCTGGTTATCTCTGTAATAAAAGGGCATCCTTCTATTCTGAGGTGTTACTGTGTGGTTCTAGACTTGCCCACTGTAGAAACATCCTCCATGTTCTCTCTATCTAGGCAAAATTTGAGCTAGCAGCCAATAATGCAAAATGCCATCCACAGTGAATACAGAGAAAGATATTATTCATCCAAGATGACAAAATGTGGGGTTTTAAAAAGCAAATTAAACTCAAGAAGATTTGGCAAAGTGCATCATAAATAGTATCATATCCAACAGGCTGGAAAATCTACCAGTCTGAGGTGCAAAATTAGCAGAGTTTTATTTTGTATTATTGTTTAAACAGAGTAACACATTACTCAGCAACACCAAAATAGTAAAGCCCCATGCAGTGGTCCTGCTGAAGAATCTGAGTATTTTCTGTACAATTTTAGATCACTTATTGATAGAAGTAGAACAAAGTACATGAGACAGGCTTCAAAAATAACACCCAAGCAAAAAGTAACAATAATTGGCATCTGACACCTGATCAAAGTTCAGTAGAAATAGGCAAACAAAAGAAATTTTTGCCTTTCAACTTCCTGATTTGACATAAAAAAGAAATTCCAATTAACCAGATTTCTTCTTCCTCCTCAGTTTCATAAGTACAATCAAAAACAGAAGTGGAAAAGAAATTAAATCCAGTGTGTAAAGCAAACAAATCAAATAATGAAGAGTCTAATTTCACAAAAGAACCAAGCTATAGTTTTCAAAGTAGAGTCAACTACACAGCTTTCATAATTAGTAGGAAATATAAGCCTTATTCAATTTCTCCCTAAACTGGTGAGAGGAGGCCAGGAATTTGCTAGTGTCACAGAAACAGTTAATATCTCTGCCTAGATTCTTGTATCTCCTGCATTGTCCTTTCTTTAGCCACAGGGTGGTGAATCTGTGGAATTCATTGCCGCAGGCAGCTGTTGAGGCCAAATCATTGCATATACATAAAGCAGAGGTAAAGAGGTAGTTGATTAGTAAGGAGATCAGACGGGTCTGTAGTAAGAGGTGGTTACAGGCAACAAGGGAAATGGGGTTGCTCACTAAGTGACATAACTAATACCACCTCCTATGATTTAAGACAACAACTGTTAAAACAGTATTTTAAATACAACTCACACCAGTTTCAAAACAGAATCATTTATTATCAATGACGTATCACATGAAAGTTGTTTTGCAGCAGTACAGTGTAAAGACAAGTCTAAATTACAAAACAAAATAAAAGTAAAAAAATAACAAAGTAGTATTCACGGACTGTTCAGACGGAGGGGCAGAAGCTGATCCCAAAACATTGAGAGTGAGTCTTCAGGTCCAACGGTAGTAATGAGAAGAGGCTGCTGAAGGTCCTTAGTGATGCACCACCTCTTGAAGATGTTCGAGGGTGAGGAGGATCGTGCCTATGATGGAGCTGGCTGAGTCCATAATCCTCTTCAAACTTCCTGCATCCTGTGCATTGGAGCTGCCAAACCAAAATGATCTCCATTGTATGCCTACAGAAATTTCTAGAGTCTATGGCCTATCTCATTTTAATCTATTAGTGGCAAGTTTTGTCTAAAAGTTCATCAGCTCTGACAGTTATCTTCTGTATGTCCACTGCTCCAATTTTTTTTTATTAATAGCTTCTTGATCACACTAAAAGGAACTGTTAGAATACAGCTACCATGGCCAGTTGGTTGTGAGACTTAAAATGTGTGACTTCTCCCATCAATTGCGATCTCCTTTCATGTGTCTGCCCTGCTCAAGCTGCAATAAAACATCAACACAAGAGCTTCTGCAGATGCTGGAAATCCACAACAATACACACAAAAATCTGGAGAAACTCAGCAGGTCAGGCAGTATCTATAGAGTTTATTCAACAGTTGACATTCTGGGAGGAGGAGGTGGAGAGCGGGTGAGGAGTACAAACTGACAGATTATATCGGTGAAGGTGAGTGGGGGAGGAGGAATGATGTCAGGGCTGCCCATCACAACCCTCTGGTGCCTCTCTTCTTTCCCTTTCTCCCATGGTCCATTGCCCTCTCCTATTAGATCCCTTCTTCTTCAGCCCTTTACCTCTTCCAGCCATCACCCCTCAGCTTTTTATTCTTCCTCCTCCCCCACCACCTTCCTAGTCTGGCTTCTACCCTCCCCTTCCTCCAACACCCCCCCTTCCCCGTCCTGATGAAGGGGCTTGCCCAGACCATTGACTGTTTATTCCTCTCTCTGACTTGCCAAGTTCCTCCAGCATTTTGTGTGTTGCAATGTCACGTCAGATACTACATCCTTCCTTTCCCTACATTTCTGAACCACTTCCCCTTAACAACATAGAACAGTGCAGCACAGGAAAAAGCCATTCACCCCACAATGTCTGTACTGACCATAATACCAATGCAGAGTGCACACCTACCTGCACGAGGTCTAAAATGGCTCCCCCAATTCCTAAACCCTCTATCCAGATAGCTGTTCAAAAGAAATTGTCTTAATTTACCCCACCACCCGGCACTTTCCCTTTAGGGTCACTGTCCCACCACCCGGTCCCATCCCTTTGGAGTCACCGTCCCACTACTTGGCCCTTTCCCTTTAGAGTCACCGTCCCACCACTTGGCCCTTTCCCTTTAGTCACCGTCCCACCACCCGGTCCCATCCCTTCAGAATCACTGCCCCACCACCCGGTCCCATCCCTTTAGAGTCACCCTCCCACCACCCGGTCCCATCCCTTCAGAGTCACTGTCCCACCACCCAGCCCCATCACTTCAGAGTCACCGTCCCTCCACCCGGTCCCATCTCTTTAGAGTCACCCTCCCACCACCCGGTCCCATCCCTTCAGAGTCACCCTCCCACCACCTGGTCCCATCCCTTCAGTCATCGTCCCACCACCCGGTCCCATCCCTTCAGAGTCACCGTCCCACCACCCGGTCCCATCCCTTCAGAGTCATTGTCCCACCACCCGGTCCCATCCCTTCAGAGTCATCGTCCCACCACCCGGTCCCATCCCTTCAGAGTCATCGTCCCACCACCCGGTCCCATCCCTTCAGAGTCATCGTCCCACCACCCGGTCCCATCCCTTCAGAGTCATCGTCCCACCACCCAGTCCCATCCCTTTAGAATCACTGTCCCACCACCCGGGCCCATCCCTTCAGGGTCACCTTCCCACCACCCGGTCCAATCCCTTTAGAATCACTGTCCCACCACCCGGGCCCATCCCTCTAGAGTCACTGCCCCACCACCCGGGCCCATCCCTCTAGAGTCACTGCCCCACCACCCGGTCCCATCCCTTTAGAGTCACCCTCCCACCACCCGGTCCCATCCCTTCAGAGTCACCCTCCCACCACCCGGTCCCATCCCTTCAGTCATCGTCCCACCACCCGGTCCCATCCCTTCAGAGTCACCGTCCCACCACCTGGTCCCATCCCTTCAGTCATCGTCCCACCACCCGGTCCCATCCCTTCTGAGTCATCGTCCCACCACCCGGTCCCATCCCTTCACAGTCATCGTCCCACCACCCGGTCCCATCCCTTCAGAGTCACTGCCCCACCACCCGGTCCCATCCCTTCGGAATCACCCTCCCACCACCCGGTCCCATCCCTTCAGAGTTACTGTCCCGTTCCATCCCTTCAGAGTCACTCCACTCTTCTCAATTTCCCCATGCAGTCCACATTCTTACCACCACTCCCCTCCCATCTGAACTTCTCTGCTTTGGCATTAATCAATCATCTGCTTTTCTTCTCTCCCACCCTGCTCAAGTACCATGTTCACATTAGCTCAACTTATTTACATGAATGAACTTACTTTCTCTCATTTCCTTATATTCTTCATCTTCAATCCCTCAACAGCAAACTCAACAAGATCAACAGGACACAAAACCATCTCGACCACTCACTTGTTGCCCTTTAGGAAAGTCATAGTCATACTTTATTGATCCCGGGGGAAATTGGTTTTCATTACAGTTGCACCATAACTAATAAATAGTAATAGAACCATAAATAGTTAAATAGTAATATGTAAATTATGCCAGGAAATAAGTCCAGGACCAGCCTATTGACTCAAGGTGTCTGACCCTCCAAGGGAGGAGTTGTAAAGTTTGATGGCCACAGGCAGGAATGACTTCCTATGACGCTCTGTGCTGCATCTTGGTGGAATGAGTCTCTGGCTGAATGTACTCCTGTGCCCAACCAGTACATTATGTAGTGGATGGGAAACATTGACCAAGATGGCATGCAACTTAGACAGCATCCTCTTTTCAGACACCACCATGAGAGAGTCCAGTTCTATCCCCACAACATCACTGGCCTTACGGATGAGTTTGTTGATTCTGTTGGTGTCTGCTACCCTCAGCCTGCTGCCCCAGCACATAACAGCAAACATGATAGCACTGGCCACCACAGACTCGTAGACCATCCTCAGCATCGTCCGACAGATGTTAAAGGACCTCAGTCTCCTCTGGAAATACAGATGGCTCTGACCCTTCTTGTAGACAGCCTCAGTGTTCTTTGACCAGTCCAGTTTATTGTCAATTCGTATCCCCAGGTATTTGTAATCCTCCACCATGTCCACACTGACCCCCGGATGGAAACAGGGGTCATCGGTACCTTAGCTCTCCTCCGGTCTACCACCAGCTCCTTAGTCTTTTTCACATTAAGCTGCAGATAATTCTGCTCACACCATGTGACAAAGTTTCCTACCGTAGCCCTGTACTCAGCCTCATCTCCCTTACTGATGCATCCAACTATGGCAGAGTCATCAGAAAACTTCTGAAGATGACAAGACTCTGTGCAGTAGTTGAAGTCCGAGGTGTAAATGGTGAAGAGAAAGGGAGACAAGACAGTCCCCTGTGGAGCCCCAATGCTGCTGATCACTCTGTCGGACACAGTGTCGCAAGCACAAAGGAACACCATTCATCCCTCTCCCATCACCACTTCCTCAGCTCACCCCAAGGAGTACAATTTTCCCCCACTCTCATCTTCGCTTCCTGTACTGACCCTAATCTGGTGCACTACTGCTTTAAATCCACCACCATGAGATGTATTTTGTTCCGTAAATCTACACTGAACATCTTTCCTCTGCTGAAGCCACAATTATAAAACAAACTGGGTGTTTGTTTCCACCATTAACTGCCATCTTACATAATATAGAACACTACAACACTGTGCAGGCCCGTCAGCCCACAATGCTGTACTAACTTATAACCTTCTTAGATCAATCTAATCCTTCCTTCCTGCACATCCCACTGCTTCTCCTATCATGAAAACACCCATCTAAAAGTTTCTTAATATATCTCGCTCTACCACAACTACCACTCTATGTAAAAAAAAAAATTCTCTCCTACATCCCCCCCATACTATTCTCCAATCACTTTAAAATTATGCCCCCTCATATTAGTCATTTCCACTCCAGAAAACAAACTGTCTCCGGCTCTCCAATTGCTCCATGTACATGTTCGCTCTAAAGAGGAAATTTAGCTCTCTCAATTTATCCCCATAAGGCATGCTCTCTACTCTAAGTAGCTTCTGATAAATCTTCTCTGCACCATCTCTAAAGCTTCCACATCCTTCCTATAATCAGGAGACCAGAAAAGAACACAATACTCCAAACGCTAATCTAACCAGGGTTTCATAGAGCTGCAACATTACCTCATGATCCTTGAACTCATCTAACATTTTCTTTATACAAGTGCCATTTGTAGAGGCTACTGTAGCCTAACCAAAGTGGGAATACCAAACTTATTTCTGGCCCAGTTCCTCTATTATCCAAAGGGTTTTCCCACTTCCTGCTCCCTCAAATCCATAGAATTGCTTACCATTCTACTCCCCCTGACCCCCAATCACAAAGACACTGAATCAGGTTTATTACCACTGACAGGTCATTAAATTTGTTGTTTGGCAGAAGCAGTACAGTACAATACACAAAAATATACTACTAGTTACAGTAAGAAATATATTTTAAAACGTTAAACAAAAATAGCGAAGCAGTGTTCATGGCTTCATTATGTTCACAAATCTGACGGCCAAGGGGAAGAAGTGGTTCCTACAACACAATCATTCATCTAGAAACCCATTCTTTTCTTTACAGACATGGCCAATGTCCCTCTTGAGAGAAAATTCCTCAAAAGGCACCAACTTCCCTCAATATTAATGCCACAACTGGTCTCTTGTGTTAGGACCAATTCAGCTCAAAGTCTTTGCAAATCAAAACTTCGCTATGGCTGTTCGCTACTTGTCAAATGATCTTCCGGTCAAGGTGGCACCAAACTCTGATACCCGCTCAGACTTAGTTTTAGGATCGCCGGGTGGGTTTGGGCACAGAGTGAGGGGGGTGCTAGTGGTCAGGGGTTGTTAATGAAGTTAGATGTTTGGTGATTGGAGTGTTTGGTTAGCCGGTGATTGGAATGCCCCACAGTCGAAAGTCAGCAAGCACTTGAAGTCAATGAATATGGAGGCAAGGATTCTGAAGGAGTTACGAGGGACATTTAGGCACAAAGGTCAATCTCATGATAGGCAAGTTCTGGGGTCTAGGCTGGAAGAGAGGTCAGGAAAGTCCAAAGTTGGAAGCCCGATGTCTGCAAGAGTCCAGGGTCAAGGACTGGAGGCACAGAAGTAGCTTATCTTGGGATGGAGGTCTGTCTGTGGAAGTGTGAAAGGGTCTGTTTTGCTACTGTTGTTGCTTGTGTTGTTCAGCTGAACATCGTGGACAGACTACATTGGCACAGGATTGCTTCATAACACTTACTGGCTGCCCCCAGTACGTCCTAAAGTCGTGTTGGTTGATAATGCAAACAACGCATTCACTTTACGTTTCCATGTACATGCGATAAATTAATTTGAATCGGAATCTGTTTTGCCTAAACAGTGACTGCTCACATCGAGTCAGGACCTTTTTTTGGTAAGACTTAGGGGTAAGAAAAAAAGGCCAACGTCCAAGCAGGAGAGCATTTAAAGAAAAGAGCCACAATATTGTTAATAAGCTCAACCAGTCAGTCTGAGAAGAAACAAAGTGAGATATTAGTGACTAACTGAACAAACTACAGGATTCCACATATTTTACCTTCCAATTTGATAGCCTTATCTGCATAATAGCGAAGGGTGTGGATCATGCCATTCATCTATCACCCATTGATCAAGTCAAATACAAATTGAAAGTTGTTCAACCAGTAAAACAGTGAAATGGTGATCACCAACACACACAAAATGCTGGGGGAACCCAGCAGATCAGGCAACATCTATGGAGGGTCCATGTCTCAGGCCGAGACCCTTGATCAGGACTGACACCCCCCCCCCCGAACCTCCTTATTCTCGATTCCTCCTTCCACTCCTGTCCCAATTCCTCCATTGTAAAATCAAGTAAAGACTTGCCATAAATTGAAACAAATGTGGCTTCATTGAGTGGGCCATCACAACATGCCAGGTTGGTACCAGACAATACAAGACCGTAACATTCATTCCATTACGGCTGATTTATTATCCCTCTCAACCCCAATCTCCTGGCCTTTCCCTGTAACCTTTGACATCCTTACTAATCAAGAACCCGCCAACCTCCACTTTAAATATACTCAATGACTAGGCCTCCACAGCCGTCTGTGGCAATAAATTCCACAGATTCACCATCTGTCTAAAGAAATTCCTCATCTCTGTTCTGTACTACAAGCTTACAGGGAAAATTCCTACCATACAAAAGGTCATATACTTTCTCCAGAGGTCCAAGAAGATAATATCTAAAATTACTGAACTTCACTGACAGGAACACCAGGTATAGCTTGTTCTTCCTTAGGAGTATCATCAACAGCAATTTCCTCCAACTTTCTTTTTTTGAAAGACAGATCTCCTGGGAAAGAGGAAGAGCATTTTGGCAACGTCAGTAAACAGGAGAGCCTCAACATCTGTGCCACAGGGCAGGGTCAACACACCGATGCAATAAACAATACAGGGCATGACCAAGGAAGCTCAACAAAATGTAGAGGGACTGGAATCAAACACGTTTTCTCTACCAGGCAGAAAGTGCAGTATGCCAGCTTAGGATGACAATCAGAACACAGACCTTTACTGTGAAGGTAGGGGAGCACAATAGAGCAGTCTTATTAGATTGATATGGGGCATAAGGCAAGACTACAACTGCAGTAACTCATACAGTGTACAACTCATTTAAAAAATGGAAACATATGTATACACTGGAGACAATTCAGAGAAGTCTCATTTGATCAATTCTTGGGATTAAAAGGAACTGAAGATCAAAGTTTTAGCTATCACTCGCTGACGGCTAAAAACAGGCAATTTTTAAAACTTTAGATTATAGGGGTGCTTCACTGGGCAACTTAGCGAACACACTTCCCAAAGGGAAGCGGAAGCATAATTTCAGGACAGCTAGTCATATATTTAAGACAGATGAGAACTTATTCTCTCAGGAGGGTCATGGATCTTTGAAATACCCTTTCCCCTGTGGGGTCTGAATCATACAACATATTCACAGCAGAGACAGACAGATGTTTAATCTACAAAAAGTCATAGGTTAAAGAAAGCAAGCAGGAAAGTGGAGAGGAGACCAAGATCAAATCAGCTATGAGGTGGGGCAGGCTCAAATGACCATATGGCTGACTCCTGACCCCTAGTCTTACATGATATCCAATAGTGATATACTAGACAGCATCATGATCTTTTATTTTTGCAAAAGGCATCTGGCAAACTATCCAGCAGATGAAGACTCAAAGACCATAGGCACATTATGACCAAAAAAAAGACATGGATGACCAAGCTATAAAGGAAGTTATATACACAAGAGATTCTGCAGATGCTAGAAATCCAGAGCAACACACACAAACAAAGGAAGAGCCATTTAGTAATCTAAAAAAATATTTTTTTTCCCTTTTAAGGGGATAAAATGCTTGGACTCAGACATCTTGCACTCCCAAAAATTAACATATGAACACCCATTCATAACTTTATAGGGAAAGAGATAAAAGTCAGCCTAGCAAATATACATGACTCCCATTGTCTGGATGCGCAGCTCCCAAATAAAATCACCCCACCCCTGCCTTCTGGGACCCCATATTCCAGAGGGTGCCTTTGGAATGGAAGGATCCCTCACCCTCAATAAAGCCCCACTCATCTCAACGCAAAGCCTCTTAGCCATTGACAGCTCCAGCAACTCCAACAGGGAGAAAAATAATAGATACATAAACAATATGAGCACAATTCGAAAAATACAAGCTACTCCTTTCCCAACTTAATTTCGCATTGAATTACCTCGAGAGGAGATTTGTTCAACGTTGGGTATTTGACATGATTACGTTCTATTTACTACAAAACAAAAACTTACCCAGGTAAATGTCACCAAAGGAGCCACTGCCAATCTTCCTCCCCAGCCTGTATTTGTTCCCAACTCTCAGCTCCATCTTTTCCTTGCTCTGGAAAACAATCAGAAAGAAGAAGAATGAGGCTCGGGCTCAGCCTCCAGTGACTGGCAGCTCCCGGAGTGCGGACGGGAGAGGCGGGGGGGGGGGGAGTCCTCCTTTCCCCACCGATTTCAGCGGCTAAACGTCAATATCCCCTCCCGATTTCGCCTCCCTGGGCCCGACAGGGAAACCGGGCCTTTGATCGGCGGGCTGGGACGGCACCAAGGACCGGAGGAAGCAAGGATGGCTGAGGATTGTCCGGAGAGCCCTACCTCCGCCGTCCGCCGCCGCCCCGCTCTCACAGCCTCGCCATTATTGACAACGGAGGCCTGGTGACGTCACCCGGGCGAACCGGGACCCGGATGGATGTCAGAGAGGGCGGGGGGGGGGGAGGGAGAATTAAAGCAGTAATTACTGGTGTGCAACCATAATACGCTGCTATTGACAAACCGTGCAATGAGATAGTCTTTTGACCTCACAGTGTACCCCGCCATGGCTCTTGCAACTTCTTGTTTACATGCACTGTATTTTATCTGTAACTGTAACACTATTCTGCATTCTGTTACGGTTCAGTTTATTGTCGTCTGCATAAATACATGTACGGACAGGTGCGATGGAAAACTTGCAGCAGCAATTACAGGCGCACAGTGTCAGATAAGCAGCATTCACAAAAACATAAATTATAAACAAATTCACAAAACAGACCACAATAAAACAAGTGCAAGGTGATCAAAGTGGACATCATAAACCTAGTGATTAGGTTTGTGAAAATGTGAAAGTGTGAAAAAGACTAAGGAGCTGGTGGTAGACCTGAGGAGAGCTAAGGTACCCGTGACCCCTGTTTCCATCCAGGGGGTCAGTGTGGACATGGTGGAGGATTACAAATACCTGGGGATACAAATTGACAATAAACTGGACTGGTCAAAGAACACTGAGGCTGTCTACAAGAAGGGTCAGAACCGTCTCTATTTCCTGAGGAGACTGAGGTCCTTTAACATCTGCCGGACGATGCTGAGGATGTTCTATGAGTCTGTGGTGGCCAGTGCGATCATGTTTGCTGTTATGTGCTGGTGCAGCAGGCTGAGGGTAGCAGACACCAACAGAATCAACAAAATCATCTGTAAGTCAGTGATGTTGTGGGGATGGAACTGGACTCTCTGACGGTGGTGTCTGAAAAGAGGATGCTGTCTAAGTTGCATGCCATCTTGGTCAATGTCTCCCATCCACTACATAATGTACTAGGTGGGCACAGGAGTACATTCAGCCAGAGACTCATTCCACCGGGATGCAGCACAGAGCGTCATAGGAAGTCATTCCTGCCTGTGGCCATCAAATTTTACAACTCCTCCCTTGGAGGGTCAGACACCCTGAGCCAATAGGCTGGTCCTGGACTTATTTCATAATTTAATGGCATAATTTACATATTACTATTTAACTATTTATGGTTCTATTACTATTTATTATTTATGGTGCAACTGCAACGATAACCAACTTCCCCCGGGATCAATAAAGTATGACTATGACTATGACTATTGTGTGGGTTGTTTTAAGAAATGGGCGGTTGAAGGGGAGTAGCTGTACTTGAATGTGTTGGTGTGGAACTTCAATCAGGTTTCTGTGCCTCTTGTCCCACAGATGCGAGAAGATGGTATGACTCAGATGGTGGGGATCTTTGATGACGGATGTTACTTTCCTGAGACACTCCTACTGACAGTGGGGGAAAAGATGTGCCCGTGATGTATTCGGCTATTCTCTGCATTTGAATCACCATACCAGACCATGGTGCAAACAGTAAAAAAATTATCAGAAACAGTATCAGTTTTATCATGTCATGAAATTTTAAACACAGGAGATGCTGGAAATCCAGAGCAACATACACAAAATGCTGGAGGAACTATGGAAATGAATGAACAGCCAATATATCGGGCCAGGGCCATCATCAGCGTCCGAAACAACCGATGGCCTCACTTTCAAGGACTCTTCATCTCATATTCTCAATGTTTATTGCTTATTTAATATTATTATTTTCTTTGGTATCTGCACAGTTTGTTCTCTTTTTGTTTCCTTGCTGTCTGCCCTATTGGTGCGGTATTTCATTGATTCTATTATGCTTATTGGATTTATTGAGTATGTCCACAAGAAAATAATCCTCTGGATTGTATGAGGGGTGATTGATAAGTTTGTGGCCTAAGGTAGAGGGAGTCAATTTTAGAAAACCTAGCATATTTATTTTTCAGCATAGTCCCCTCCTACATGTACACACTTAGTCCAGCGGTCGTGGAGCATACGGATGTAGAAGTGGTCCTCAGCAGGGTGATTGATAAGTTCGTGGCCTAGGGTAGAAGGAGATGAGTTACACAGCTCTTGTCACATGCACATGCAGTTCAACTCTTTGAGTGAAAATGCAGAAAATTTGAAGTTAATAACTCATCTCCTTCTACCTTAAGCCACAAACTTATCAATCACCCCTGTTGTAGACCACTTCTGGAGGTCCAAGACGTCGACCTCTACAAAGAAGGGATCCGTATGCTCCACGGCCGCTGGACTAAGCGTGTAAATGTAGGAAAAATAGATGTGCTAGGTTTTCTAAAATTAACTCCTTCTACCTTAGGGCACGAACTTATCAATCACCCCGGCATATGGCGACACATATGTACTTTGATAATAAATTTACTTTGAACTTTGAGATGCTGACGGACTTACTGAGCTCCTCAAGCATTTTGTGCGTGTTGCCATGGAATTTGTTGTGTATTGCAGGGCAATGCATAAAAATACTATAAATTACAACAAAAGCATATAAAATAATTAAATTTAAAAAGTGCTGCAAAGAGAGAGGAAAAGGAGTGAGGTTGTGTTGATGGGTTCATTGTACATTCAGAAATCAGGTGGCGGAAAGGAAGAAGCTTTTGCTGAATCATTGAGTGTGTGTCTTCAGGCTCCTGTACCTCCTCTTTCACAGTAGCAGTGATAAGAGGACATGTCCTGGGTGTTGAAATCCTTAACGATGGACATTGCCTTTTGAAGATGTCCTCAGTGCTGGGATGTTAGAGCCCAGGATGGCTCTGGCTGAGGTTACAATGTTCTGCAGCTTTTTCTGATCCAGTACAGTGGCCCCTCCATACCAGACGGTGATACAACCAGAATGCTCTCTATGGTACATTTGCTAAAGAGTTTACGAAGACTGTAAATCAAGAATTTGCACTGAAGTTTTCACAACCTCAGGATATTGCAGATGAACTCACAGCCAAACCGGTGCTCTCTGAAAAGAGCACCAAACAACCTCCTGAAAGAACTCAGGGGGTCGAGCAAATCTTTTTTGTCGGGAGGGGGTGGGGGAACAGGTCACTTCGGGTTAAAACCCTGCAATCTGAAAGGGTTGTTGCTTCATGTGGGGGATTGAGGCATGCAAGGCTCCCCACCCCCATTCTAACAACCTTCTAAGGGAACACCACGGGCAGGGTCCTGTCTGGCTGCTTCACTGTGAAGCTGCAAGTCACCGGACCCTACAGAGGATAGCAAAAGCCACCAAGAGGATCACTGGGGTCTCCCTCCCTCTGACTTGTGACATTCACTGTAGATGATCGGTCTGAAGTATTGTTGACAATATCTACCAGCCATCCCACAATCTCTTTGACCCACTACCATCAGGAAGGAGGTACAGGACTACTTCTGCCAGACTGGGTAAGTTATAATTCAAAATGCGTGCGATGACAACAGAAAGATCTAGGCTCCCTCTGTTGAAGTAGTGCTGCTACACTGGAGGTCAAACATCCAAAGAATGGTGTCATTTACTCCTTCAGGTCAGTTCTAGAGTTGAAGAAAGGGAATCTTTTAAATTCACTAGGGAAAACAGAAAGCAACAGTTTAATGTGACACCATACAGAGGGCACCTCTGTTTGTCTCCTCAGAATGAGGTTTGTTAGCACTGATATGTGCATTGAAATTTGTTGTTTTGTGGCAGCAGTACAGAGCAATACATAAAATATAAATTTTAATATGAGGATTGGAGGGTCGCTAATGTAACCCCACTTTTTAAAAAAGGAGGGAGAGAGAAACCGGGGAATTATAGACCGGCGGTGGTGGGCAAACTGATGGAGTCAGTTATCAAATATGTGATAACAGCACATTTGGAAAGCGGTGAAATCATCGGACAAAGTCAGCATGGATTTGTGAAAGGAAAATCATGTCTGACGAATCTCATAGAATTTTTTGAGGATGTAACTAGGAGGGTGGATAGGGGAGAACCAGTGGATGTGGTATATTTGGATTTTCAAAAGGCTTTTGACAAGGTCCCACACAGGAGATTAGTGTGCAAACTTAAAGCACACGGTATTGGGGGTAAGGTATTGATGTGGATAGAGAATTGGTTAGCAGACAGGAAGCAAAGAGTGGGAATAAACGGGACCTTTTCAGAATGGCAGGCAGTGACTAGTGGGGTACCGCAAGGCTCAGTGCTGGGACCCCAGTTGTTTACAATATATATTAATGACTTGGATGAGGGAATTAAATGCAGCATCTCCAAGTTTGCGGATGACATGAAGCTGGGCGGCAATGTTAGCTGTGAGGAGGATGCTAAGAGGATGCAGGGTGACTTGGATAGGTTGGGTGAGTGGGCAAATTCATGGCAGATGCAATTTAATGTGGATAAATGTGAAGTTATCCACTTTGGTGGCAAAAATAGGAAAACAGATTATTATCTGAATGGTGGCCGATTAGGAAAAGGGGAGGTGCAACGAGACCTGGGTGTCATTATACACCAGTCATTGAAAGTGGGCATGCAGGTACAGCAGGCGGTGAAAAAGGCGAATGGTATGCTGGCATTTATAGCGAGAGGATTCGAGTACAGGAGCAGGGAGGTACTACTGCAGTTGTACAAGGCCTTGGTGAGACCACACCTGGAGTATTGTGTGCAGTTTTGGTCCCCTAATCTGAGGAAAGACATCCTTGCCATAGAGGGAGTACAAAGAAGGTTCACCAGATTGATTCCTGGGATGGCAGGACTTTCATATGAAGAAAGACTGGATGAACTGGGCTTGTACTCGTTGGAATTTAGAAGATTGAGGGGGGATCTGATTGAAACATATAAAATCCTAAAGGGATTGGACAGGCTAGATGCAGGAAGATTGTTCCCGATGTTGGGGAAGTCCAGAACGAGGGGTCACAGTTTAAGGATAAAAGGGAAGCCTTTTAGGACCGAGATTAGGAAAAACTTCTTCACACAGAGAGTGGTGGATCTGTGGAATTCTCTGCCACAGGGAACAGTTGAGGCCAGTTCATTGGCTATATTTAAGAGGGAGTTAGATATGGCCCTTGTGGGTATGGAGGGAAGGCTGGGGCGGGGTTCTGAGTTGGATGATCAGCCATGATCATAATAAATGGCGGTGCAGGCTCGAAGGGCCGAATGGCCTACTCCTGCACCTATTTTCTATGTTTCTATGTTCAAGTTTATTGTCATCTGAGTCCTTGAGCAAGGCACTTAACCACACATTGCCCTGCAACGACACCGGTGCCAAGCTGTATCGGCCCTTGCCCTTTCCTTGGACAACATCAGTGGCGTGGAGAGGGGAGACTTGCAGCATGGGCAACTGCTGGTCTTCCATACAACCTTGCCCAGGTCTGTGCCCTGGAAACTTTCCAAGGCACAAATCCATGGTCTCACGAGACTAACGGATGCCTATTATTATTCGTGACCATATATACAACCAAATGAAACAACATTCCTCTGGACCATGGTGCACCAATAAGCATAAAACAAAATATTACCACAAATAATTCAAAATGCATGTGAAGTGCACAGGACAGGTAAACAGCAGACAGCTGGCTGTCCTTGTGACGAGACCTCGGTGGTGGCAGGGTATTCATTAGTCTCACAGCCTGAGGGAAGAAGCTGTTACACAGTCTGGTAGTCCTAGTCCTGACATTCCTGTACCTACTTCCTGATGGTGCTGGGTCAAAGAGATTGTGGGATGGGTGGTAGGGATCCTCAATAATGCTTCAGGCCAATCATATACAATGCTCCCAGTAAATGTCACAAACAGGGAGTGGGGGTGGGGGGGGGGAGGGATGGAGTCCCAGTGATCCTCTCGGTGGTTTTCACTGTCTTTCTGTAGGGTCTTGTGGTCTGATGCCTTGCAGCTTCCGTACCACGAAATGATGCAGCCAAACAGGGCACACTTGATGGTGCTCCTGTAGAAAGTTGTTAGAGTAGGATCTTACACGCCTTAGTAAACATGTAGACGCTGGTGTGCCTTCTTGACTAATGAGGAGGTGTTGTGAGTCCAGATTAGATCGTCTATTAGTGCACACTAAGGAACTTTGTGTTCTTCACTCTCTCCATGGCAGAGCCATTGCTGTGCAAGGGAGACTGGTCAGCCCGTATCTTCCTAAAGTCCACAATCATCTCTTTTGTCCTGTCCTCGTGGAGACCCATGTTCTTGGTCTCACACCATTTGAGAAGCCTCTCTGCCTCCTCTCTGTATGCCAACTCAGCACCGTTGCTGATGAGGCCAGCCACTGTTGTATCATCGGCGAACTTGATGATGTATTCTCAGCTGGATCTGGTAGTGCAGTCACGAGTCAGCAGTGGGCTGAGTACACAGCGCTGGGGGGGCACCGGTGCTCAGTGGGATGGAGCTCAAGATGTTACTGCCAACTCCAGTTGACTTGGGTCTTTCCATCAAGAATTCAAAGATCCATTTACAGAGAGGCGTGTTGAGTCCCAAAGAGGACAGTATACCCACCAGCCTCTGAGGGGTATTCGTGTTAAATACCAAACATTAAGCACTATATACTTTTTTAAGTTAATAAATAGTGCCAGAAGAAAGCGAAGAAAAAAAAGTAGGGAGGTAGTGTTCATGGGTTCATTGTCCATTCAGAAATCTGATGGTGGAGGGGAAGAAGCTGTTCCTGAAATGTTGTGTGTGTGCCTTCAGCTTCCAGTACCTCCCCCCGATGCTAGCAATGAGAAGAGGGCATGTTCTGGGTGATGGGGTCCTTAATGATGGATGCCACCTTTTTAAGCTGTGGAGGCCAGTGTCCATGATGCAGTTGGCTGAGTTTGCAGCTTCCTGATCCTGTGCAGTGGCCCCTCCATACCAGACGGTGATGTAACCAGTTAGAAGGCAGTCCACGATACATCTGGAGAAGTTTGCTGGAGCCATTGGTGACATACCAAATATCCTCAACTTCCTAATGAAAAATAGCCAGGGGTGTGCCTTCTTTGTAATTACATCAATAGCTGGGCACAGGATACATCCTTAGAGAGGTCCACACCCAGGAACTTGTTACTGCTTACCCTCAGTTGTGTGTTAGAATCCCCGTCTGGATTTGTTTGGGGTGAGACTTGGACAAATAAGGGTTATAACTCAGAGGTAACAATGGTGCAAAAGAAACTGTAGCTGATGCCAATTCCGTATTTATCCAGAGATTTGAACACGGACAAGGTACTCCTCTGATAATCTCATTGGGAGCTGAATACGGGGGCAGAGGACAAAAGATTTGTACATAAATAGCACTTCATTGCACCTCACACTGTGTAGAAGTTTTAGCCTCAAGATGATCATAATACTGGATGTCACAGGAACAGCAGGAAGCCAATAAGCCCAGGGGAAGGTCAGAGCTGATCTGATGTTGGTGTGGGGGTCTATACTCAGTGGCCACTTTCTGAGGTACCTATTGTATCCAAGATGATAAGAGGCACAGGAGACACTACCAAGTCACCTCTCATCCTCCTTCACTCCAAAGAGAAAAGGCGTAGCTCACTCGACCTATCCTCATAAAACATGCTTTCTAATCTCTTCCTACTCTCTCCAAAACTTCCACATGCTCCCTATAATGAGGTGACCAGAATATTCCAAGTGTGGTCTTGCCAGAGTTTCATAGAGCTGCAACATTTCCTTGTGGCTCTTGGAACTCAATCCCCTGACTAACGAAGGCCAACACACCGTATGACTTCTTATCCACCTTATCGACCTGTGCATGATCTTTGGACATGGGCTTCAGGATCTCCCTGGTCCTCCGCACCACTAAGAATCCTGCCATTCACCCTGTACTCTGCCTTAAAGTTCGAGCTTCCAAAGCGATTCACAGGTTGGTCATCTTGCAAAGGTGGAGAGGAGGAAAGTAATCACATCCCGGGGACGTTCCGCTTCAAACTTTTCCAAAGCTGAATGAAGACTGTCCTTGAAGGAGAAGAGCCAGGAAAAGGACTTTCCCAAGTGGACAATGGCTGACAATTCCAGAGTTACATCTTGGAGAGTTCAGACGGCTCTTGGAACACAGTGGGTTATTTTGGTCAATTACTGAGAAACTTCCACAAGGAATCAAATTCACCTCACAGCAGACAAGATCACCCAGTGCAGATTTAGTGAAGCTATACAACTGATCTTGCAGAATAAAGGGAATCAGTCAGGAATTAAAGACAAGGGAAAGAAAGAATTCAGAAAAAAAGTGAAGGAATCTTGACTTGAATTTTAACATTTTGTGCTTTGATTGTAATATATTTAATTTGATAGAGGTACATAAAGTTATGAGGGGTTGGATAGGGTAAATGCAGGCAGGCTTTCTCCATGGAGGTTAGGTGAGAGTAGAACTAGAGGTCATGGGTTAAGGGTGAAAGGTGAAATGTTTAAGGGGAACATGAAGCGGAACCTCTTCACTCAGAGGATGGTGAGAGGATGGAATGAGCTGCCAGCAGAAGTGGTGAATATGGGGTTGATTTCAACATTTAAGAGAAGTTTGGATAAGTACATAGGTGGAAGGGCTTTCGAGGGCTTTGGTCCGGGTTCAGGTCAATAGGACTGGGCAGGATAATGGTTTGGCATGGACTAGGTAGGCCAAAGGGTCTATTTCTCTGCTGTTGCATTCTATGAATATATAATTTGGAAGTTGGTTACTTAAAATTCAACATTTTTCAACATAAAGTGATTGGCCGCGATACGTAAAATTATTATCATAACTTTTTCCATGCATCAGTGAAGATTGTGAAACAAACCAGTTTGTAAAGGCATTAGGTGGTTGGGACTGGCCTCTATTTCTATTCCTGGGTGTGTTGATGTTATTTTGCCAGCTCTGGAAAGAGAAATGACGTGTATCAAAGCACGGTGTGTAGATGGAGGCAGGAACAGAGGATTAACTCATGGGCCAGCGAATTCACAATTCAGCATGACATCATTTAGGTCACATTTGTTTTGCTCAGGTGGCTCCGCCAGGAAGGAGGAAAAAAATCCCATAAATCAACCACATTGCAGGTCTAAATATATCAACAAAACACACACACAAACTTGCATCTGTTGCTTTCCGAACAGCCTCCTCCTGACAGAAACACAAGAGACTGCAGACCCTGTCATCTCCAGCAACAATTTGCTGGTTGAACTCAACATAAACACACACTCACACACAAATACAGACACACACACACACACACACACACACACACACACACACACACACACTCACTCACTTACTCACACCATACACACACATTCACTCACGCTCACTCACACCATACACACACACACTCACAGAGAGACACACCACACACACACATACACTCACACACACACACACACACACACACACACTCACACCATACACACACACTCACTCACGCTCACTCACACCATACACACACAAGTCATTCAGACCATCACATCCATGAGCACACGTCTGTTTTAATCCCATCTTCCAGCTCTTGCCCTATAGCTTCTCGTGCCTAGGTGATTCAAGTGCTCATCTAGATGCTTCTTAAATGCTGACAGTGAGTCTGTTTCCTCACCTCTCTCTGGCAGTTTATTCAGGTCCTCAACACTTGAAAAATATCCCCTTCACATTTCCTCCAAATCCCTTACCCTCAGTCTATGTCTTCTAATATACACATCATGAAATGTGAATAAATTTAATAAAGAACCTTTACTGCCCAGATGACTGGATAATGTTCCTGCAGACGAGTACGAGTTGTTGGGCTGGAAGCGTCTGATACCATCCTGTACCTCGAAGTAATAGTTCAAAGTTCAAAGTAAACTTATTGTCAAAGTGATCTATGTCACCATATACAACCCTGAGACTGCTTTTCTTATGGGCATAATCAGTAAGCACAAGAAATAAAACAAAATAGGGTAAATGAAAGACAGTGTGCAAAAGACAACAAAATGTGCAAATACAAAAGGAAAATAAAAGAAATAATAATAATAATGAATAAATAACTAAATACACAATAAATATTAAGAACATAAGATGAAGAGTCCTTGAAAGTGAGTCCATAGGTTCTGGGAACAGTTCTGTGATGGGGTGAGCGAAGTTGAGTGAAGTTATCCCCACTGTTTCAAGTGCCTGATGGTTGAGGAGTAATAACTGTTCCTGAACCTTGTGGTGTGAGTCCTGAGGCTCCTGTACCTTCTTCCAGATGGTAGCAGTGAGAAGAGAGCATGTCTTGGGTGGAGGGGGTCCCTGATGATGGATGCTGCTTTCCTGCGATATTGCTTTGTGTAGATGTGCTCAATGGCGGGGGGGGGGGCTTTACCTTTGATGGACTGGGCTGTATCCACTACTTTTTGTAGGATTTTCTGTTCATGGGCATTGGCGTTTCCATACCAGGCTGTGATGCAGCCAGTCAAAATACTTTCCACCACACATCTATAGAAGTTTATCAAAGTTTTACATGTCATGTCAAATCACTTTATCATGGCCGATCCATTTTCCTTTCAACCCTAATCTCCTACCTTCTTCCCGTAACAGTCACACCCTGACTGATCAAGAACCTATCAAAGTAATGACCTGGCCTCCACCACCGCCCGTGGCAATGAATTCCAGAGATTCACCACCCTCTGGCCAAAGAAATTCCTCCTCATCTCCATTTGAAATTTTAGGAACAGCTTCTTCAACACCCGCACCACCACAATCAGATTTCGGAATGGTCCATGAACCCAATTACACAGCCTCACTATTTTTTTTTGTCATAGAATACAGTAATTTTATGTATCACACTGTGCTGCTGCCACAAAACAAATTTCATGACATATATCACAGATAATAAACCCGATTCACATTCACTGTCATGTGACTCAGGAATAGCAGCTAATTTGAACTGAAAAGATCACATAAGCAGCAAGCAGGTCATCAGTAGAGGCAAAGTAACAGATTTCTTCTCCTGGAGTTCCCTGCAGTCATGAATTTTGTCATGTCCTGGTGACACCTCTCGACAGAACAACAAAGACCAACTTTGCCTTGTGAAGCTGCCACCAAATACACAGAGTGGCCATTTTATTAGGTACACCTGTACACCTGCTCGTTAATGCAAATATCTAATCAGCCAATCACGTGGCAGCAAGTCAACGCATGAGATCAAGAGGTCAGGAGGTTCAGTTGTTGTTCAAACCAAACATCAGAATGGGGAAGGAGTGTCACCAAAGTGACCTTAATTGTGGAATGATTAATGGGGCCATATGGGGCTGCTTGACTACCTCAGAAACTGCTGATCTATGATTTTCACGCAGAACAGTCTCTATCGTTTACAGGGAATGGTGCGAAAAGCAAAAAGCATCCAGTGAGTGGCAGTTCTGTGGGGTAAAATGCCTTGTTAATGAGACAGGTCAGAGAAGAATGGGCAGACTGGTTCAAGCTGACAGGAAGGTGACAGTAACTCAAATAACCATGTGTTACAAAATCGGTGTGCAGAGCATCTCTGAATGCACAACACATTGAACCTTGAAGTGGATGGGCTACAGCAGCAGAAGACCACGAACACACACTCAGTAGCCACCTTATTAGGTACAGGAGCCACAATGGACAAAACACAATCACTCCCAATATCCCTTTTAGTAAACAAACATCGGGCTACTGAATGTACAGGCCACACTGACCTTTTCCCTGATCTTAGTGGAGAATTCGGGCAGGGTGCTGGAGGGAGCCAACTGGTACCTCAACATGATGAATTGCAAGTAGATTGATGAAAATCTCATTATGACATCTTCCCCAAAGCTTCATGATGTCAGGCGATTCACAATAGCAATGTGTTAAGTCATTTAGCCCAGGCTGTTAACTTATCTCTGCATTCAGGTCATCTCTTTCGGAACCCATGTCATGAATGATGGTTTTATATTACATCCATTTTATCATTGGTGTTGGCAGTCCCTAGCACAATCAATAAAATGGAAGCCAAGAGGCTTTGGGTTCTAAAACCATTTTCATTGTCATGTGCATGTCTGTTGTGAGGTACTTAGGAATTGTTACTATAAATCATGTCAGATCGCATAGTAAGCTCCCACAGTGATACTTAAGTTTTTTTAAATTAGGATATTCAAAGCTGAGCGTTGGCAGGTACCAGAATAACTCTGCCTTCTGCCCTTCCTCGCCAGAGAGTCTGTGGCACAATGACGCGTGACTGAGAGAAGAGGAATGCCCGACTGCTGAGGTTCAACACCCTTGTTGTGGCACTCACACGTCATCCATTCGCTTATCAGTCAGTCCATCATCCCGCCCTTATCTGTTTCCACCTATCACCTTCCAGCATCTATCTCCACACACCCCCGCATCCTCCCTCCATCTCCAACTCTCTATCGGTTCCCCCCGTCATGCACAGCACTGGAAACACTTTAAACCACTTTTTATAGTACTGTTTACATTGTAAAGACATGCTGGCATTTACATATTTATGGACCGGGGGCACAGCCTCGGAATAGAGGGTCATCCATTTAAAACAGAGACATGGAGGAATTTCTTTAGCTAGAGGGTGGTGAATCTGTGGAATTCATTGGCACAGACAGTGTGAAGGCCAAGTCATTGGGTATATTTATAGCAGAGTTTGTGTGCTGCTCCAACATTTGCATTCTCTTTTATCTCCAACAATGCACACAAAATGTTGGAGGAACTCAGTAGACCAGTACACATCTATAGAAGGGAATAAACAGTTGGTGTTTCAGGCTGAGACTTAGCTGTTTGCTTGTCAGACATCTTGGGCTGAGCTTTTGCACGTCATCCGCACATTTTCTCTGACTTTTCATCCTGAACCCACCGCATGACTGCATATTGCTATCTCAGAGTGCCTCTTGTCAATTTGCTGCCTTCCTTTTCTTCCCTCTGCCAGTACTTCTCCTTGGATTTCCCAGTCCATTTCCGTCAATATTCCTGTAGTGCTCAGGGTTCTGCCACTGGCAGCTTTTAAAAAAATTGTCACATGTACATTGAAATGTACAGGAAAAACATCGTTTCACATCTAATCAAATCAGCAAGGATTGTGCTGGGCAGCCCGCAAGCGTGTTTCCACACTTCCGATGTTAATCTAGCATACCCACAACTCAATAGCCCTAACCGTACATCTTATTGATCTGCGCATGCTATGTTTTGTAACTCCAAAACATAAAACTAATTGGAAAAGAAACAAGGAAGTCCAAAATGCGAGTCTAACTTCGTTATTACTTTAAGCGAAGCCTGATGTGGTGGCGTAATGACATATGCTGTTTACGTACTTTTACATGTAAGCCACAAAGCATTATGTAATAAACAAACAATGCTTAATCAAACAATATATTTACAATATTACTCAACTATTATTGAAATATTAAATACACTCTACACTCCTCTCTGCTTAGCTATCAACTCAATACAGAATGCATCTCAACTATATATATACAATATGTTAAATAATACAACTACTATATAGACATCCACAGCATAGTGAATTTTAAAATGTCCTGTAGTATCCAAGACATCTTCAAGGAGCGGTGCCTCAGAAAAGCGGCATCCATTATTAAGATCCCCATCACCCAGGACATGCTCTCTTCTCATTGTCATTGTCAGGAAGGAGGTACAGGAGCCTGAAGACACACACTCAGTGATTCAGGAACAGCTTCTTCCCCTCTGCCATCAGATTTCTGAATGGATATTAAACCCATGAACACTACCTCGCTCTTTTAAACATTATTTCTGTTTTGCAGTATTTTTAATCTAACTATTTAACATATATATATATATATATGTGTGTGTGTGTGTGTGTGTGTGTGTGTGTATATATATATATATATATATATATATTTACTGTAATTGATTGATTTAATTTTTCTTTCTACATTATCACGTATTACATTGAACGGCTACTGCTAAGTTAACAAATTTCTCGACACATGCCGGTGATAATAAACCTGATTCTGTTTCTGATTCAGGCCTAAAGATTTAATCGCTGTGGAGGATTTCTCACCCTTGTGGGATAATGTCTTTCCTGACAACTGGGGGTGGGTGCACTCTACTTAGCAAGTGAGACTGCAGCCACGAAAACAATCTCAGGTTCTGGGCCTTTCTCCGTGGTGGTTGTAGGACTTGACTCTGGGAAGTGGTTCTGACAGCTCTGGACACCTTTCTTCTCCTTTCTCCGGGACACTCCTTCAGCATTCCCATCGCCGCTGGTGGCGCAGTGACATCAGCGCCGGACTTCGGAGCAAAGTCTCTCGAGTTTGAATCCAAGTTGGGCCACCCCTGAGCACGCTTTCCATCCGTGCCGGGTTGGGCGTCGAACTAGCCACTCGGCCTCGTAAAAAAAAAGAGTGGAGTCAGGAACGTTCATATCGTGACCCAGTTAATCCGAAAGCAGACCAATCCTGGCACCAAGTGCCAGACAAGAATGGCTGACTGTCTGGTGTGACACGCTACGAAGGAAGCATTTCCATGATTGGTTGTCCTCTTGAATTTGATCCTGTAATTGTGTCCTCAAAATGAAACAGAGTCCATCTCCGCAGTCGAGCCGTTGTTGTTAGTGGAACACCTTTCTGTGGATTGAAAATGGACACCAGAGGTTGATGATCAGTAATGAGGGTAAACTCTCTCCCATACATATACTGTTTGAAACATTTTACACAGATCTTGGCGACTGGAAACACGGGCTCCACTCAACCTTGAAAGAATTCTTTCAGCCTCCATGTGATCTAGCTCACTGGCTACTTTATCACAGATGGTATAAGGAACTAGAAAGACTTTGCAAAACTTGGGTGTGGCATTTTTATTTAACACTATTTTACCTTTGATATGTTTGAGTTTTCCAATGTTGTCCCCGAACACTGCTGTAGCATCATTCAGTATCTTTCTTAATTCACTTTCAGTTGACTCTATTGCAGGGGGTGTGACATGCAAGTGGTGGATGGATCTCCAATAAAGTTGTAGTTGTCTCAGCCACTCACAACCCAACAATATTTTTACCACATGCAAGCCCAATGTGACTTGTTAGTTGTTGTATTTCACTGTTACAAATGTCATTCCCAGAGGAGTTATCTTTTCTCCAGTGTAAGTTGGATATCTGCAGGCTTCAGTTCAGTATCTTTGAAATGCCATTCAAACTCGTTTCATGGAATGACTGAAACAGTGAGGCCAAAGTCCAATTCTATTTAAATTAATTTGCCATTCATTTCTGGTGTAAGCCATATTACTTGTCTCATTAGTTTTTACGTGGTAAATATCAAGGCTACCCAGTCCTGTGTCACTCTCATCAAATTGTTCATCAACAGCACACATATTAGTGCTCTTTTCGAAACTACAACTTAAAAAAAAATCTTTTTCACTTCCCTTCTATTTATTTTTGTCTGACTGACGTTCAAAGATTCAAAGATTCAAAAAACTTTATTGTCATTCTAACTGTACATCAGCTCTGCAAGGCAGAATGAGACAGCGTTTCTCAGGAGCAGTGCAATCATAACATAACAAACGCAACACTAAATAATAAACATAACAATAAATAGTAAAACACAACAGCCACATGTCAGTTAAAATCAAGTTATAAGTGTCCAGTGCAAGTTAAACATGTCCAAAGCAGAGTCAGGTAGAGCAGCTATTTAGCAGTCTGACTGCCTGTGGGAGGAAGCTGTTTAGTAGCCTTGTGGTTTTAGTTTTGATGCTCCTGTAACGTTTGCCTGATGGCAGAAGAACAAACAGTTCATGGAGAGGGTGTGAGGGGTCTTTAATGATGTACCGTGTCTTCTGGAGGCATCGACTCTGAAAGAGGTCTTGGACAGAAGGTAGGGAGACCCCAATAACCTTCTCTGCTCCCCTAACCACCCTCTGCAAGGCTTTTTTGTCGACAGCACTGCAGCTGGAGTACCAGGTTGTGATGCAAAAGGTCAGCACACTCTCAACCAGACCTCTGTAGAATGTAGTTAAGATGTTAGTAGGGAGTGATGCTTGTTTAAGCTTCCTCAGAAAGTGCAATCTTTGCTGGGCCCGTTTCACAATCCTAGTGGTGTTCCTGGACTAGGTGAGATTGTCCGAGATCTGCACTCCAAGGAACTTGATGTTTCCCACTCTCTCCACTGTGGAGCCGCTGACGCTGAGGGGTGTGTGCTCAGGCTGAGACCCTCTGAAATCGACAATCATCTCCTTGGTTTTGGTGACATTAAGCATCAAGTTGCTATCCCTGCACCAGCTCTCTAGGTGTTTGTCCTCCTCCATGCTCTTTATATGTGTCCTATATTGTTGCATTTTCTGCAAGTTTCACCTTTAAACCTGCATCAGTCAGGCGTATGTGAGCTCCTGTCACAACGGTAACACAAATTGTTCGGCCACACTGTTTTCTGCTTAGATGTCATAATTTTATTCACACTCACTTTCATTCCTGATTGCAACTCAATTGTGTCTCTGCCTGCTATTTCCATTGACACAGCAATTTCAACTGCTCTTTTGAATGTGAATTGTGTTTCAGTGAGGAAGTTAGGAGTCATTTTTAAATGCTTTCTTGTAAGATTCCACAAACTAAATGATCTCTCAATGCATCATTAAGCCCATCACTGAACTGACAATACTCAGTCAATCTCTTCAATTCAGTCATGTAAGCTGAAATTGACACCCTTTCTTTTTGATTCCACTTATGAAACTTGAAGTGTTCTGCAATCACCAATGGTTTTGGTTAAAAATGTTTCTGCTTTACTTTCACGATACAGCAAAGCTCATTTCAGCTAGTTTGGTGGGAACGGTCAAACTTTTAAGCAAATTGTATGCCTTCAAGCCCAATATATTCAGCAAAACTGGTATTCACTTCTCGTCAGCTATTTCTTTCATTTCAAAATACTGCTCAATTTGCTCAGTATACGATATCCAGTTATCTTGGGTGCAATCAAACGCATCAATCTTTCCGATGTAGCCAGCCATTTCTGCTTTTTATTTATTTATGATTATTATCACACTTTATAAACCTGTGAACTTGTCCATTTTCTGCCTTTTCTTTAACTGCACGATCTCTGTCTCCTCTCAAAGAAGCACATGCTGTTATGTTTTCCCTTTATTCGGCTGTTCCTTGCTATTTTTTTAAAAAACCTCAATCGTCTCACAGTACTTCAACAAGTAGGTGGTTGTCTTGGGTTTGTTTAAAAGTTCCTTGTCACCACTGTTATGTTTTGTAAGTCCAAAAAGACTTCCAGAAAGACAAGGCAGTCCAGAAGAGAGTCTAACTTCATTTTTACTTTAAGTGAGGCTTGTATGTATGACTTGGTGGCATAATGACGTATGCCATTTACGTACTTTTACAAATGACCAACAATGTATTATGTGAGCAACAAAGAATGCTTAATTAAACAATATATTTACAATATTGGGCAGAGAATGGATCCCCTACTTGTGTTTATCGGCCTGGAGCCAATAGGTCCCAATTCAGGAGAGGTTTTAAAGAGAAAGATTAGTTTCACAAGGACATTGAAACATCAAAGTAATATGTCATTTGCATCAATGAACAACAGCGAGGATGTCCTGGGGGGCAGTGTGCAAGTATCAGCAAGCTTCTGATGCCAACATAGTATGCCCACAGCTCACTGACCCTAACCCATACATGTTTGGAATGTGAAAGGAAACAAGAACGTCCAAGAGGAAACCTAAACCGACATGGGGCGGGGGGGGGACCGTACAAACTCCTTACAAATGACAACAGGAAACGAACCTGATCACTGTGTGGAGTTGCATTAAGCACTACCCTACTGCGCTGTCCTTGGGTCAAGGTTGGGTGAAGCATTGAAAATAGTCATCAAGTATGGTTCAGATTCATCTGGCCATGTTCAGGTTGGGTTTGAGAGTTCAAATGTTCAAAATAAATTTATTACCAAAGTACACACATGTCACCATATACTCCCCTGAGATTCATTTTCTTGCGGGCATTCACAGTAAATACAAAGAAACATCTGGAATTTGAGGTGGGGTTTCAATTTTATACCTGAGCTGATCTCTGCTCTGTAATGGAAGATTTCATTCCACAAATCGAAGGATTATGAATCAATAGCTTTTGTGACAGACTATTCACTGCACTGGATTACTGTCCGTCTGGAGACAAAGGTCCACACTATAATATTTCAGGTTAATTGTTTGGCCTAATCATTTGCTGTAGCAACCGTTACATGGACGCTGCAATGGGGACATAGGTCATTTGGCGTAAAAGATTGGTTTGTACCACGGGTCATGCTCCACATGAAGTCTCTCGGCATATTTTAGGGGAACTCACCAGTCCTGATGAAGGGTCTCAGCCTAAAATGTCGACTGTTTACTCTTTCCCATAGAAGCTGCTTGGCCTGCTGAGTTCCTCCAGCATTTTGTGTCTGTTACTTTGGATTTCCAGCATCTGCAGATTTTCTCATGTCTCAGCATATTGTGTTCCTTTCTGCCTCAGGTACTTAGCTGGGATTATTCACTTGTATCAGCAGGAATTCTTCCATCAGATCTCAATCGCACACACTGAGCCCACGGGCAAGCTTCCAAGTTCCACTTGTTCTTTCCTTGGCAAGTAAATGCCCCAAGGCATGAGCTAACTGCCTGGATGCTCCTTTGCCTAGACATGGCGACACGGTAGAGTAGTGTCTGGTGTAATAGCCTCAGCCCTGGCTGTAAGATCAGGGTTCGATTCCCACCGCTGTCTGTAAGGAGTTGGTATGTTCTCCCCACGACCACATGGGTTTCCTCCAGGTGCTCTGCTTTCCTGACACATTCCAAAGACGTACGTGTTAGGGTTAGTATGTTGTGGCTATGCCTCCGGGCTGCCCCCAGCACATCCTCGGACTGTTGGTCATTGATGCAAGTGATGCTTTTCACTGAATCTTTCGCTGTACATGCCACAGATAAAGCTAATCTTTAAAGATGGTGTAATTAAAAACACCTTCACCTCGGTTTCCAACCATGTAAAGATCAACAATTTTTGCCGTCTCCTGAAGCATTTGGATCATTTCATTATTGCCCTCAGCTCAAAATACCAACTGCTCCTTGCAGCATCAAATTCTCTCCCAGCTTTTTGCTGCATCTAGGATACCACATAGCTGATACAATGTGCGGTTGTGCTGTAACACTCAGTTCATTGCTGTGTCCAGGATACCACACACTTCAAATCTCATCTCAAAACGATATATCATCAGAGGAAATTCTTAACAAGGTGTAAAACAATAGGACAGCTTTCAAGTCTGAGCACCTCTTGAGAAATGCAGTAATATTTGTGGGATTAATTCTACGTTTCACATCAGATATATTTTATAAACAAGCCACTCACCAGTTCGCGTTGGTGCTTAAACGTCATTCCTGCCATTGTTCCTCATTTCAGAATTAAGTTTAATATAACTGGCATATGTCGTGAAATTTGTTGTTTTACAGCAGCAGTACAGTACAATACATAATAAAAGACTATATGTTCAAAATAAGAAATATTTATTATTTTAAGTTAAATTGGACAGCAATATGGACAGGAAAGGAATGGAGGGTTATGGGCTGAGTGCAGGTCGGTGGGACTAGGTGAGAGTAAGAGTTCAGCACGGACTAGAGGGCTGAGGTGGCCTGTTTCCGTGCTGTAATTGTTATCTGGTGATATGGTTATTATACATGGTACTGTGCAGAAGTCATAGGCACATAGAGATAGCTAGACTGCCTATAACTTTTGCACAGTGCAGTAGTAATTTTATGTATTGCACTGTACAACTGCCATAAAAAATTTGATGACACATGTGAGTGATGATAAACCTGATTCTGATAAGGGTCTCTATTGTGGATTGAGAGTGGGAAGGGAGGCAGGGAGAGGGGAATCATGGTTGGGAAAAGGGGAAGGGAGAGGGGAGGGAGTGGGAAGCACCACAGAAACATTCTGTAATGGTGAATAAACCAATTGTTTAGAATCAAATGACCTTGCCTGGTGTCTCATGGCTGGGTGTGTCTGCACCCGCGCCACCCCCCCATCCCTGCCCCTGGCACTCCTCTGCCACCTGTCACACACCCCTCCCATGGCATTCCACCCTCCCCATTCCCAACATCCTTTGCTTCTGCCAGATTTACAAACTCGTTCTCCACTCTATGTTGACAAATACAGTACTGTGAAAAAGGCTTGGGCACCCTAGCTACATATATGTGCCTAAGACTTTTTAAATGTAATTTAAAACTTAAATTAAATAATTAGCGCAAAAAGAGAGCAAAAAAAGGAACAAAAATGACCTACGTGGGTTTATTGTTCATACAGAAACCTGATGGTGGAGGGAGGAAGCTGTTGCTGAAATGTTGAGTTGTGTCTTCAGGCTCCTGTACCTCCTCCTTGATGGTAGCAATGAGAAGAGCGCAAGTCCTGGGGGATAACTTGAGCAGCAATCCTTCATTCCTTTCTCTCTTAAATACTTAGCCAGCCTCCCCTTATCTGCACCAACTGTTTCAAACAGTTTTTAAAAATTTCTTCAGAGATAAAACACAGCAACAGATCCTTCCAGCCCACTGAGCCTGCACCACCCAATTAGAGCCAGGAGACCAATTAACCTAGGAGCCTGTATGTCTTGAAACATTGTGGTCATAGGGAGGATGTAAAAAACTCTTTACAGACAGTAGGAATTCTGCAGATGCTGGAAATTCAAGCAACACACATCAAAGTTGCTGGTGAACACAGCAGGCCAGGCAGCATCTCTAGGAAGAGGTACAGTCCACGTTTCAGGCCGAGACCCTTCGTCAGGACTAACTGAAGGAAGAGTGAGTAAGGGATTTGAAAGTTGGAGGGGGAGGGGGAGATCCAAAATGATAGGAGAAGACAGGAGGGGGAGGGATGGAGCCAAGAGCTGGACAGGTGATTGGCAAAAGGGATACTAGAGGATCATGGGACAGGAGGTCCGGGAAGAAAGACGGGGGGGGGTGGGGGACCCAGAGGATGGGCAAGGGGTATATTCAGAGGGACAGAGGGAGAAAAAGGAGAGTGAGAGAAAGAATGTGTGCATAAAAATAAGTAACAGATGGGGTACGAGGAGGAGGTGGGGCATTAGCGGAAGTTAGAGAAGTCGATGTTCATGCCATCAGGTTGGAAGCTACCCAAATGGAATATAAGGTGTTGTTCCTCCAACCTGAGTGTGGCTTCATCTTTACAGTAGAGGAGGTCGTGGATAGACATGTCAGAATGGGAATGGGATGTGGAATTAAAATGTGTGGCCACTGGGAGATCCTGCTTTCTCTGGCGGACAGAGCGTAGGTGTTCAGCAAAGCGGTCTCCCAGTCTGCGCCGGGACTCGCCAATATATAAAAGGCCACATCGGGAGCACCGGCCGCAGTATATCACCCCAGCCAACTCACAGGTGAAGCGTTGCCTCACCTGGAAGGACTGTTTGGGGCCCTGAATGGTGGTAAGGGAGGAAATGTAAGGGCATGTGTAGCACTTGTTCCGCTTACACGGATAAGTGCCAGGAGGGAGATCAGTGGGGAGGGATGGGGGGGACGAATGGACAAGGGAGTCGCGTAGGGAGCGTTCCCTACAGAATGCAGAGAGAGGGGGGAAGGGAAAGATGTGCTTAGTGGTGGGATCCCGTTGGAGGTGGCGGAAGTTACGGAGAATAATATGTTGGACCCGGAGGCTGGTGGGGTGGTAGGTGAGGACCAGGGGAACCCTATTCCTAGTGGGGTGGTGGGAGGATGGAGTGAGAGCAGATGTACGTGAAATGGGGGAGATGCGTTTAAGAGCAGAGTTGATAGTGGAGGAAGGGAAGCCCCTTTCTTTAAAAAAGGAAGACATCTCCCTCGTCCTGGAATGAAAAGCCTCATCCTGAGAGCAGATGCGGCGGAGACGGAGGAATTGCGAGAAGGGGATGGCGTTTTTGCAAGAGACAGGGTGAGAAGAGGAATAGTCCAGATAGCTGTGAGAGTCAGTAGGCTTATAGTAGACATCAGTAAATAAGCTGTCTCCAGAGACAGAGACAGAAAGATCTAGAAAGGGGAGGGAGGTGTCGGAAATGGACCAGGTAAACTTGAGGGGAGGGTGAACGTTGGAGGCAAAGTTAATAAAGTCAACTAGCTCTGCATGTGTGCAGGAAGCAGTGAAACTAAAGGAGTAGCTATGGGCACCCGTATGGGTCCTAGCTATGCCTGCCTTTTTGTTGGCTTTGTGGAACAATCTATATTCCAAACCTATTCTGGTATCTGTCCCCCACTTTTCCTTCGCTACATCGACGACTGCATTGGCGCTGCTTCCTGCACACATGCAGAACGCGTTGACTTTATTAACTTTGCCTCCAACTTTCACCCTGCCCTCAAGTTTACCTGGTCCATTTCTGACACCTCCCTCCCCTTTCTAGATCTTTCTGTCTCTGTCTCTGGAGACAGTTTATCCACTGATGTCTACTGTTAGCCTACTGACTCTCACAGCTATCTGAACTATTCCTCTTCTCACCCTGTCTCTTGCAAAAACGCCATCCCCTTCTCGCAATTCTTCCGTCTCCGCCGCATCTGCTCTCAGGATGAGGCTTTTCATTCTAGGACGGGGGAGATGTCTTCCTTTTTTAAAGAAAGGGGCTTCCCTTCCTCCACTATCAACTCTGCTCTTAAACGCATCTCCCCCATTTCACGTACATCTGCTCTCACTCCATCCTCCCACCACCCCACTAGGAATAGGATTCCCCTGGTCCTCCCCTACCACCCCACCAGCCTCCGGGTCCAACATATTATTCTCCGTAACTTCCGCCACCTCCAACGGGATCCCACCACTAAGCACACCTTTCCCTCCCCGCCTCTCTCTGCATTCCGCAGGGATCACTCCCTACACAACTCCCTTGTCCATTCGTCCCCCCCCATCCCTCCCCACTGATCTCCCTCCTGGCACTTATCCGTGTAAGCAGAACAAGTGCTACACATGCCCTTATACTTCCTCCCTTACCACCATTCAGGGCCCCAAACAGTCCTTCCAGGTGAGGCAACACTTCACCTGTGAGTCGGCTGGGGTGATATACTGCGCCCGGTGCTCCCGATGTGGCCTTTTATATATTGGCGAGACCCGACGCAGACTGGGAGACCGCTTTGCTGAACATCTACGCTCTGTCTGCCAGAGAAAGCAGGATCTCCCAGTGGCCACACATTTTAATTCCACATCCCATTCCCATTCTGACATGTCTATCCACGACCTCCTCTACTGAAAAGATGAAGCCACACTCAGCTTGGAGGAATAACACCTTATATTCCGTCTGGGTAGCCTCCAACCTGATGGCATGAACATCGACTTCTCTAACTTCCGCTAATGCCCCACCTCCCCCTTGTACCCCATCAGTTACTTCTTTTTATACACACATTCTTTCTCTCACTCTCCTTTTTCTCCCTCTGTCCCTCTGAATATACCTCTTGCCCATCCTCTGGGTCACCCCCCACCGTCTTTCTTCCCGGACCTCCTGTCCCATGATCCTCTCGTATCCCTTTTGCCTATCACCTGTCCAGCTCTTGGCTCCATCCCTCCCCCTCCTGTCTTCTCCTATCATTTTGGATCTCCCCCTCCCCCTCCAACTTTCAAATCCCTTACTCACTCTTCCTTCAGTTAGTCCTGACGAAAGGTCTCGGCCTGAAACGTCGACTGCACCTCTTCCTACAGATGCTGCCTGGCCTGCTGCGTTCACCAGCAACTTTTATGTGTGTCCCTTACAGACAGTGGTGGAATTGAACCCAGATCACTAGCGCTGTTATAGTATTACGCTATGCTACCGTGCCACCCAGGTAAATATTGTCATTATTTTTTGGAGAAACATTCTTCTGAATTCCCTGTTGGATTTATTAGTGATTGGTTGAGATCAGTGGCCTCTGGCTTTGTTTCTCTGCCCCCTCTGTCATCATTTGAAAGCATCATCTCTGGGCCCACTCTATCCAAACATGACAGTATAACACTGACTCCCAAACCTCCTACGGGAATAAAAAACAAAGAAACGGCTCTTGGGAGATGCCAGAATCCAGAACAACACACACAAAGTGAAGGAATTCAGTGTGTCAGGCAGCGTCTGTGGATGGAAATGGACTGTGAACATTTTGGGTCATCTGGACTCAGTCCAAATTCAATCTATCATTCCGTTTTGTAATGCCCCAAACACAGATTTTTTTCCATATCTATACAAGTACTTATCTGCCAATATAATCTGTCCCATTCTCTCTGAATTCTGAGGAAAAGACGTTATTGCTTCACCACAAACGGTGCATCAAGAGGCACAAAAGCAGATTAATATTGTGGACAGTAGTCTGGTGACATCGGATCGCTAAAAAGCCAGCCTCACTGACTGCGGGGAGCTGGTAAACTCTCGTCAGTCTAACCAGATTAGTACTCGTGTCACCTCCCAGTCACAAAGTCTTGTGTTCAAGGCCAACTACACGACTAAAGCCCAATCTAAATGGAAGGTTTGTCAGAGGCGGTGTCCTCTGGTGAAGGGGCACTCAGACAAATTCCCAGTTGATTTAAAAGGATCCCATGACTTTTTCCACAGTTCTCCCAGCATCTTGTCCCAACAGATTTTCTCGCAACAACTTTCACAAGGCAACTGGATAAAAAATATGAAGGAAAAATAAGACAATAAAACCATAAGACATAGGAGCAGTATTAGGCCATTTGGCCCATTGAGTCTGCTCCACAATTCCATCATGGCTGATTTACTATCCCTCTCAACTCCATTATTCTGCATCCTCCCCATAATCTTTGATGCCCTGACTGATCAAGAACTAATCAACCTCTGTTTTAAGTATACCCAATGACTTGGCTTCCACAGCTGTCTGTGACAATGAATTCCACAGATCCACCACCTTCTGGCTAAACAAATTCCTCCTCATCTCTGTTCTAAATGGACATCCTTATATTCTGAGCTGTACCCTCTGTTCCTAGACTCCCCCACTGTAGGAAACATTCTTTCCACATTCACACAATCTAGCCCTTTCAATATTGAATAGCTTTCAATGAAATCCTCCATTTTTCAACACTCTAGTGAGTATAGACCCTTTCAGATGAGGAGGAATTTCTTCATCCAGAGGGTGGTGAATTTGCAGAATTTGTTGCTACAGACAGCCGTGGAGGCCAAGTCATTGGGTATATTTAAAGCAGAGGTTGATAGGTTCTTGATTAGTGAGGGCATGAAAGGTTTTGGGGACAAGGCTGGAGAATGGGGTTGAGAGGGATAGTAAATGGCAGAGCAGACTCAATGGGCTGAATGGACTAACTCTACTCCTGTGTTTAATGATCTAATATCATATTCTGCTTCCACCTCTACCCCTGGTAGTTCATTCTACAATTCTGTGTAAATGTTTACCCTGCACATCTTCCTTAAACTTTCCTGCTCTTACCTTAAAGGCACATTCCCTAGCATTTACCATTTCTACCACAGGGAATAGAAGATCCTGAGTGTTCATCCTGTCTACACCTCCCAATTTTATAAACTTCCCTCAGCCTCCAACCCCCAGTGAAAAGAACCTAAGTTTGTCCATCTTCTCCATATAGCTCACACTCTTCCGTCTAGCCGGTACCCTAGCAAAGCTCTTCTGTACACTTTCCGAAGCTTCCATATCCTTCTTGTAATGAGGGCAACCAGAACTGTGTACAATATTCCAGGTGCAGAATAACCAAGCCTTATATAACTGCAACATGACTTCCTATCTCTTACATTCAGTGTCTCAACCGACAAAGGCAAGCATGCCATATGCCTTCTTTGCAATTAACTGTCTTTTATGTGCTGAGAAACAGCATACACATTTAAATGCGTAATTTTATGGACAATCGACCTATGTATGTAAGCTACCTTGTGTACAGACACTCAATTCAGTTCAAGTTTAATTGTCATTCAGCCATACATGAAATATAAATACAGCCAAACGAGACAGTGTTAATCTGGAGCCAAGGTGCAAAACACAATACCAACAGTCATTCACAGCACAAAGCACCCATATAGAAAGATACAGCCACGCAATAAAACAATCTAAGTTCTAGCCATCCAACACTGCAGAAATCTTCAGACAGCCACAATACAGCTTGTCTTCTGCAAGCAAACACTGGGGGGAGGGGATAGCACTGACTTCAGCCCGGACGGGGTGCCACACTGCCCCCGATGGAGCTCAATGGCTCCAGCTCCTCTCTCCTGGCAGCTGTAAGCAGGCAACACTGTGGCTTGAGGTCCAGTCCTCACCATACAAGATAACAAGCACATATAGGATATCAGTAAAATATAACCAAGCAAAATATATAGTCCAGAACCTGAGTATCACAGAAATCTTCAGTCGACCCCAATAGAGCTTCTCTTCTGCCGAGCGAACACTGGAGGGCAGTGCCCACTCCTGTAGTTAACGTCGCTTTATGGACAGACAATCTATGTATAAAAGCTGCCTTTTATTTTGTTTTTTTTATTGTTGTGTTCTTTAGCTTACTGTATTGTTTTTTAGTTGTGCTGCTTCATATCCAGAGTAACGATTATTTCATTCTCCTTTACACTTGTGCACAGGAAATGATATTAAACAATCTTGAATCTAATCAATAGAACTGACATGAAGGGCACTGATGAAAATTGTTTCCAATGTATCCCATCTAGGATTTCTGTCACACCGATGTTACACTTTGCTAATGGCACAAAACAATCTTAAAGAAGACAACTAAAACTAAAGATTCCATCCTGAATTTTGAGCCGCAGTTCAGGGTCAATCATGTAATTTACCAGTGTCTGATTAGATATTGCAGTTTACAAGTAGCTACAGGTACTTGCATTGATCAGTTTGGAAAGTATCCAAAACATGCAAGTCTATTTCTGTATAGCATTAACATAAAACAGTACAGCACAGCTCTGAAAAAGGCCATTTGGCCTACAATGTTGTGCCAAACTAGCTAAAAAGCAAATCAAAACACCCAAACACTAATTCCTCCTACCTACACTATGTCTCTATCCCTCCATCTTCCTTACATCCATGTGCCTATCTAATGTCTCTCAAAAGCCTCTGCCACCATACCAGGCAGTGCATTCCAGGCATCTGTAACTTACTGAGTAAAAAGCTTACCCCTCACACCCCCCTTGAACCTACTCCCCCTCTCACCTTCAATGCATACCCTCTGATATTAGACACTTCAACCTTGAGAAACAGATATTCCCTGTCTACTCTGTCTATGTCTCTCATAATCTTATAAACATGTATCAGATCTCCCCTCAGCTTCCGACGCTCCAGAGAAAACAACCCAAGTTCATCCAACTTCTCCGGAGAGCACATGCCCTCTAAACCAGGCAGCATCCTGGTAAACCTCTTTAGCACCCTCTCCAAAGCCTCAACTTCCTTCCTATAGAGGGGCAGCCAGAACTGTATGCAATATGCCAGAGGTGGCCTCACCAGAGTTTTATAAAATTGCAACCTAAACTACTGACTTTTGAACTCAATGCCTTGACAAATATAAACAAACATTCCATAAGCTTTCTTAACCACCCTATCAATCTGTGTAGCCACTTACAAGGAACTATGAACTTGGATCCCAACATCTCTCTGTTCAGCAACACTGTTAAGGATCTTGGCCCTTTGCCCTTAACAATGTACTTTTACATACCCCGTGGGTATCTTGTGACTGACTTATGTCAATGATGTAATTGAGTATCTTGTGAGGTCACATGATGTAATTTTCCTGCTGGTGTGAGGTCATGTGATGGCATATTCCAACAGGTATATAAGGGGAAACCCCTGATGTCACGCAGTTAGCTCGTCAGTTCGTTAGTTAGTTTTGCAGCATATTTGTCTCATGACACAGTTTCATTTTAAAGTGGAGTTTTTACTTTCTATTGTAAGGTACAAACACGTTGTGCCGGCAGTTTCGCCAATCGCTGCTAGTTCTTGTTTGTTGTACTTTTGTTTTACCTTTACAGTCTAGTATTGGAGAGTGAAGACCTTACCAAAGTACGGGAAACCGAAGGATTGAGTAAAGTTGGTGTCATTCAGTGGTTTTATAAAGGATCGACCTTATTGAATCTTCATTCAGGAATAGTGGCCTGCATCTGAGATAACCCCTGCAAGATCAGGAAGGTTTGTGCAGTGTTCACTCTCCAGGAAGGAAGGTCAGTTCCTGTAAGCCATTTTTTTTCCTTTGTCCTGAATCCTTTGGACAAGGCATCTCTCGGCTGGGATCAGCAGTAACGTCTTGTCTTCAAAGAAATCAGTTCTCAGAGAAGTCCTCCTTACTGACTGTATAAATCACTTGGACTTTCGAATTTACCACTTTAAGAACTGTTCCAGAGTTCGGCTGCTTGTTAAATTGCTGTATAGCGGTTAACTTCCGGTTAAGTTAGTCATTTGTTTACTTTTTACTATTGTTGAGAAGAGTTTAATAAATGTTTGTGTGTTTATAAAACCTGACTCAATTCTATATTCATTGTTGCTGACCACATAACAGTACTGCCTCCTTGCATTTGCCCTACCAAGGTGAAGTACCTCACATTTTTCTCAGTTAACCTCCATCTGCCATTTCTGCAACTGATCTATATTGCACTGAATTTTTTGCCAGTCTTCTGCACTATCCACAACTCCACCAATCTTGGTATTACTCACAAATTTACTAACTGCCTGTCTACATTTTCATCCAGATCATTTATATACATCACAAACAGCAGAGTCCCAGCACAGATCCCGGCAGAACTCCACTAATTACAGACCTCTAGCTCAAATAAGTCCCTTCAACCACTACCCTCTGTCTTCCCTGCTCAAGTCAGTTCTGAATCCAAGCAGCTAATTTTCACAGATCCCATGAATTTTTATCTTCTGGATTAACCTCCTATGAAGGACTTTGTCAAACGCCTTACTAAAATCCATGCAGACAACATCCACTGCCTTACTCTCATCCATCTCTCTCGTCACTTTGTCAAAAATCTCAGTCAAGTTGGTAAGACACGACCAGCCACGCACAAAGCCATGCTGACTCTCCCTAATTATGCCATGGGTTTCCAAATGCTCATATATCTTATTCATAAGAATTTTCTCCAGCAATTTCCCTATAATTGATGTGAGAATCACTTGTCAATAGTTCCTGGGATTTTCCCTTGTCCCCTACTTAAATAGAGATACAACATTAGCCACTGGCTAGTTCTCCGGGACCTCGCCTATGACTAGAGAGGACATAAAGATATTGGTCAAGGGCCCAGCAATCTTGTCTCTTGCCTCCTTCAATAACCTGTGGTAAATCCCATCAGGCTCTGGGGACATCCACCTTAATACTCATTAGGAGGCCCAACACTTCCTCCTCCTTGATCTCTAAATTCCCTAACGTATTTATACACTCAACACTGATCTCCTGGTCCTCCATATCCTTTTCCTTGGTAAATACTGAAGCAAAGTACTCATTAAGTACCTCACTCACTTGGATGCTCTGCATCCAAGTAAATGTTGCTCCCTTTATCCTTGAGTGGTCCTACCCTCTCCCTAGTTATCTTTTTACTCTTGATGTATGTATGGAATGCCTTGGGATTCACCTTAATCCTACTTGCCAAGAACCTTTCATTCCTCTGGAACAATGCCTAATCCCACATGCACCTCAGTTGATCCAAAGATGAACCTTCATCCACCTCTAATCTCCAAACACTACTATTCCTACACTCTTGGTGGCCACAAGAAAGCAGCATCCATCATCAAGGACCCCACCATTCATGCTATGGTCTCTTCTTGCTACTACCACCGGGCAGGATATACAGGAGCCAGGAGCCTTAGGTCCCACAGCAGGAGGTTCAGGGACAGTTACTACCTTATGACCATCAGGCTCCTGAATCAGCATGGATAACTTCACTCACCCCATCGCTGAACTGATTCCACAACCTACAGATTCACTGTCAAGGACACTACAGCTCTTATTTTCAGTATTATTTTTTCATTTGTACAATTTTCCTTCATTGTTTTTTGTCAGTCTTTGTTCTGTACAGTTCTTTATAAATTCTATTGTACTTCTTTATTTTCCTGTAAATATCTGTAAGAAAATCTGTAAGAGATTAACGCAATAGAAAGGAAGGACATAAGCCGGGAAGATGTGGAATCGATATGGGTAGAGCTGCGTAACACTAAGGGGCAGAAGACGCTGGTGGGAGTTGTGTACAGGCCACCTAACAGTAGTAGTGAGGTCAGAGATGGTATTAAACAGGAAATTAGAAATGTGTGCAATAAAGGAACAGCAGTTATAATGGGTGACTTCAATCTACATGTAGATTGGGTGAACCAAATTGGTAAAGGTGCTGAGGAAGAGGATTTCTTGGAATGTATGCGGGATGGTTTTTTGAACCAACACGTCGAGGAACCAACTAGAGAGCAGGCTATTCTGGACTGGGTTTTGAGCAATGAGGAAGGGTTAATTAGCGATCTTGTCCTGAGAGGCCCCTTGGGTAAGAGTGACCATAATATGGTGGAATTCTTCATTAAGATGGAGAGTGACATAGTTAATTCAGAAACAAAGGTTCTGAACTTAAAGAGGGGTAACTTTGAAGGTATGAGACGTGAATTAGCTAAGATACACTGGCAAATGACACTTAAAGGATTGACGGTGGATATGCAATGGCAAGCATTTAAAGGTTGCATGGATGAATTACAACAATTGTTCATCCCAGTTTGGCAAAAAAATAAATCAAGGAAGGTAGTGCACCCGTGGCTGACAAGGGAAATTAGGGATAGTATCAATTCCAAAGAAGAAGCATACAAATTAGCCAGAGAAAGTGGCTCACCTGAGGACTGGGAGAAATTCAGAGTTCAGCAGAGGAGGACAAAGGGCTTAATTAGGAAGGGGAAAAAGATTATGAGAGAAAACTGGCAGGGAACATAAAAATGGACTGTAAAAGCTTTTATAGATATGTAAAAAGGAAAAGACTGGTAAAGACAAATGTAGGTCCCCTGCAGACAGAAACAGGTGAATTGACTATGGGGAGCAAGGACATGGCAGACCAATTGAATAATTACTTTGGTTCTGTCTTCACTAAGGAGGACATAAATAATCTTCCAGAAATAGTAGGGGACAGAGGGTCCAGTGAGATGGAGGAACTGAGCAGAATACATGTTAGTAGGGAAGTGGTGTTAGGTAAATTGAAGGGATTGAAGGCAGATAAATCCCCAGGGCCAGATGGTCTGCATCCCAGAGTGCTTAAGGAAGTAGCCCAAGAAATAGTGGATGCATTAGTGATAATTTTTCAAAACTCGTTAGATTCTGGACTAGTTCCTGAGGATTGGAGGGTGGTTAATGTAACTCCACTTTTTAAAAAAGGAGGGAGAGAGAAACTGGGGAATTATAGACCGGTTAGCCTAACGTCGGTGGTGGGGAAACTGCTGGAGTCAGTTATCAAGGATGTGATAACAGCACATTTGGAAAGCGGTGAAATGATCGGACAAAGTCAGCATGGATTTGTGAAAGGAAAATCATGTCTGACGAATCTCATAGAATTTTTTGAGGATGTAACTAGTAGAGTGGATAGGGGAGAACCAGTGGATGTGGTATATTTGGATTTTCAAAAGGCTTTTGACAAGGTCCCACACAGGAGATTAGTGTGCAAACTTAAAGCACACGGTATTGGGGGTAAGGTATTGGTGTGGGTGGAGAATTGGTTAGCAGACAGGAAGCAAAGAGTGGGAATAAACGGGAACTTTTCAGAATGGCAGGCGGTGACTAGTGGGGTACCGCAAGGCTCAGTGCTGGGACCCCAGTTGTTTACAATATATATTAATGACTTGGATGAGGGAATTAAATGCAGCATCTCCAAGTTTGCGGATGACACGAAGCTGGGTGGCAGTGTTAGCTGTGAGGAGGATGCTAAGAGGATGCAGGGTGACTTGGATAGGTTGGGTGAGTGGGCAAATTCATGGCAGATGCAGTTTAATGTGGATAAATGTGAAGTTATCCACTTTGGTGGCAAAAATAGGAAAACAGATTATTATCTGAATGGTGGCCGATTAGGAAAAGGGGAGGTGCAACGAGACCTGGGTGTCATTATACACCAGTCATTGAAAGTGGGCATGCAGGTACAGCAGGCGGTGAAAAAGGCGAATGGTATGCTGGCATTTATAGCGAGAGGATTCGAGTACAGGAGCAGGGAGGTACTACTGCAGTTGTACAAGGCCTTGGTGAGACCACACCTGGAGTATTGTGTGCAGTTTTGGTCCCCTAATCTGAGGAAAGACATCCTTGCCATAGAGGGAGTACAAAGAAGGTTCACCAGATTGATTCCTGGGATGGCAGGACTTTCATATGAAGAAAGACTGGATGAACTGGGCTTGTACTCGTTGGAATTTAGAAGATTGAGGGGGGATCTGATTGAAACGTATAAGATCCTAAAGGGATTGGACAGGCTAGATGCAGGAAGATTGTTCCCGATGTTGGGGAAGTCCAGAACGAGGGGCCACAGTTTGAGGATAGAGGGGACCGAGATTAGGAAAAACTTCTTCACACAGAGAGTGGTGAATCTGTGGAATTCTCTGCCACAGGAAACAGTTGAGGCCAGTTCATTGGCTATATTTAAGAGGGTGTTAGATATGGCCCTTGTGGCTACGGGGGTCAGGGGGTATGGAGGGAAGGCTGGGGCGGGGTTCTGAGTTGGAGGATCAGCCATGATCATAATAAATAGCGGTGCAGGCTCGAAGGGCCGAATGGCCTACTCCTGCACCTATTTTCTATGTTTCTATGTTTCTAAAATGAAACTCATGGTGACATATACTTCGATAATAAATTTACTTTGTCCTTGCTCACTCTGTAAACAATAGTTCATCCAAAAGATTTCTGTCAATGCCCTAACATGCACTCGATGTTTAGTCATAGCTCCTGGTTCAGAAATGCCTTGATAATAGTTTCTCTTTGTTTGTTTCAAATATTTCATGACTCCCAAACTTTGTATCCCCTGGAGCATTGCAAATCCAGAAATAGAAGTGCTGCTCTCATTTTGGCCTCCTGATCTTCAAATTTGATTGCTCTGGTATTGGGAATTACATCTTCAATTGTCCAAGGCCCAATGACCTCTACCTTTCTGTTTGAAATTAGTTGTCAAACTTTAGGGGCAGTGTGGTATCATTTTACATTAGCAACCTGGGTTCAATTCCCGCTGCTGTCTGTAAAAGTTTGTATGTTCTCCCATTGACTGCATGGGTTTCCTCCCACATTCCAAAGATATAAAGGCTAGTTGGTTGTGAAAAAGCTATGAAAATGCCAGGCACATGGTGACATTCGCAGACTGCCTCCACCACACATTCATACGGTGTTGGTCATTGACCCAGACGATTGTATGCTTCGATGTGCATGTGACGAATAAAGCTAATCTTCCAATTCTTGTGTTACATCTGTCCTAAAGAACGTGGAGGCTTGGTATATTGGACTCAAAATTAGCTTGATCACTGACGACAGAATGTAGAGGTGGAGGGGTGTTTTTCTGACCGGAGGTGGACTCCGATGGCAGGTCATCTCATCCGAATGCCTAGCTCATGCATCACCAAACAGATCCTTTTACTCCCAGTTAAAGGGAAGTCAGCGAATCCCTGGCAGGCAAAGGCAAAGTTTCAAAGATAACATTAAAATCAGCCTGAAGAAATCCAACATTACATCTAAAAACTGGGAAGACATTGCACTCAATAGATACACCTAGAGGAAATCTGTTCAAGGGGGAATTGCACTTCATGGGAGTGACCTCCGCAGAAAACAAGCAGCAGCTGAGAAAGGAGAGACTGAACAACCAAAAGACCCATCCACTGACTACAACCACCAATTACTCGTGTCTACACTGCACCAGAATATGTGGATCCTGGATCAGCCTCTACCGTCACCTGAGGACCTATCAATAGACAACCCTTAGGAGAACATCGTACTCGATTCGAATGATCACACTACTATCACTGTGACCAGTGGTGTTCCACAAGTATTAGTGCTGGGAATTCTTGTGTGCCATATATACACTTTGGACAGAAATTGAAGTGGTCTGATTAGATTGTTTGCAAAAAACCAAATTGAAAATGTGGATTGCAAGGAGGATCCAGACCACTTGGAAGTATGGGCAGAGAAATGACAGATTTTTTTTGACAATTTTGGGGTGTTGCACTTAAGGAGGTAAAATGCAAAGTATACAATAAATGGCAGGAAGCTGAGGAGCATTGATGTATAGATGAACTTAGGAGCATTGATATATAGATGAATTTAGGAGCATTGATGTATAGATGAATTTAGGCCTTGCAAGTCCACAGCTCCCTGAAGATGGCACACATGCAGATAAGATGTAAACGCTTCATGTGCCATCATTGGTGAGGGTGCTAAGTCTAAAAGATGAGAAGTCACATCATACCTTTATAAACTATACAGAGTGGTGGGTGCCTGGAATTCTCTGGGAAAATGACAGAAACTGGTACGAAAGCAATGCTTAAGAGGCATTTTACATCAACAGCAGGGAATAGAACGTTTCCAGAATGAGGGGTCACAGTTTGAGGATAGAAGGGAAGCCTTTTAGGACCGAGATTAGGAAAAACTTCTTCACACAGAGAGTGGTGAATCTGTGGAATTCTCTGCCACAGCAAACTGTTGAGGCCAGTTCATTGGCTATGTTTAAGAGGGAGTTAGATATGGCCCTTGTGGCTACAGGGGTCAGGGGGTATGGAGGGAAGACTGGGGCGGGGTTCTGAGTTGGATGATCAGCCATGATCATAATAAATGGCGGTGCAGGCTCGAAGGGCCGAATGGCCTACTCCTGCACCTATTTTCTATGTTTCTATGTTTCTATGAATAGAGGGAGATAGACCAGATGTGGGCAGATAGCACCAGTTTAAATTGGCAACATGATCAACACAGACTTGTGGCTAAAGGCCCTGCCCTCTGTTAGACTATTGGGAAGCAAATTCCAAAATCAGAGGTGCAAAGCAACTTGGGAGTCCTTGTGCAGGAATTCCTAAAGCTTAATTTGCAGGTTGAGATGGGCAAATTCAATATTACCATTTATTTCAAGAGGACTAGAATATTAAAGGATGTAATGCTGAGGGTTTATAAGGCATTGGTCTAACCACACTTGGAGTGAACAGTTTTGGGCCCCATTTCTAAGAAACAATGTGCTGGCATTGGAGAGGGTCCAAAGGAGGTTTGCAAGAATGATTGAAGCAATGAAAAGGTTAATGATTGACGACCATTTGATGGGTCTGTGCCTCTGCTCTCTGGGATTTAGAAGAATGAGGGGCTAACCCATTGAAACCTACTGAACATTTAAAAGCCTAAAAAAAGTTGATGTGAAGAGGATGTTTCCAATAGAGGGAAAGTCTAGGACCAGCTTCAGAACAGTAGGACATCGCTTTAGAACAGAGATGAGGAGGAATTTCTTTAGCCAGAGGGTGGCGAATGTATGGATTTCATTGCCACAGATGGCTGCGGAGGTCAAGTCACTGAGTATTTTTAAGGCAGAGGTTGATAGGTTCTTGACTAGTAAAGGCATCAAAAGTTACAAGGAGAAGACCAGAGGTGATAATTTCCCTTGCCCCATCACTGGACTGTTCCCACAACCTATAGACACACTTTCAAGGACTCTTCATTTCAGGTTCTTGCTGTTCACAGGTCACTGGCACTGTAATAGCATTACAATATCTGCTGTGTGGATCCCCACCATGCAGATGCCAGGGATTGAACCTGGGACCTCATACATGCGAAGTACACATTCTTCCATTGAACTACATCTGCAACATTGGAGACACATATTCGGAAAAATTCAGTCTTGCATGGGGAAACCTGTTTACTGTGTGTGAATTAAAAAAAACAAAAAAATTACATGTTTTTCAATTCTGGACTTCTGTGCTTTCCCTCTAGGAGAGAATGTTTTTCTGACACACTAAAGTTCTAAAATTCATACAAGAAATAAACAAGACACTAATAGTTTAGCTGGATGTTAAACCCTCCCACTCTACATGGCGGTGCATTATATAAATGGCAGCTGAAAATTGTAAATACAACTCTTTTAGGACACAAGTAAATAAAAACACTAGATGCAGCAAATAAATAAAAATGGAAAATACAAGATCAGGCAATACATCTCCAGCAAAAGAAAGTTAACATGGGTTAAGGACATTCATCCTGTGGCTACTTTATTATGTACACCTACATATTAATGCAAATATATAGTACGTGGCAGCAACTCAATGCATAAATGAATGACCACTTCTCAGGCTTCCAGCCGGGTATTAGTATCGATTTTAGCTAACACTTCAATGACAAACTCTGCCATCTTTATCAGAGATGATGCCTGGGCATATCTAGTCCAGTAGTACATAAACCCCTGTCGTCTGTCCCTTTTGGTTAGTCCTCATCCAATCAGTTTTCTGCTCTCCTACCTTACAACCGAATTCCAGTTCCTACTTAGAGCGAGACCTTTGTCTTTGTCAAAATTCTTTTTCTCTAGTTCTATTTCAATGGCTTCCTTTACCATGCAGTGTCAAAAGCCATTGGTATGGCACTGTCGAAGTCAATCCTATGGCCATTACAAATGTGATGTTCTGCTACCGCCAATTTCTCTGGGTAACCCAAACGGATATGCCTCCTGTGCTCCTTGATGCATGTTTCCACCATACGTCCTGTCTGGCTGTTACACGCTGCTGTGCATTCACAAGGAATTCTGTAAACGCCAGCTGTCCTGAGTCCCAGGTCATCTTTGACCTGCATAAACTGTGATTTGAGCTTCCTTATGGGTTTGTGGATGGTATTAATCCAGTATTTCTTCAGGATCCTGATGATCTTTCAGAAACCATAGAAATATAGGGCAGATGTGCAGTAGCGACGGGTTTCTCTTTGTTGGGTTTCCTGTGTTTTTTTTCTGTCGGTTTTTTAAGGGTCCGATTGATTCCCTTCTCCTTGTAGCCATTCTGTAAGAACGTCGCGTGTAATGGTCTTATTTCCTCGTGGAGATTTTCTGAGTCCGAAATAGTTTTCATACAGTTAATAAAGTAGTAAGAACCGCTCTATGTTGGGAGGCGTGATGGTGGCCGTTATTGTCGAGGTATAAGACCATTTTAACACTGATGAAGATGGCGGAGTTTGTCATCAAAACACGTAATCAAATTGATACTTTACCTGGCTGGAAGCCCGAGAAAGAGTTTATTCTTTTATGTGTGGAAAGCACTAGATCTTCTTTCCATGCATAAAAACACACAGACATGGTCAAGAAGTTCAGTCCAAACATCAGAATGTGGAAGAAATGTGATCTGAGTGATTTTGATCGTGGAATGATTGTTGCTGCAGGCTGGGGTGATTTGAGCATCCAGAATCTGTTGTTCTCCTGCGACTTTCATGCACATCAGTTTCTCGAGTTTACAGAGAATAGTGAGCGGCAACTTTATGGGCGAAAATGCCTTGTTAATGAGAGAGGTCAGAGGAGGACGGCCAGACTGGTTCAAGCCAACATGAAAGTGACAGTAACTCAAATAATCAAGCTATACAACAGTGGCGTGCAGAACATTTCTGAACGCACAAGACGTTGAACCTTGAAGTGGATAGGCTACAGCAGCTGAAGACTATGAGGATATAGAAATGCATTTAGTGGCCCTTTATTAGGCACCTGCTGTACCTAATAAAGTGGCCACTGAACTTATGTCTAGGGTAAATGGCAGAGAAAAGACAGGAATAACATGAGGAAAGACGATTTTCTGCAAATTGCTCAGCCAGGCATGGTTAAATTCATCAGCGTCTCCAGAAGTTACATAAATACCTGTCGGAGGTAAAGAGAGGGATATAGAGGATGATAGATTAACTGCTTTGCTTTTGGGGAGAGCTAGCCTAGACTGGTCCCAGCATTTGTAAGGCGGATGGAGCGAGCACCTTTGCTCTATCCATAATGAGCAGGATTTTCCAGGGGGCAACCATTTAAATTCCAATCCCCATTCCTATTCTGACATGTTGGTCCTCATCCTCCTCTACTGCCATGATGAGGCCACTCTCAGGTTGGAGGAGGAACACCTCGTATTCTGTCTGGGTAGCGTCCAGCCTGACAGCATGAACATCAATTTCTCTAACTTTGGGTAATTTCTCCCCTTCCCTGCTCTGGCTCCCTTTACCCCTTCTCTTCTTACCTGGCTGTTACCTCCCTTGGGTGCCCCCTCCTCCTCCCCCATCAGATTCATTCTTCTTCAGCCCTTTACCTTTTCTACCAATCAGCTCCCCCCTTACCTGGTTTCAGCTGTCACTTTCTAGCTTGTACTCCTTTCCCTGTCCTCACTTTATTATTATGGCTTCTTACTCCTTCCTTTCCAGCTCTGATGAAAAGTCTCAGTCTGAAATGCCGGCTGTTTATTCTTCTCCATAGATCCTGTTTAGTACTGTTGAGTTCTTCCAGCTTCTGCAGAATCTCTTCTTCTATAAGCTCACCTTCCTTCCTTCTCCAATGCTATGTATGTAGAGCCCTTAAGGAAACAACTTGAGCACCCACATCATGAAACAAATGTGACACCAAATAAGGATTACCGATGAGCAAAGACTTGGCCAATGGACTTAGGAGGGAATTCCAGAACTTAGGGACTATGTTTCTAATGACAGAATGTGAGAAATTGTAAGAGCCCAATTTAGGAGTTACATGGAGTGCTAGAAAATTTGCAGGGTCGTAAGAGATTGCAGAAGATGAAGATGGAGAAGGGATTCTTCAAATGGATTAAGAACAATGGGAATTTGAAGGTGCAGCCAGTGTAGGAGTCTCAAAATTTATCTCAACCTAGGCTGAGCGAGCTCAGGCTTTTCTCTTTGGAGAGGTGACTTGATGGAGGTGTACATGATGATAAGAGGCATTGATAGAATAGTCAGCCAGAGTCTTTCTTCCCCCAGGGTAGACATAGCTAATACAGGGGGGTATAACTTTAATGTGTTGGGAGGAGAGTGGTGGGTGCACAGTAAGCCTTGCCAAAGGTGGTGGTAGAGGCAGATACATTGAAGATACTCTTAGATAGGCAAATGGATGACAGAAAAATGGAGGGCTACATAGGAAGGAAGGGTTAGGTTGATCTTAAGAGTTGGTTATAAAGTCGGCATAACATCGTGAGCTGAAGGACCAGTACTGTGCTGTAATGCTCTATGTTGTCAGCTGTGCTTGGACTGCTCAAGTTTACAGAGGATGCACTGTAAATCAGGAGTCGAGTCTAGAGATAACAAGGGTGCAAATCAGGGTACAGCCTCAGGAGGTCGAGGAGAGGAGATAGTGGGAACAGGCATTTTAGTGAGGGGGAGAAAAGTGGAATAAAATATCTTATCACTTAACACCAAGGTTATAAATGGCCCAGCTCAGCTGCTGGAAACATCCCAGGAAGAGAACGTGGCTGGAGTGCAGTATTTATGGCTATCTAGGTCAATGGTCACCCGAACAAACCCTTGGCTCTCTAGAACAGGCTTTTAACCATGTGACCAAAGAAGAGTGCTGCCCTCTAAGTACAGCTGAGAACTAAATTGTGTATTTTTGAGTTGTTTACAGGTGGGAGATCATGAATAGACAAACAAAAAACTTCAATGGTTTGTTCCGTGAAAGATTTCCCACTGGCAACCCCTCCCAATGTGTGTCTGTTGGCTCAGGAGAGCTAAGTCTCACATTTTGAGCTAAGCTTATCCATGTTCCTCATTAATCTGTACGTCTAGCTTCATAAACCCACCGACAAGAGTCATAGGAAATCCAAGTAAGATTTTCACATCTATTTATAATGCCAGTTTTAACAAATTAGCGCATAAGCTATCTAAAGATTTCTTTATTTAAAATTGAGACAGCAGTACTCACTGGAAGTGTCATTTTAAAAACCATGACCTCAGCCTTGTCTCCCCCCTGCCCAAGTTATCTTGCAGCATGAGATTGCTATACGTTTTGAGATTAATTTACACACAAGCACCCTGAAACAGCTACTGCAAGCTTACCAGTTCTGCAGTTGAGGGATAAATGTAGACTAGAATTATTTAAGTGATACTAGAGCTATTTGATTTCCACATGGATCAGCTAGGTCTATAACCCTACATTGATCTTTTTGTGGTATATTAGAGCAGCATTAAATTCTGCAAAGGGTTGGTGTTAGGTACACAAGGGAAACCATGAAGTAGAATTTGGTCCTGACGAAGGGTCTTGGCCCGAAACATCGACTGTACCTCTTCCTGGAGATGCTGTCTGGCCTGCTGCATACACCAGCAACTTTGATGTGTGTTAGAATTTATTGAAGGGTTTCCTATTACCCCCAGTACCTATAAAGTGCCCTAGTACCTCCAATACCTATAAAATGGTCACTGAATGTATGTTCATGGACTCCAGCTGCTGTAGCCCATCCACTTCAAGGTTCGATGTGTTGTGCAGTCAGAGATACTCTTCTGCACACCACTGTGGTAACACGTGGTTATTTGACTTCTTTTCAGCTTGAATCAGTCTAACCGTTCTCCTCTGACCTCTCCCACAAGTCACTCACTCGACTTTTTATTTTGTTATTTATTGCACTATTCTCTGTAAACTCTAGACACTCTTGTGAGTGAAAATCCCAGATTAGCTGTTTCTGAGATACTCAAAGCAACCCCATCCAGCACCAACAATTATTCCACAGTCAAAGTCATGTAGATCACATTTCTTCCCCATTCTGATGTTTGGTCTGACCAACAACCGAACCTACGCTATTGATGTCCTACGTGATGAGGCCAAACTCCCTGTAAACTTGCTTAAAGTTGTGATAGAATAAACATGATAATATAAGTATATATTTTAATGTCACATTTTCTGCATATACTCAACTTGGTTTACAGATTAGACAAAATCACTAAACAAAGTATTACATACACCCTTGGAGGTCAATGGTTGTGGGGGGGATATGGGGTTGCGGGGGGCGGGGGTGCTACCTCCCTGAAATGAGCTTTTGCAGGGTGGGATGTCTGAAAAGGGTCAGGTACGGGCTGAATCCAGGCAGCAGGGCCCGAGACCCTGAGGAACGAACTGATGTTTGGCCATTGCTGGAGTGGATTTGGGGCTGTCTCGGAGCAGCATGTTCCGGGCCCAAGAGCAAGGAGCAGGCCGACATTTGACTGATATAAGCACCAGGGCAAATTGAAGTGGTTGGGGTGGCAGGGTCGGGCTGGTGTTCAGCTCACTGCTCCATGAGGTTTACTTGTCTCTGTGCTGGATTGAGGCTATGGCCTGTAACTAACAGGGTCCTGGATCAGTAGTGGCTTTGTGGCTGTGGACTCACTTTTGTGAACTTTACTTCTAAGTGTTATTTGTTTATATTTTATTGGTTGCATGATTTGTGGTTTTTTTTTTACACACTGGGTGTTGAGATTTTTTAAAAATGCATTCTACAGTATTGGTTTCTTTGTTTTGTGCTGCCTGTAGAATGAATCTCTCAAGATTGTATATAGTATACACACATTGATATTAAATGTACTTTGAACTTTGACACTCATGTAGAAAGGTTGAATCTGTCAAATTGGGTAGACATATGCAACCCTAGGAGAAGGCACAGCAGTGCCTCTATTTTCCTCGAAGTCTGTGCAGATTCAGCTTGTCATCTAAAAATCTGACAAACTTCTACAGATGCACAGTGGGGAGTATCATGACTGGTTGGAACACGGCCTGGTATGGAAGCAACAATGCACAAGAACGGAAAAGCCTATGAAAAGTAGTGGACACAGCCTAGTCCATCACAGAAAAAGACCTCCCCACCATTGAGCACATCTACAAGGATCACTGCCAAAAGAGAACGGTGTCCATCACCAAGGAAGCACACCATCCAGGCTACGCTCTCCTCTCAGTGCTACCATCAAGGAGTTACAGGAGCCACCATCAACGGTGAACTGATTCCAAAACCTATGGCCTCACTTTCAAGTACTCTACAACTGATGTTCTCAGTACTTGCGTACATGTTTATTTCTATTTGCAGTTCGTTTTCTTTTGTACAATGGTTATTCAGTAGACTGTGCGTGTGTGTGGATTTTTAGTGATTTTGTTGTATTTCTTTATTCTACTACAGATGCTAATAAATTAACCTCAGGGTAGAATATGTACTTCGATAATAAATTTACTTTGAACTTTAACTTGGGACAGGTACCAACATGTGGATCAACAGGTGAGTCAACTGAGGGAAAAACTTATTTGAAAATACGTTGCTGTGATGCTTAAAGGAAGCCAAGACTTCCCTTGTCTTTCACAGTTGAAGCAAATGAGATGAATGAACATCAACTGTACCTGGACCTGAATGAGACCCAGCAGATGGATGCAATCATAAGGAAGGCATATTATTGCTTTTACTCCCCAAGTTGACCAGGTTCAGTTAGTTACCGAACATTCCAACAAACTTCTGCAGGCGTACTGTTGAAGGCGTCCTGACTAGTTGCACCATGATCTGGTGGAGAAATTTGAATGCACAGGAAATAATTATCTGCAGAATAGTGGACAGCCTAATACATCAGAGACATATCCTTCTCCGTCATTTGTAATATCTATAGGGAGGCACTGCCTGAAGAATACAATATCCAAAGATCCCCATCACCTCGGCCAGACCATCTTCTTGCATCTATCATCAGGCAGGAGGCACAGACATCAGGTGCTTCCCTTCACGAATGTACTGGTACAACCGTAATAACTGCTGTTTAGCAACATGGAATTTTGAGTAGAATAAGTGAGGTGAGCCAAGAAAACATGGAATAGTTAGACGTAAGAATGGATGTGCGTTTCAGCAAAACATGAGTGAGTGACACGTTAATTTATCATATGATAATGATGTGAATAGAATCTCAAAGCTGCAAACTGTTGACGATGGTTGCAACATTATTAACCTTGGGATGGTTAGTCAAAATGGTTCCAAATTAGGAACATGCAAATATTTATTTAAGCAAAATGATACAAAGAAATACAGACAATAGTTATGCAGTTACAAATTTCACATCTTTTTTTGTTCATTTTAAAATAAAATGTTCTTTTATAATGTTGCAATGACCAAAGTGAAGACCCATGTTAGTGAGGTAGTCATTTTAGTTTGGGGTGTCATTAATTCAACTTTAAAACTTTGAAAACATGTAAAATCCAAAAGTTTCTAATTCATTGAAATTGCCAGTGTCAATAGATGCCTTCTCTTGAAGCCATCAATGCAATTGTCTACTCTGTGTTGGTAATGGTGCCAGTGATCTGGGCACTGTGCACACAAGAACAGTTCAGATATAGGAAGCTGAAGGGCTTCATGCACCAAATCTTTCCAGCTGCAAATACAGAAGACGTGTCAGATCAGGAACGGACAAGAAACATTGCAGACCAATACTGTTTTTAAGCACCATTGGCAGTATCCTTTCCTTTCTGCTAGAAGAACTCAACAAATCCACAGAACATCAAAAAAAATTATTTGCCAGAAACAAGTGAATACAGTGTTGAATTACATACAGCAACTTATTATCTGTTGGCAGAAAATGCACTTGCAAGCAAAGGCTGGATTGAGCCTAGTGCTAGAATAATCAAAGACTCACACTCAAAGGCATTATTCATTAAGTATCAAAGGCTCTGGTTTTCAGAGTGCTCTCCACTAAACACTAGGGCAGCAACAGTCTCCATTTAGAATGAATCCATAATGTTTTATCCTTCAAATCCATTACAAGACATTCATAGTCTGATGATAGCTGGTAGTTTTGACAGCAACACCTCAGCTTCACCAGTCTTCACTGAGAGCTTCCACTGGGACTGAATGATATCAGATCTTGGAGAGCTGCTTGGAATGGAAGCACTGGGCAGCCTTCTTTAATAGTTCCAAAAGGGCTCAAGTAAGTTCCTTCATTCTCCTTAAAAATATAAGAGTTGTTAGATTTGAACATGTATTTCTCAGTTACCAGAACAAAACTAGGCACTAAAATCAATGCCTAACATGGATTAATCAGTTGAGAGTTGAAAGGCATAAGCATTTGGAATGGAGACTATGCAACTGGAGACATGATCTTCCCAGAAAAGTCAGTCGAGTGCATACAGGCACTGAGTCATGCCTTCAAGTTCATGAGCCACATATGCTAGTCATATTCCAGTTATAAAGCAATTGAGCAACATCAGGTAGACAGCATCTGTTTAATACCACCCTTAGGCTGAGGAGGAGAAGATGGATTACAGATTCGTAGTTTGAACATCTGATTGTAGCTCAACTACTTCCATTTCAAATTCAATAGAGAATCGCAATACTGTAGTTAAAAAGTTCACTCTAACAGAAGTATTTCCAGAACTACCTCGCACATCTATAAATACTAGGAAATATTAGGTACTTTGTACAGGCAAATGGATTGCAGAAGTAAGGGAGGTCATCTTAAGTTACAGACAAAGGCTTACGGACTGGCAATAGCCACTGCATCAGTTCCTTGAGCCTGTTGGACTCATTCTACCATTCAGTATCATCTATTCCTCATCTTGGATTCAAGAACACTTAAACATACCAACTACGTACTACACTTCAGTTCATCCCACCTTGAAGAATGAACACACCGGATACATTTTCAAACCAGGCACTGCAGATAAGTGAAAAATCAAGTCACTTGCTGAATATCTGCAATCTAGGCAGAGACAATTTTATGTAAGGTTAATAATTTACCGAGCTGTTAGTATCCTTACCATTTCTTGGGCAACATTCCCAGCAGCCGACAGATCAGGCACATAATTTGAACAAGAAGTTTTTGTTGTAATGAAATTGGGAGTCAGCAGACCTGGAGGTGGAAACCCAGTGTAAATAAGAGCAAGTCGATCGAAACAGATAAAACACAATGTTTCAGTCTCTGGTGATGAGATAACATGTCAGATAAAGTTAATCCATATTAGACAAACAACCCTATTTAAGGAATGGTGGTAGGTTTCTGTCTGTTACATTGAGCACCACCTAGTGGCTAATCAAAACATAAATCTGTGAGATAAAACCTCTGTGTTTCTAAATTAAATAAAGGTTGGAAAGATTAAGTGAACACTTTAGTTATCGTCGTATCCCTTGCCATAAAGCACTTCAGCTTTCCTTAAGTCCAGGCAACAGTCAGTTAAGATGCCCAATAAAAGGATCAACGACCAACTTTATTCACCATTAACTGGACATTTCATGCGTTAGTAACTTACTGTGGTGTGTTGGAGCAAAATGCAACAAGAATGAACAATATTTAACAATTATAAATAACAAATTATATAAAAAAGTTAGAAGCTGAAGTATGGACATGGAATAAACTGCATAAATCAGCATTTACAATGTAACCAGCATTAGAAAAAGTGGTTTAAAGTGCAGTGATGGGGTCATTGATGGGAAGAGTATTAGGGGGGAAAATTAACTAGAATGATGGAGATGATCGTCTCCAAGGGAAGATGACATAAATCTCAAGGTAGCATATGGTGATATACATGTACTTTGATAACAAATTAACTTTGCATTTTGAAGTCTTTGTTTTAATAGCCCTATAGCACTTTCCAGAAGGGAACTTTTGGAAAAGGCAGTTTGTTGGGTTGTAGTGGGTAACTTCAAAATTAAATAAAAGTCAGAAAGATTAAGAGAATACTATTCCTTTGGTTGTCATCGTTACTGATTCCCTAAACACGAAACACTTCAGGTTAATGAGCTTTCCTGAAGTGCAGGCAACAGCTTAAGATGCACGTTAAAATAAAATTCCAAAAACTAAGCATCAATTTGTTCAGACATCTGGCTCACCCATTAGAGTCAGAGCACTATAGCATAAGGTCATTCAGCCCATCTAATCTGTGCTGACCTAGTCTCCTGCCTAATCTCATCGACCTACACCTGGACCATAAACCTCCCCGTACTTATTTAATCTTCACTTAAATGTTGAGACCAAACCTGCATCCTCCACTTCTGCTGGCAATTCATTCCACACTCACAAAACCCTGAGTGAAGTTCCTCCTATGTTCTCCTTAAACTTTCCACCTATTATCTTTAACCTATAGTTGTAGTCTCATCCAACCTCAGTGGAAAAACCCTGATTGCATTTATTGTATCTATAGTCCTCATACTTTGGTATACCTTTATCAAGTCTCCCCTTATTCATATATGCTCCAGAGAATATGTCCTAACCTATTCAACCTTTCTTTATAGCTCTGGTCCTCAAGCTCCACACTATCCTTGTAAATTATCTCTGCACTCTCTTCAATCTTTTTGATATCTTTCCTGTAAGTAGGTGAGCCAAAACCTCATACAATACTTCAAATTAGACCTCACCAACAATTATATATTTTCAACATAACATCCCAATTCCTGTAATCAAGGATTTATGAAGGTTAATACACTAAAATCCTTTATGACCATATCTACCTGTACCATCACTTAAGGAATTATGGATCTGTATTCCCAGATCCCTGTTCCACTGCACTCCTCAGTGCCCTACCATTCATTTGTACAAAACCTATCCAGGTTTGACATGTGCCCCCCCCCCACCCCCAAAGTGCAACACCTCACACTTATCTGCATTAAATTCCACCTGCCATTGTTCAGCACATTTTTCCAGTTGGCCCAAATCCCACTGCAAGCTTTGATACCTTCCTTGTAGCCTTGATAGAGTGAAACGTGAGCAAGAGGAATCATGGCCAGAGTGCTGCTGGAACCAGGATTCGGACAAAGGGCTGGGTATGCAGGTAGTGTCAGGGTTGAGACAGAGAACACTGAACAATCTGGAATGGGGGTAGGTTTGCAGTCAAAGGCACATCTGCACTCTCATCTCACTGGGTTCACAGGAAAATTTGAAATATGTTTATATTAATGGAAGTAACATCCAAAAATCTGCTGGTCCAATGTTATCAGAGTCCCCAGCGTTTGAGAATAGGCGTTTACTATACATGACAAATGATTACTGAGTTATCAGCAGGTTTAAGTGGTCACGGTGGAATGGTTTAATAAGCTATCAGGTTGAAACCAACCTCAATTATTGACATTTCAAAAGGGTTTAGCGCTTGCTATTAAAACAAAAATATTACAAGGCAGCGCTGGGTCTCAGATTTTATTGGGCTTGAGATCGCACGAATGAGTGCAAGAATTGAAAAGTGAGCCAGGCCAGTTGGGAAATTTGAGATCATTGGGTAATTAGGCACTTGTCAAGGGGCAATAAAAAGTAGTTTGACTTAAGTGGAGCAGCTATTGTGGGAGTGAACAGGATTAGAGTGGGGAGCTTGAGGCTTTGGCTCAAGAGGCTTCTGTGAGGAGGCAGAGGTTAAAGTAGGTTTCTGGTAAGTTTCTTTCTGCACAAGCAGAGCAGTGGGATTGCCAGGTAGGCTAGTGCAGTCCTCTCGCAAGTTATGGAAGATGGGGAGACCTCTGGTGTTCTCTAGGACACCACCTGCGGGAAGGGCATCCAACTTGCTTCTTACAGACTGTTGGGAAGCTAGAGCTGGATGAACTCCAGACCATTTGGGTAGTTGATTGACATAAGACACAAGGAGGCAGACACAGGTACTGGGTAACTGTCAGGAGAGGGATATGGGACAGATAACTAATGCAGGGTACCCCTGTGGCATTCACTTCAGCAACAAGTACCTATTGATTTGGAAACTATTAGGGTAGGACAAACTAGCAGAGCAAAATCACAGCAGCCAAGTTTCTGGCACTGAGTTTGACTCTAGGACTCAGAAGGGAAAGGCGGTGTGGTGGGGAGGGGTAAGAGCAGTAGTGATAAGAGAGTCATTGGTTAGGGGAATAGACAGGAGGTTCCGTGGAAGAGAATGAGATTCCCAGATGGTATGGCATGTTGCATCCCACGTGTCAGGGTCAGGGTAATCTTGGAAAATTTATGGCATTTTTAAGGGTGGGGTTTGTGGGTGGTGAGCAGCCAGGAGGTTGTGGTCCACTTCAGTACCAATAACAGACAGGAAGGGTGATGAGGTCCTGCAGAGTGTGTTTGGAGATTGAGGTGCTAAGTTAAGGACAGGACCCCTACAGGGCTGTGATTTCCAGATTGTTATCCATTTCACATGCTAATGAGGCCAGAAATAGGAAAATTAAACAGGAACACATAGCCAAGGAGATGGGGCAGGACAGAGGGCTTCAGATTTTTGAATCATTGGGCTCTCTCTTCCAGGGAAGGTGGGATCTGTACAGAACAGTTTGCACCTGAACTGGAGAGGGATTAATATCTCAGCAGGAAGGTTTGCTGGTGCTGCACTGTGGTATTGGTGGAGCTGTTAAACTAGAGTTGCAAGGGTTTGGGAACCAGATTTCCAGGGCAAGTAGCGGAGTGGTTGTAGGGAAATATGTTAAGCCTACTTACAAATACAGGAACTGAAAGGTTGAGCATGGCACAAGGAATAATCTGAGTGGCATTTATTTCAATGCAATGAGTATTATAGGCAAGTTATCTTACAGCATGGATGAGCATATGGAATTATAACATTGTAACATGAGTGAGACAGTTGCAGGAGGGCCATAGCTGGCAACCCAGTGTTCTGGTGCTGTGTTGTTTTAGACTTGGAGTGGGAGGAATTAAAGGGGGAAGTGTGGTATTACCATTCAGTGAAAATGTTACAGTAGTGCGCAGTCAGGACAGACTAGAGGGTTTGTCTGCTGAGGCTGGATGGGTGAAAATGAGGAATAAGCAAGGCATGATCAAGTTAATAGGATTATATATTAAATTAGCAGGATTTTGAGGAACAAAATCTTGCAGGCAGTTGCAAGAAAAGGTTGTGATAGGTGATGTTAACTTTCCACATTGAGTGAGACTCCCATACTGTAAAAAGTCTGAATAGTATAGTTTGTCAACTGAGTACATAGAACCATAGAAACTACAGCACAGAAACAGGCCCTTTGGCCCTTCTTGGCTGTGCCGAACCATTTTCTGCCTAGTCCCACTGACCTGCACACGGACCATATCCCTCCATACACCTCCCATCCATGTATCTGTCCAATTTATTCTTAAATGTTAAAAAAGAACCCGCATTTACCACCTTGTCTGGCAGCTCATTCCATACTCCCACCACTCTCTGTGTGAAGAAGCCCCCCCCTTCCCCCCTCACCCTTAACCCATGTCCTCTGGTTTTTTTCTCCCCTTGCCTCAGTGGAAAAAGCCTGCTTGCATTCACTTTATCTATACCCATCATAATTTTATATACCTCCATCAAATCTCCCCTCATTCTTCTACGCTCCAGGGAATAACCTATTCAACCTTTCTCTGTAACTGAGTTTCTCAAGTCCCGGCAACATCCTTGTAAACCTTCTCTGCACTCTTTCAACCTTATTTATATCCTTCCTGTAATTTGGTGACCAAAACTGAACACAATACTCCAGATTCGGCCTCACCAATGCCTTATACAACCTCATCATAACATTCCAGCTCCTATACTCAATACTTCGATTAATAAAGGCCAATGTACCAAAAGCTCTCTTTACGACCCTATCTACCTGTGACGACACTTTTAGGGAATTTTGTATCTGTATTCCCAGATCCCTCTGTTCCACTGCACTCCTCAGTGCCTTACCATTAACCCTGTATGTTCTACGTTGGTTTGTCCAACGTGCAATACCTCACACTTGTCAGTATTAAACTCCATCTGCCATTTTTTAGCCCATTTTTCCAGCTGGTCCAAGTCCCTCTGCAGGCTCTGAAAACCTTCCTCACTGTCTACTACACCTCCAATCTTTGTATCATCAGCAAACTTGCTGATCCAATTTACCACATTATCATCCAGATCATTGATATAGATGACAAATAACAATGGACCCAGCACTGATCCCTGTGGCACACCACTAGTCACAGGCCTCCACTCAGAGAAGCAATTCTCTACCACCACTCTTTGGCTTCTTCCATCGAGCCAATGTCTAATCCAATTTACCACCTCTCCATGTATACCTAGCGACTGAATTTTCCTAACCAACCTCCCATGCGAGACCTTGTCAAAGGCCTTACTGAAGTCTATGTAGACAATATCCACTGCCTTCCCTTCATCCACTTTCCTGGTAACCTCCTCGAAAAACTCCAACAGATTGGTCAAACATGACCTACCACGCACAAAGCCATGTTGACTCTCCCTAATAAGTCCCTGTCTATACAAATGCTTGTAGATTCTGTCTCTTAGTACTCCCTCCAATAACTTAGCTACTACTGACATTAAACTCACCGGTCTATAATTTCCCAGATTACTTTTCGATCCTTTTTTAAACAACGGAACAACATGAGCCACTCTCCAATCCTCTGGCACCTCACTCGTAGACAGCGACATTTTAAATATTTCTGCCAGGGCCCCCGCAATTTCAACACTAGTCTCCTTCAAGGTCCGAGGGAACACTTTGTCAGGTCCCGGGGATTTATCCACTTTAATTCTCCTCAAGACAGCAAGCACCTCCTCCTTTTCAATCTGTACAGTTTCCATGGTCTCACTACTTGATTCCCTCAATTCCATAGATTTCATGCCAGCTTCCTTAGTAAATATAGACGCAAAAAACCTATTTAAGATCTCCCCCATTTCCTTTGGTTCCGCACAAAGCCGACCACTCTGATCTTCAAGAGGACCAATCCTATCCCTTACAATCCTTTTGCTCTTAATATACTTGTAAAAGCTCTTTGGATTATCCTTCACTTTGACTGCCAGGGCAACCTCATGTCTTCTTTTTGCCCTCCTGATTTCTTTCTTAAGTATTTTCTTGCACTTCTTATACTCCTCAAGCACCTGATTTACCCCGTTTCCTATACATTTCATACAACTCCCTCTTCTTCTTTATCAGAGTTGCAATATCCCTTGAGAACCAAGGTTCCTTATTCCTATTCAATTTGCCTTTAATCCTGACAGGAACATACAAACTCTGCACTCTCAAAATTTCCCCTTTGAAGGCTTCCCACCTACCAATCACATCTTTGCCAGAGAACAACCTGTCCCAATCCACGCTTTTTAGATCCTTTCTCATTTCTTCAAATTTGGCCTTCTTCCAATTCAGAACCTCAACCCTAGGACCAGATCTATCCTTGTCCATGATCAAATTGAAACTAATGGTGTTATGATCACTGGAACCAAAGTGCTCCCCTACACAGACTTCCGTCACTTGCCCTAATTCGTTTCCTAACAGGAGATCCAATATTGCATCCCCTCTAGTTGGTCCCTCTATATACTGATTTAGAAAACTTTCCTGAACACATTTTACAAACTCTAAACCACCTAGACCCCACACAGTATGGGAGTCCCAATCAATATATGGAAAATTAAAATCCCCTACCACCACAACTTTATGTTTCCTGCAGTTGCCTGCTATCTCTCTGCAGATTTGCTCTTCCAAGTCTCGTTGACTATTGGGTGGTCTGTAATACAATCCCACTAATGTGGCCATACCTTTCCTGTTTCTCAGCTCCACCCATAAGGACTCAGTAGACAAGCCCTCCAATCTGTCCTGCCTGAGCACTGCTGTAATATTTTCCCTAACAAGCAATGCTACTCCCCCACCTTTCATTCCTCTGCCTCGATCACATCTGAAACATCGGAACCCTGGAATATTAAGCTGCCAGTCCTGCCCCTCCTGTAGCCAAGTTTCACTAATTGCTACAACATCATAATTCCACGTGTCAATCCACGCCCTCACCTCATCCGCCTTCCCCGCAATACTCCTAGCATTGGAATATATACACCTCAGAAGATTTTTACCACCACTCACAACCTTTCTATCAGCGGATTTGCTTAAACTTTCAATATCATTTATTTTCACCCCAGCCACACTGTCAGCTCTGGCACTCTGGTTCCCATCCCCCTGCAAATCTAGTTTAAAGCCTCCCCAACAGCACTAACAAACCTCCCTGAAAGGATATTGGTTCCCCTGTAGTTCAAGTGTAACCTGTCTCTCTTGTACAGGTCCCACCTGCCCCAGAAGAGGTCCCGATGATCCTGAAATCTGAAACCCTGCCCCCTACACCAGTTCCTCAGCCACTTGTTCCTCCTCCAGAGCATCCTATTCCTACCCTCACTGGCACCCAGCACAGGTAGCAATCCTGAGATTACCACCCTTGAAGTCCTGCTTTTCAACTTCCTACCAAGCTCTCTATACTCACTGTCCAGGACCTCTTCACTCTTCCTTGCTATGTCATTGGTGCCTATGTGCACCACGACATCTGGCTGGTCACCCTCCCACTTCAGAATGTCATGCAATCGATCAGAGACATCCTTGACCCTGGCACCTGGGAGGCAACAAACCATCCTGGATTCTCTGTCACGACCACAGAACCTTCTATCTGCACCTCTATCTATCGAGTCCCCTATCACTACCGCTCTCCTCTTTTCCCCCCTCCCTTCTGCACTGCAGAGCCAGACTCAGTGCCAGAGATCCGGCTACTGCAGCTTGTCCCAGGTAAGTCATCCCCCGTAACAGTAAAGATTCTTTAATATACAGCATAATGGATCTCCTACTAGGGAATGAACACAGGATAGGTAACAGAAGCTTGACTATCATCATGCCACTAGTTTCAAGATAATTATAGAGACAGATAGGATTGGTCCTCAGGTTGAGATTCTAAATTGGAGAACTGCCAATTTTGATGCCAAGAGGAAGGATCTGGCAAGTGTGAATTTGGATAGGCTGTTTTCTGAGAAAGGGATGCTTACTAAGTGGGAGGCCTTCAAAAGTAAAACTTGGAGAGCAAAGTTTGTATATTCCTGTTAGACTAAAAGGCAATGCCTACAGGTTTAGGAGACCTTGGTTTGAGGGATATTAAAGCCCTGGTTAAGGAGGTGATGCACAGAAATATAGGGATTAAAGAACAATTGAAATGCTTGAGGACAAGAAATGCAAGAAAACACTTAAGGAAATAAAGAGGGTCAAGAGAATGAGGTTGCTCTGGCAGACAAGGTGAAGGAGAATCCTAAGCACTTCTACAGACATATCAAGCACAAGGATAAAATGAGAATAAGTTGGGTCACTTGAGGATCAGCATGGTCACCAGTGCATAGAGCGAAAAAAAATGGCGGAGATCTTAGTTTTTTTGCATCTGTATTTACTCAGGAGATGAACGCAGTCTATAGATCCAAAGCAGAATAGGGTGGATAAATCCCCAGGGCACAAGTGTCCCCTCAGATCTTGTGGAAGGGTAGTGCAGAAATTGCAGGGGCCCTGGCAGAAATATTTAAATGCCCTTAGTAATGGGAGAAGTGCAGGAGCATTGGAGGATATCTAGTGTAGCTCCATTGTTTAAGAAAGGCTCTAAAAAAATAAACCAGGAAATTATAAGCTGGTGAACCTGACATCAGTAATGGGTATATTACTAAAAGTATTCTAAGGGACTGCATATACAAGTAACATACATCAAAGTTGCTGGTGAACGCAGCAGGCCAAGCAGCATCTATAGGAAGAGGCGCAGTCGACGTTTCAGGCCGAGACCCTTCGTCAGGACTAACTGAAGGAAGAGTGAGTAAGGGATTTGAAAGCTGGAGGGGGAGGGGGAGATGCAAAATGATAGGAGAAGACAGGAGGGGGAGGGATAGAGCCGAGAGCTGGACAGGTGATAGGCAAAAGGGGATACGAGAGGATCATGGGACAGGAGGCCTAGGGAGAAAGACGGGGGGGGGGGGTGACCCAGAGGATGAGCAAGAGGTATATTCAGAGGGAGAAAAAGGAGAGTGAGAGAAAGAATGTGTGCATAAAAATGAGTAACAGATGGGGTACGAGGGGGAGGTGGGGCCTAGTGGAAGTTAGAGAAGTCAATGTTCATGCCATCAGGTTGGAGGCTACCCAGACGGAATATAAGGTGTTGTTCCTCCAACCTGAGTGTGGCTTCATCTTTACAGTAGAGGAGGCCGTGGATAGACATGTCAGAATGGGAATGGGATGTGGAATTAAAATGTGTGGCCACTGGGAGATCCTGCTTTCTCTGGCGGACAGAGCGTAGATGTTCAGCAAAGCGGTCTCCCAGTCTGCGTCGGGTCTCACCAATATATAAAAGGCCACATCGGGAGCACCGGACGCAGTATATCACCCCAGTCGACTCACAGGTGAAGTGATGCCTCACCTGGAAGGACTGTTTGGTCCCTTACCACCATTCAGGGCCCCAAACAGTCCTTCCAGGTGAGGCATCACTTCACCTGTGAGTCGACTGGGGTGATATACTGCGTCCGGTGCTCCCGATGTGGCCTTTTATATATTGGTGAGACCCGACGCAGACTGGGAGACCGCTTTGCTGAACATCTACGCTCTGTCCGCCAGAGAAAGCAGGATCTCCCAGTGGCCACACATTTTAATTCCACATCCCATTCCCATTCTGACATGTCTATCCACGGCCTCCTCTACTGTAAAGATGAAGCCACACTCAGGTTGGAGGAACAACACCTTATATTCTGTCTGGGTAGCCTCCAACCTGATGGCATGAACATTGACTTCTCTAACTTCCGCTAGGCCCCACCTCCCCCTCGTACCCCATCTGTTACTCATTTTTATGCACACATTCTTTCTCTCACTCTCCTTTTTCTCACTCTGAATATACCTCTTGCTCATCCTCTGGGTCACCCCCCCCCCGTCTTTCTCCCTAGGCCTCCTGTCCCATGATCCTCTCGTATCCCCTTTTGCCTATCACCTGTCCAGCTCTCGGCTCTATCCCTCCCCCTCCTGTCTTCTCCTATCATTTTGCATCTCCCCCTCCCCCTCCAGCTTTCAAATCCCTTACTCACTCTTCCTTCAGTTAGTCCTGACGAAGGGTCTCGGCCTGAAACGTCGACTGCGCCTCTTCCTATAGATGCTGCTTGGCCTGCTGCGTTCACCAGCAACTTTGATGTATGTTGCTTGAATTTCCAGCATCTGCAGAATTCCTGTTGTTTGCATATACAAGTATTTGAATAGACAGAGCCCAATTAGGGACAGTTAACAGGCTTTGTGCTTGGCAAGTCATGTCTAAATAACCCCAATTGAGGAGACTACCAGGAATGCTGATGAAGGAAAAACAGAAGATGTTGACCACATGGACTTTGGCAAGTCCTTGGCCGAGTCCCACATGGGAGGCTGGTCGAGAAGCTTTAGTTACTCATTGGCTTTGCAGAAGAAGCCAGAGTGGAAGTAGATTGTTACCTGTCTAGGTCTGTCGCTGTCTGTCATCTGTATTAATGATCTGGATGATGTGATCAATTGGATCAGCAAGTTTGCAGAGAACACCAACATTGGGGGCATAGACGAAGAGGAGGCTATCAAAACTTGCAGCGAGTTCTGAACCAGCTAGAAAAATGGAATTTAATGCAGACAGGTGAGCTTCTGCACTTTGGAAGACAAACCAAGGTAGGACTTAGTGAACAGTCGAGCATTGAGGAGCACTGTAGGACAGAGGGATCTGGGAGTACAGATCCATAATTCTTTGAAAGTGGTGTTACAGGTAGATAGGGTAGTAAAGAAAGCTTTGATTTATGAAGGCTAATGTGGCAAGGTATTGAGTACAGGAGAGAGGATGTTACGTTGAAGTTGTACAAGCTGTTGGTGAGACCCAGCTTGGAGTATTGTGTGTAATTTTGGTCATCTACCTACAGGAAAGATCAACAAGATTGATGTAATACAGAGAAGATTTACAAGAATGTTGCCAGGATCTGAGAACCTGACTTTATAGGGCAAGATCAAATAGGTTAGGACTTTATTCCCTGGAGCATAGAAGCACAAAGGAGATCTGATAGACATATACAGAACTGAGGGGTATCCATAGGGCAAATGCGAGGAGGCTTTTCCCCATCGAGGTTGGGTGAAACCAGAACAAGAAGTCATAGGTTGAAAGTGAAAGGTGAAATATTTAAGGGGAACATCAGGGAGAACTTATTCATTCAAATGGTGTGGTGGTGAGAGACTGAAACAGGCCGCCAGCGCAAATGGTAGATGTGGGATTGATTTCAACATTTGAGAAGTTTGGACAAGTGTATGGAAGGAAATGGAGGGTTATGGTCCAGGTGCAGGTCGATGGGACTAGGCAGAACAACAGTTAGTGCAGACTAGAAGGGCCAAAGGGCCTGTTTCTGTGCTGTGGTCTTCTATGACTAATTTTAATTTACATTCTTTGCTTCACTGGAGACAGTTTGTCTTTATCTGGAAAGATGGCCCACTATGGAGCCATTGGCATTTCGTGCTGTTCATTAAACTAGAGATCTGGTCTGGTCAGGATAACTGGTAGAAGACAAGATGCTGCATTTGGACTTTTTAAAGTTTAAACTGGAACAAAGTTTATCGGGGCCATAATTACTGTCCTGAGTTTGCGAAATTCTGTTGGTTTTTTTGTATCAATAGCTATAATTTGGTTTAACTGTTTCATTCTGTACAAGGACAAACATATGGTGGGCTTGAACAATATAGGTTAGGGAAAGAAAACACACCACACAAGCAGAACCACAAGAGTACCTGATAGAAATATATTAATGACATTAAGGCATAATTTCAACAATGGGATGTGAATGTGGCAATTTCTGGATCAAAAATGTACCAAAGACCTTCAGCTGGGTTAACCCAGTCAATCCATGCCTGCTACTATGTTTTCTGCTTTTGACATGAACACAAAAGCAACTTCATTCAATCCTTTTTAGGTACCACTCAAGGAATTAGGTGATGTTATTCTGGAGGTGGGCTTGTTTTTACTTGGCACTGGGAACTGCTAGACTTCAATACCTCTATTTCCTGACTGGCCCCAGCTGCAGTCTGAGAACCTATCCACTGGGTCCTTGCTACAGCCTCCACCTACCATCCTGCAATGACACTCATCATCCCCAATCTCTCCCAGACCCAACCTTGATTTTCACATACATTGCTGGAGGAACTCAGAAGGTCAGGCAGCATCTATGGAGGCAATAAACAGTTGACTTTTAGGCTGAAACCCTTCATCAGGAGTGGGAAGGAAGGGGGAAGACGACACTAACATTGACTGCTTATTGCTCATCCTGCAATGATGCCCATCATCCAGATCTCTCAGACTCAACCATGATTCATTTTCCCATGTATGTAAGACAGAGTTCATTTTGTGAGTATTGCTCTGGATTTTCAGCATCTTCAAAATCTTGTTTATTTTCCCCACATATCTTGATGTGTGCAAGAACCATTACACATATCTTGAACAATGCTGAATGTTGCTATGGTAGGGATACGCAAAATAAGCATCAGTGCATCTTCTCCAATGGCAATGAACCTTTGAGCCCGAGTTTGAGAAAAAGCTCAACAGAAACACTTGGAGACATTATTTCTGATGGAAATCCCTAATAGTTGCTCTTTATTCACATATTTTCTTAAAATCAATGTAGTTACCAGATTTGCGTCCATTATCTAATGGGATATTGTAACCAGAGTTCCAGTGAATAGAAAGGGACTGCAGGAACTGGGGCTCCCAGTGAGAAGCTGGTGACTGACCAGACCAGATTATTTAAACCAAACACTGTAGGTGAAGAGGATGAAATTCATTTTATTTGACACTATCTTGGCAGATAAATTTAAAAAACCAAAATCAGTTCACTTCCAGTTCAAGATATGTAGAAGACCAACCCATTAATTCATTCTGAATCTTAATAACAATCTCCAGAATACAGGATCTGTTCTCTCATTTAACTACTAAATCAGCCACTAAATATTGTTTATTAATCAGAAGTAAATATTGACCTAATAAAATGTCATGGTGTCTGCAAGTTTATTCAGGCTGTATTTCCTGGGTAGAAGGTATGGTTGCACTTTGCTTGCACAAGGTTATTGCTAAAGATCAGGGGTTTCCAACCAGGGGTACATGGTTAATGGCATTGGTCCATGGTACAAAAAATATTAGAAACCCCTTCTTTTGACAATGAACACAATAAATGAATGAATTACAGGTTGGAATACAGTTGCAAATTTCAGACATTGACTAATTTTAACAGTAGTTGATGCTTTAAAGTATGAATGACTTTCTATAGAGAATCATCAAATTAATCATTTTTAAATTCCAATGAATTTGAAAATCAATGATTCTGGCTTAGGACAACAAACTTAAATCAAGGTGTTACATGCACTAACAACTCAATTTACCTGAACTATTGGTCAATGGAAACACTTGCTGTGAAATTGGCTGAACACCATTTGGAGGATGCTCACACACTGGACTTTCCATTTCCACACAATGATCCACTGAAGGCTTCATTTCTTCTGGCAGTTCAATGTCATTTGTGGAGTTTTCTTGAGTGCAACTGGACCTGGCAGCATTCTCATTATGAAATGGGGTCTGCAGTGTTTCTGGCATGCTGTGAACACTATCACTGGGTTGGAGGTACTTTTCAAATTCCATCTAGGAGGCACAAGATTGCAGCCTTAAACTTACTCTTGCAGACAAAATATGCAGCAACTACAAAATAAATATTAGTAGGAACAGCTCAACACCAAGGGCAGAGAGAGTTTCATCACATCATCCGTCTTCCACACACAACTTATTCTTGGCCAATAATTTATGACAAGCCACTTTTCCTGGTTTTGTTTTCACACTGATACACTTTCCCATTTTGAGTTCTTGGCTTATTCATTGGCCGCTACCAAATATCGAACAGATTGCATGTAGAGGGCAAAATCTGGCTTTACTGCACCAACGGGCAGAGTTTAATTTATCACAGAAACAATTTGGAAAAGCTTTGATCTGTATGTCAGTTTCTCAGTAGAGAGCAAACTCCTGATTTATTGGTGATACAGTTGAGGTATATTCCATCTGAAAATAACACTAAGTGAATTTTGAAACCACCATGAACTGAAGTTCAGTTTTATTTAGCCTAGGAGCCTGGCTCAACAAGAATCGAGGTTGAAATGGCTAATTATTTAATGAACTGCTCTAGAGCGATGTCATTCTTCAATTCTACATTACAGTGGATATTCTTTGAACTATTTTAAGATTTCTACCTTGGTCAGGTTATGTTCTGATACAAAATTCTAATCATAAAAACTCAAGTTTAAGTTTAGTCATTGAACTGTACACATGGATACCAGCAAATGAAACATTTTTCCAGACCAAGGTGCACAACACCATACATGTAACACAAAGTAATATTACCACAAATAAGTTAATAAGTGAGGTGCACTTACAATGCTACTGGTGCTTCCTATAGTACATGATGAGTCCTGGGTTATGGCAGGGAGTTCAGTAGTTTACAGCTTAGGGGAAACTGTTTCCCATCCCAACAGTCCTTGTCCTAACGCTACCTAATAGCAGGAGGTTAAAGAAAAGATGGAGGATCCTTGAAAATGCCAGGGCAGTGCTCCTGGTAAACATCTTAGATGGGAAGATGATGATTCCTCAGCAGTTCTTTCAAATCTTTGTAGGATGTTGAGGTTAAATGCCATGCAATTCTTGTAATAGATGGTGATGGAGCTGATCAGGACACTCAATAGTGGCTCCTTTGAGTCAATTTCAATTTCTAGATTGACAACCCTATCCCAGTCCTATTAATGGTATGAAGGGACAGAGGGGCTCACCCACTACAAAGCATTATGACCAATAATCAACATACTGGTTTAATAAAGCTCCAGATATAGAGCCATTAAATTTAAACTTACCTGCTCTATGTTCTCTCCAGTACAAGTACCTTGTTGCGGGACACTAAATAGAAGAAACATTCATTAGAAAGATTTCTCAAGGAGCCTTGCACATAACCATTTGCAAGGTAAGCATATGGAAGCCTTCCCCGAATTAATTCCACCTTCTAGTTTTCAATGTTTTCTGAAGCACAAGACTTGAATCTCATTGCTTTATAACATCGTACAAGTATCTGCACAAATGAAGTGCTTCTAAAAAAAAAATTAAGATCCACAATCAAAGCTGGAATCAGTCCAACCATAACTGTCATATCATCCTGCTTCCCATAATAAAATATATAATTTACTTTAAACCACAGTGAATGTTTACAAAGTTAAGCATTGGGTTGATTAGGAATCATTGGACCACGTGAAATGGGGTTAGAGTATTTTTCTGTGATTGATTTCAGACCTGGCAAACAGAGCTACACCATTACTGGGAAAAGTTCCAAGTTACCTAGTCATTTGACTTGAATGCACAAAGGTGTTACATCCAATATTTTCAAGAAAAAAATTCTCACAGTTGTGTGTCTCTTGCAAAAGATGTGCTGATTTTAAGGAAACTCGAACCAGTAGTTTTAACCAACTACCATCTTGCATTTGTCATGGAGTCTAGCAGCTCAGAATAAAGGCCCTTTATTAGCAAACAAATTACCAAATTACCAAACTCATTTCTACACTAATCTTACTCCAGATCATTTTGTTCTCCTCACATTCCTGTTAACTTGAATATACAAAATCATGATAGGGTGAATTATGTCAGCTACCTGACTGCATATATTCTTGATGTGAAGATGTATCACTCCTTCATAAAAAATTAACTAATTGTTACTTGGAACTGTGCACACTCTTTGTCACCTCCACTTAATGCTAGAGGTTTCTGCTTTTGCCTTGCCATGATGGGGGCCTAGCTCAGTTAACCCACCCACCCTGCTCATGCGCATTAGGGAGTAGGCTATGTATCATCCACAGCAGGACCACCGGACCCAAACAGTTACTTTCTCCAAGCAGTAAGGGTGAACAACATCTCCACCCACTAAGCCACCCCTCCACACACGTGCCCCCCCCCCCTTATCATTTCCTGCCGGTCACCTTACGTACAGATACTTGTGTCTGGCATCACTTTCTGAACATAAAATCAATGTATACAAACTATTTACGTTCATTGCTTTTATTGTGTTCTTTATATTTTTTGTGCTGCACTGGATACAGAGCAAGTTAGTTTCTCCTCCTTTACACTTGTATTCTGCAATTGACATTAAACAATCTTAATTTTAAATTGGTGCTGGCGAGGGACTTGTTAGCAATACAGGAAAAATTCAGTTTAAATGGAGAATTGCCACACCAAATTTGTTCCAACAATAATAAAAATGAAAAAGTGATGAAATTAGGAAATCTATTATACCAATTTGAACAACTGACAGGATTAAGGGATGCATGCGGATACCACATGGACTAGATTCATTCATTACTACAAAATACAGCAGGAATAAGCCAGTCCCAACATAGACTGCACATCTTGAAAGAAACTTAGCAAGCAGGATACTTACCTCTCTCCAAGCAATTCCATACTTGTCCTGGAACTATAGCTGTCACAAATCTGTTGGCTCTGCTTGCCTGCCATACACGGCACAGGAGAGGCAGGAAGGGCTGAAGAACAGAAACTCGATCTAGTGATGCTGCATTGCTCGTTTGATCTTTGTTTTGATGCTCCATCATTTGTACAAGTTTTGGGAGTTGCTAGATTAATGTTAGAATTTCAAAATCAATTGCTGTCACTTCAAATTTGACGTATCAAACAACTAATTCTAAATTTTGTTCTAGACAAACTACTCAGCAGCTACAGAACGAAAACAGTGCCTTTCATTGGCAACAGGCTCATCTTTAATGTGAGCTTTAATTTAAATTGAATGGAATTTCATATTCTTGCTGCACTTGGGACACATAAGCTAATACAATCAGAAGGCATACTGGTTTATGCTGGTAGTTTCCAATCACATTTGAGTGATGAGGTTAGAAAAGACAGAACTAACACCAGGCATTGCAAGTTAGCAGAAATTCAAGGTAAATATCCAGTTAATTTGATCTGCTCTTGTGGTGTCCACTACAAAAAGACAAAATTATCTAATATTTTGTTAAACCTCAACAAAAGTGCAGATGAATTACAGGCCAAAACATCAAATTATGGATTTGATATTTACTAATTACAATAATTAGCTAAAGACTAAACATACTTCTAGGCTAGGAGCATTTGAAGTTACACAACTTTCGCAAAGATTACTGGATCAAACTTGTCAATTACTATCTCTGCCCAATAGATAGCCTGGGGGTGATAAAGCTCACAGCACCAATCCAGGGGAATGCTCAATTTGGATTGCTTCTCGGGGTTGGCTACAGAAACAGCCAAGTCTGGGGAAAGCTGGACTGCTTAATGGGAGGCCAAAGAGCCTACTTGAAGTTCAGACATTTAACACATTGTGGTAGAGACCCGCTATTCTGAATCTGCAATATCCAAGCCATGCTCTGTTGAGTCAAGAGCTAGAGTCAGAATCTGAGAGTTGAACAGTACAAAGCCCTTTGACTCACCATGGAATACTCTTGCCATGGGAGACTGTTTGACTATCTACTGTCTTTACCCCTCAGTTTTAATATTGCATCAAGTTATACTATGGTTTCCTTCACTCCAAGGAAAACAGGCCCAGCCTATCCAATATCTCCACACAACTTATGTCTTGCAGTCCAGACAATACCCTGATGAATCTCCACTTTATACTCAATTACATCCTTCCAAAAAGTGTGGGGAAAGTATTAGATACCCTTAACAATGCAAACAGCTTAAATTGAGTAGTTTAATGCTGGGGTCCCCAACCTTTTTTGCACTATGGACAGGTTTAATATTGACAATATTCTTGCGGACTGGCCGACTGTGTGTGTGTGTGTGTGGGGGGGGTGTTAATCACGACCGGAATATAGGTAAAACTGTAAGTCACTTGTAAGTGGCTAATAACACTTAATTTCATTTCTGAAAGGGTTTATCTAACGAATTTAATATTAAACACAACACATATTTTCCTCCCATGAATATAGTGATAAGTCAATTACAAGTCACTTACAAGTCAATAGCATCATAACATTTTAAGTAACGTTTGGATATTAAACACACAGTGCATTATTTTCCCTGTATGAACATATAAAATCATTGCAACACACCAATATTGGTGAACCAGTGGGAGCCCTGGGCTGGTTTCCCTGCAACAAGATGGTCCCATCGAGGGGTGATGGGAGACAGTGACACCCAAAGGGATTTCCTTATGTCCAGTCTATTCCGCAATTTAGTTTTCATTGCATTCATTGTGGAAAATCCTGCTTTGCAGAGATATGATGTTGGAAATGGAAACAATGTTTTCAGTGCTTTCGTGGCTATCTCAGTATATTCAGCCTTGACTTTGATCCAGAATGCCAGCAGAGATGTTATATCAAACATACTTTTCAGCCCACCGTCATTTGCAAGCTTGAGGAGTCGACCTTCTTCCCGCGCTGACATGGATGATTTACCGGGGACATTCACAAATGGGTCACGGACCCAGTCCTTTGCACGTCTTGGGTCATTTGTGGTTGAGAAGTAACGCTCAAATTCTGCTGACAGTGAAGATAGGTGATTGCACACTAGCTGTGAGAAAGACGGTGCAGCCTCAGTCTCTCCCAAAATCCCAGTTAATGTTGAGAATATGTCAAATATGCCCCTGTCTACTCGCCGTCCCCACAATTCCAGTTTGGCTTTCAAAACAGACACTTTATCTGCCAACTTAAAGACAGTTGTCATTCTCCCCTGAAGTGACAAACTGAGTTCACTGAGCAGGTTGGAGATGTCACACGGATAGCCACTAAGTACGATGCTCTCAGAGCAGCAGCATTTGTGGAGGTGGTTGCTCTCACCACTTGCTTCTGTCCTGCTTGCTCACGTCTTTTCCTCTCAAAAAAACTCAACAGGTTTGTCTTTAAGTGCAGAGTGCTTGGACTGAAGGTGCCAAAGCAGTTTTGAGGGCTTCATTGCCTCATTAGACAGCTTGTCTCCACATATCACACACAGGGGGCTTGGAGCATGTGGGTTGCAGGTCGCAATAAAGCTGTATTTTATGTACGACTCGTCGTAGTTTATGTTAAAGGAAGCTTTCTCTTTTTTTTTTGCAGTCTCTGCATTATCATCGTTAGGCCTTTTATGTCCTTTTCCAGCTCTTCCAAAGAAACTCTCAAGCTGTAGCAGTGTGCTACACACACGCTAAAATAACCACACGTAGTCGGTGAGTTAGAGTTGCGATGAAAGAGACTTATTCAAACTTCGCAGCCTGCTTTAAAGCCTTCCCGTTCCCGCCCTCCCTGGGTGGGACTGCTGTGGGGAATGCATATTCCCAGACCCTTTCCACGCGCAGGATTTTCCCCCTGCTGGTGAAGAAGGCCTGGCGCCCTTTTTGGGGCCGGCCTCTCTGCCTGCACGCACTGTTTCGTGAGCTGGTTCGTGTGTGCTAGAAAGTGGGTCGCCACATAACACCGCCCCCCCCCCCGAACCGGCAATACCTCCCCCAGTGTCCACAGTCTGGATCGACCTCTGTTTGGGGGGTCTGCCCCTGCGCCACGGTGCCTGAGCCTGGACCGGCTGCGCCAAGTCCACATGGGCTGGTTTGAGTCGGTCCACTGTGAAAACCCCCTCTCTCCCCCCAATGTCCAGCACGAACGTGGACCCGCTGTTCCTGATCACCTTAAACGGCCCCTCGTAGGGCTGCTGTAGCGGTGCCTGGTGTCCGCCCCGTCATACAAAAAGAAACTTACAGTTCTGCAGGTCTTTGGGTACGCAGGTCGGGCTCTGTCCGTGCTGTGAAGTGGGTATGGGGGCCAGGTTACCGAGCCTCTCACGTAGTCTGTCCAGGACTGCTGCGGGTTCTTCTTGCCCCCTTGGGGCTGGTGTGAACTCTCCTGGGACGACCAGGGGTGCGCCGTACACCAACTCGGCTGACGAGGTGTGCAGATCCTCCTTGGGCGCTGTGTGGATTCTGAGCAGGACCCAGGGAAGTTCGTCCACTCAGTTAGGCCCCTGCAGGCGGGCCATGAGAGCCGATTTCAGGTGACGGTGGAAACGCTCCACTAGTCCATTCGACTGTGGGTGGTAGGCAGTTGTGTGGTGTAGCTGCGATCCTAAAAGTCTGGCCATAGCTGACCACAGGCTGAAGGTGAACTGGGCGTCCCTGTCGGAGGTAATGTGGGCCGGTACCCCAAAGCGTGCTACCCAGGTTGCGATCAGTGCTCGGGCGCAGGATTCGGAGGTGGTGTGGGTGAGCGGGACTGCCTCTGGCCATCTGGTGAACCGGTCTATCATAGTTAGGAGGTACCGCGCTCCTCGTGACACTGGCAGGGGCCCCACGATATCCACATGGATGTGGTCGAACCTCCGGCGGGTGGGTTCGAACCGCTGCGGCGGAGCTTTGGTGTGCCGCTGCACCTTGGCCGTTTGGCACTGCGTGCACGTTTTGGCCCATTCACTGACCTGTTTACGCAGTCCATGCCACACGAACCTGTTGGAGACCAGCCAGACAGTTGTCCTGATGGAGGGGTGCGCTAAGTTGGTGAATGGATTCGAAAACCTGCCGGCGCCAGGCTGCTGGGACAACGGAGCGGGCTTGGCCAGTAGCTACGTCACACAGTAGGGTCCTCTCACCTGGGCCTACGGGGAGGTCTTGGAGCTGCAAACCGGAGACCGCAGTTCTGTAATTAGGGATCTCTCAGCGTCTGCCTGCTGTGCCTCTGCCAGCGCTGCATAGTCCACCCCCTGGGACAGGGCCTGTATGGTAGGTCTGGAAAGTGCGTCTGCCACGACATTGTTCTTTCCAGAGACATGCCGGATGTCCGTCGTGTACTCGGAGATGTAGGACAGATGTCGCTGGTGGCGGGACGACCAGGGGTCGGACACCTTAGTGAACGCAAAGGTAAGCGGTTTGTGGTCTGTGAACGCGGTGAAGGGCCTACCTTCTAAGAAGTACCTGAAATGCCGGATTGCCAGGTATAGTGCCAATAGCTCCCGGTCGAAAGCACTGTATTTGAGTTCGGGTGGTCATAGGTGTTTGCTGAAGAACGCCAGGGGTTGCCAGCGACCCTCGATGAGTTGTTCCAGCACTCCACCGACTGCTGTGTTGGATGCGTCCACCGTGAGGGCAGTAGGAACGTCCGTTCTGGGGTGCACTAGCATCGCGGTGTTTGCCAAGGCTTCTTTGGTTTTAATGAAAGTGGTTGCGGCCTCTTTGTTCCAGGTAATGTCCTTGCCCTTACCCGACATTAGAGTGAACAAGGGGCACATGGTTCGGGCTGCTGAGGGGAGGAAACGGTGGTAGAAATTCACCATACCCACGAATTCCTGCAAGCCTTTGATTGTGTTGGGTCGGGGGAAGTGGCGGACCGCGTCTACCTTGGCGGGCAGCGGGGTTGCCCCGTCTTTAGTAATCCTGTGGCCCAGGAAGTGGATGGTGTCGAGTCCGAACTGGCATTTGGCTGGGTTGATTATAAGGCCGAATTCGCTCAGGCGGGAGTAGAGCTGGCGGAGGTGGGACAGATGCTCCTGATGACTACTGCTGGCTATGAGGATGTCGTCCAAATAGATGAATGCAAAGTCCAGGTCGCGTCCCACCGCGTCCATTAGCCACTGGAATGTCTATGCAGCATTCTTTAGACTGAACGGCATTCAGAGGAATTTGAAAAGTCTGAACGGGGTGATGAGTGCTGTTTTGGGGATGTCGTCCGGATGTACCGGGATTTGATGGTATCCCCGGCCGAGGTCCACCTTGGAAAAGATCCTTGCGCCGTGTAGGTTTGCTGCGAAGTCTTGAATGTGCGGCATGGGGTAGCGGTCTGGCATTGTAGCCTTGTTCAGTCTGCAGTAGTCACCGCATGGTCTCCAGCCTCCCGTTGCCTTGGGCACCATGTGCAGGAGGGAGGCCCATGGGCTGTCGGACCGTCATATGATCTCCAATTCCTCCATCTTCTTGAACTCCTCCTTCGCCAGTCGGAGCTTGTCTGGGGGAAGCCTTCAAGCATGGGCGTGGAGGGGTGGTCCCTGGGTCGGGATGTGGTGCTGTACTCAGTGTCTGGGCATGGCTGCTGTGAACTGCGGTGTCAGTACTGATGGGAAATCTGCCAGGACCCTGGGGAATTTGTCATCGGACAGCGTGATGGAGTCCAGGTGTGGGGCTGGCAACTTTGCTTCACCCAGGGAGAACGTTTGAAAAGTCTTGGCGTGGACTAATTGCTTCCCTTGCAGGTCGACCAGCAGGCTGTGGGCTCACAGAAAATCCGCCCCCAGGAGTGGTTGGGCCACGGCGGCCAGTGTGAAGTCCCACGTGAACTGGCTGGAGCTGAACTGTAGCCGCACCGTGCGGGTGCCGTAGGTTCGTATTGTGCTGCCATTTGTGGCCCTCAGGGTGGGTCCCGGTTCTCTGTTGCAGGTGTCGTAACTCGTTGGAGGTAAGACGCTGATCTCCGCTCCGGTGTCGACCGGAAAGCGGCGTCCCGACTGCTTGTCCCAGACATACAGGAGGCTGTCCTGATGGTCAGCCGCCATAGCCATCAATGGCGGCTGGCCCTGGCGTTTCCCGGCAATTTGCAGGGTGGTCTACAGCGGTGGGCCTCTGTGCCCCACTGCTGGTGGTAGAAGCACCATTGTTTGTTGGGCTCCTCACTCCCGTCGCCGGGTTTTGTAGGCTCTGCTGCTGGGCCTGGTCTGGTCTGCCGTTGGGCAGGCGGCTTGGTGGCCTGTGCGACGGACGCCCCCCTCTCTTTCCTGGCATTCCACAGCGCATCTGCCCGGGCTGCCACCTCCCGGGGGTTGCTGAAGTCTGCATCGGACAGCAACAGGCATACGTCCTCGGGCAGTTGCTCTCGGAACGCCTGCTCAAAGATGAGGCAGGGTTTGTGTCCTTCCGCTAGGGCCAGCATCTCGTTCATTAATGCTGACGGCGGCCTGTCTCCCAAACCATCCAGGCGCATTAAGCGGTGTGCTTGTTCGCGCCGTGAGAGTCCGAAAGTCCTTATGAGCAGGGCTTTGAATGCTGTGTATTTGCCGTCCTCCGGGGGCGACTGTATAAACTCCTCAACTTGTGCAGCTGTCTCCTGGTCGAGGGAGCTCAGCATGTAGCAGTAGCGAGTGGACTCTGAGGTTACCTCTGCCGAATGTGGAATTGTGCTTCTGCTTGTTCGAACCACAGACGGGGTCGCGGCGCTCAAAAGCTTGGCAGTTTTAACAAAACTGCGTGAACAGATGTGGCGTCGGTCATCTCTGGTCCAAATATCGTTTGGGCCGTCGGGGTCACCAATTGTAGCGGTGTGCTACACACAGCGCTAAAATAACCACACGTAGTCGGTGAGTTAGAGTTGCGATGAAAGAGATTTATTCAAACTTCGTGGCCTGCTTTAAAGCCTTCCCATTCCTGCCCTCCCTGGGTGGGACTGCCATGGGGAATGCATATTCCCAGACCCTTTCTGCGCACGGGATTTTCCCCCTGTTGGTGAAGGTGGCCGGCCTCTCTGCCTGCGCGCGCTGCTTCGTGAGCCAGTTCGTGTGTGCTAGAAAGTGGGTCGCCACATAGCGACGTTTGTTTTTTTACTCATACCGACTGACGACCTCGCCTGCGTTCAAGTTCAACAGTGGACGTGACAGGGAATGAGGAAAGGTGCAGCTGACTCATATCGCTTCATACCGCAAAATAATATCGTTTCCTCGCGGCCCGGTAGCACATGCTTGGGGACCACTGGTTTAATGCACAAGGCACAAATATTTCAAAAATTAGACAGAAACATACACCAAGGTAGGTTAGAAATCAAGTTTTCTGGACCACAGAAGAGCAGCCATTCCACCCAATGAAACTGTAGAAGAGCAGCATGCAAACAAGAATTTGAACAGAATTTGTCAAAGGCATCAAGAAATCCAATACACCTTTATGCAGTTTTGAGTACAAGATGTCTGTACAAGTTTAGGAACATTACACTGATCTGTGGGAACAAATCTTACCAGGAAAGATTTTTGCAGGACTCTCCACTCTGAAGAATCCTGCATCAAAAACAATGAGATCACTTTGAGTTTCTTTTCTGTTGGAGTCAGCCATCCTCTCTTTCATTCTGGCCTTCATTGCTGCCTTTACAGCTGCCAAACGGCTCTTTGGTGCTAGACTGGCTTTTATTACTTCCCCTGGTTTGGACTTGGCAGCCTTCTTCTAAACGAAAAAGCATTTAGTTAGCACATATGGAAAAAACTTCATTAAGTTCACACACACCTGCTTGAGTTCAAGAGCCACACACTAATGTTCCTGGTTAGACCAGACTTGGAATTGGTTCAGTTCTGTTTGCCTCACTATAGGAAGGATAGAGAGAATTTAGAGAGTGCACAACGAATGCTACCTGGATTAGACAGCATGTCTCATGAGGAGTTGTTGAGCAAGCCAGGGCTTTTCCCTTTGCAGGAAAAGAAGTGACTTAGAGGTGAACATAATAAGCATAGTTTGAGTGGACAGCCAGAGACTTTTTCCCTAAGACAATAATGGCTAATACAAGGGGGCATATTTTTGAGGTGATTGAAGTACAGAGGATCTCAGGCAAGTTTTTAAAAAAAAACACTACAGAGAGTGGCGGGTGTATAGAAGATGCTGCAAGTGGTGGTGGTAGACATAATTACTGTACGTTATGGATATTTAAGAAACTTGGATAGACACACTGATGATAGAAAATGGAAGGCTATGCAGGAGGGAAGGGTTAGATTGGGCTTGTACTGTGCTGTAGTGTTTTATATTCTATGTACTGTTTTCAGTTGATGTTTGCATCTTCAGAAAATATTACCTCTTTGAAACTGGTGTTGCCTAATAAAGCCATTATTTAAACAGATTCATACAACTGCTATACTCTTCCCAAAGGCTTTACTCTTCCCAACGGGAGGACACCCAAATCCTTCAACTATTTTAATCTTTGTAGGACGAATTGACAGATTTTTTAATCCCTCGACTGCTATAGCAATCTCATTTAAAAACAATAAAAATGATGGCCTTGAAGATGGCTTCTTACAAAAAAAACTATTAATTTGATAATTTTTGGACCTTGGAATAATGCTAAAGACATTGGTCATGGGCAGAAGGGACTTGCATTAACTGAACATTGACAAATATTGTAGGCTTCAAAGTTGACTAGAATGCTCACCAATATTTATACATTTTCTCTGTAAAGATACAACACAACTATCAAGTAACTGTGCTAGATTCTTAAATTTCTAATCCTTTACCTTGACCACTCTTTTGGGTGATGATGGCTCTTCCCAGTTATTTGCTTGAATCTTCTTCAAATGCTCAAATTTTTTATTCACATCTTCAACCTGGGGAAAAATGATAAAAAAAAATAAATGCAATGAACTAAAGGTTCGATAGCACATTGAAAATACAAGTCAGGGACTGGAAACTGGAGTAGCTGGATGGCTTTGTATTTTAAAAATGCAAGGACAATAGCTTTGAGAACAAATTTAATTTTATGCTTCAACCCCATCTCCATTTTCACTGCATTAGTCAGTTTAAATACAAAAAACTATGGCTTGTCATTTAGATTCAACTAATGCATAGCAAGGAATTATATTTAGCAAATTCATTCACGTACCTCCAACTAGGTGGAAGCTCTTGCCCAGTTTTCTCCTCACCTTGCTGTACCCATTTGCCTAGCACTTGCATTTCTTATTCTTGTGACCTTTGAAAAGAACTGGTCAATTCCTTAGATTAGGAGTAGCAAGCTCTGCCCATAGTCAGGGGAACTGAAGAGGTCCAAATTACTACATCTCACCGATTTCTTTTGCAAGTGCTTGTGGGTGCACTAATGATCAATACCTTAATCTCCCAGCTGCCCCAGCCACTTCTTATTTGTTATTTGTGGAATCACGAGATTATTTTAGCATTAATAGAATTATCTCCCAATATGAAGTCAATAAACTCCGGAGGAAATACAAAACACAGATCTTGTCAATCTACCAATAAAATGTGATTGTATTCTTCTGAAAAGAAAAAAGTCAGTTCCAATTTATTCATAGGAACTGATTTGAGGTTGTTTTAAGGAGCCAAAAGGAAGCCTTCAGATACCTGAAAGTAGATCATATCCCAAAACCCTTCAAGATCTGCACAGGTGACTTCTTTTTCACTTGTCTTGAACTCGCAGTTGTCGATAAGACCATTAAACTGTTTAAATCGCTCAGCCATGAGGAGGCGTGCCTGTCCCGTAGATGAACGAACCAGGTCCTTAACTAGCCAAAAAGTAATACTTTTGATTAGAGTCAGACTCTAAGCAGCTTATCCGACTTTTCCTCAAGACGTGATTTTGAAAAATGATACTGCTGACTGAAAGCAAAGATTATAAATTCAATTACAGCAAATTATCCACTAGAGTAAAAGATTAAAATAGAATTAAGTGTATGTGTTGACTGGGATGTAAAATGATAAAAAGCACATTAGGCAAAATCTAATTACTAGACAAGCTACAGATTACAACAATAGCCATCCTCAATACTATTGCAAAAGAGGGTGCAAAGAATTTGAACAAAGACAGGTTACCAAAGACTAGTTTACACTTCAGAATACATTCCAATTGACATTAAAGATGAACATCAATTAGATTTTCTTTAAATATTTATCCCCCCCACAATAATTCAAGTAGATTACGACAGTAAGTAAGCAATACTGATATAATACATGAGACAATAATGATACACTTGGGGCACCATTAGGCACACCTGTATGTTAATGCAAATATCTAATCAGCCAATCATGTGGCAGCATCTCAATGCATTAAAGGATGCAGAGATGGTCAAGAGGCTCAGATATTGTTTATACCAAACATCAACACAGAAGTAATATGATCTGAATGACTTTGACTATGAAATTGTTATTGATGAGAGTATCTCAGAAACTGATCTCCAGGGATTTTCCACAGTCTCTAGAGTTCAGAGAATGGTGTGGAAAAAAAAAATTGTGCTCAGCAGTTCTGTGGGCGAAAACATCTTGGAGAGGTCAGGAGAATGGGCAGACTGGTTCAAGCTGACAGGAAGACAACAGTAACTCAAATAACCACATGTTACAACAGTGGTGTGCAGGAGAGCATCTCTGAATACACATTAAACCTTAAAGTGGATGGGCTACAGTAGAAAACTAAATGGATTCCACTCAGGTAGCCACTTTATCAAGTACACTCCAGTATCTAATAGAGGGGTCATTGAGTGGAAGTCACTGAAATTATATAGAATCTTGGTGACACTACCAAAAATACCAGTTGTGCTGGTTTAACCAAAGATAGAAACAATGAGTAAGTCTATTTCAGAATCTCCAGTTAAACACTTCGCAATCAATTAAGTCCATAACTCAATAAATTAATTCTTGTATTTATGCATTGGGACTCATGTAACTGCTTGACATTTTTAGAAATTTGCCGATATCATTAAAAAAAATTAAAAACAAATCAAATTCAAACTTACTAGGTTCCAGTGCTCAAACTCAGTGTCTTCATCATTGACACTGTTTGCAAAAGAGAAGGCAAGGATAGAAGCATACAAAGTATCCTCAAGCCTTTGGCTTCAACTCATGGAAGTTGTGTTGAACCTGATGCAATACCATTAGTTTCTGGAACTGCAGCCCTTTTGGTTTAAGTGGCAGCATAGCACACAAACTAGGAAATATCCATACCTACTTAAGATTCTGTTTTTTATGGAAAATAGCTCAGAAAGTGCAAAAAGCCATGTTTAGTTTAGTTATATGATACCCAAAAGGCAGTGAAGCTGCATGCCAATAAGAGTAAAGTCATCTTAAGATTTCACATGCTGGCAGGTACAGCCATTCATTTGACTATATTGATTAGCCTTCAACAGAATCGTGGTCTAAAACATTTCAAAGGGTGAGGAGATGACATTGTTCAACAATTCTCAACAAGCATGTTCATACAACCAGTGACCCCATTCTCCAAGAAATACAAAAATAAATAATTTCTATTGAGGGATGGTACAAGGGCTGCCAATGGTGGGATCTAACCAAGATAACTGAGATTGCATGGTTTGGAAGAAAGAGTTAATTTGAGACATAAAAGATCTTGATGGGGTTGTTAGGTGTCTGACAATAAGGGATTGGAGGTTCAAGTTCTACACAGGAGGGATCTGGAGAGCCCATTATTAAAAAAAAATGGATACTTTTTGGATATAAAGGGAATTGAAAGATTTGGGGTTGGCGAGGTGATAGATTTGTTTACTATATTGGTATTAACTCACGACGTCCATCTTACCACGATCCGGGACCACCTCAGAATTTACCCATTCATTCCACTGCTGGCAATGCAGACTCAAATTCTCTGTCTCTGATGCAATGACTCCTCTGTAAGAAAGTTATGAATGGGTTCACAGTGGGATGGTTTAAGCTACTACCTCCATGTACCCCAATAGACCTAAGCCATCCCTGAAGTGGCCTAGCTAGGAACCCCAAAATCCATCAGAAAGATGACCCTACAATGACCAAAGCATTTTGCTAAATTATTTAGATGCAATCTGGATTAGTAAAGCCGATGAGAACAAAAGCTTCCACAGGCTATCCATTCAATCTTATTTTCCAAATTTCTTGTTCAAGTAAACTAAATTTATTTATTTTTTTAAAAACAAAACAGTGTAATCTGCTTCAGTAGAAGGCAATATTTGATGCTAAATTAATCCACACAGCTGAAGGCAAAACAGCACTTTCTTCATATTTAATATTTGGAGCTATTGAGAGGCACTTGCAATAGTTTACCATCCTTTTAATGTTAATACACTCATTAATGTAAATCTGTACAAAATCTTATTACAACTACACACAGTAGCATAAAACAATTCTCAAAAATGGTCAGTCAACTCTGCCGTCCATGATTCCGGCTTATAGCTAGCCAGATTGGAAACAAAGCTCTAATTGTACATGTTGGAAAAAAATCAGACTTCTAATTAGTCCTCTCCAAATGCCCCACAAAAAACTAGAAAAATACACAAAGGTAAAGTAGGTCTGGTCAAAACATTGAACTTTACCATGACTAAACTACTTTTGCAGAACATTTAAGATCGTGTTGGCTCTACACGAGTATTACTATCCGAGCATGAAACTGCATTTCTTATAAAATTGGATTAGATACACTAAACCAATCTCTTTTTCAATATCACTGCTGCATGCTAACCTGAAATAGGTAACATCATGGACTGATTCACTGTCACCAGTTGATGAGTATCCAAAAGGTTGTGCTTTATTGGTCTCAGGAATTTCAAAAGCTGCAATTTGGTGTGGGGGGGCGGGGGGGGAGAAGAGAGAAGGAATAAAGTCAAGATTTAAAGATCACAATCAAATGGATCTCAATCTCCACCCCCACCTAGACTAATAAGCTGAAGTATTCTATACAAATAGCTAAAGCCAGGTAAATATACCCCAAGACTGCACTGTTAAGTAAAAAATAAAACTGAAAATAAACCAGTTTTTAAAATATTCCAGAAAAAAGGAAAATTAAACGTAAAGCCTGCTATTGTGCCAGGTATGGTAGTTGCACAAGGATTATAGTGTGATAGAATTAATTACTCAGTCTATGAGAAGTGAATATATAATGCACTAACCAGTCCTAACAGGTTCTTCACTTTTTGCTTCAGGCATGCTTGATGACTCAACTCCTGATTCACAAGCACTTCCGGTTGATTTTGCTACAATATTCGCTGTTGTAGAAGAGCCTGTTTTACTTTCCCTGAAAAGGAGAGGATAATTCTCAATTACTGTAATGGTAGGATTAATATTGAGTGTAGGAACATGGATCAAACACCAATTAAAAAGAAAATATGAAAAGAAAAACAACTGGAACGAGGGGCTATGGAAAACTGCCCCTCATTCCGACTGTTTAGATGTAGCCTAAAGCAGGCATGTTACAATCATACTGAATGGTGGGTGATGGGGTAGGTTTGAAGATCCAAATGGTTTACATCTGTTCTGCATCTTCTTAGAGACAGTTCTTATGAGTGAAGCAAATTCAAGGCAAAAAACCAAAAGAATTGCAGCTTGAAGTATATGGGACAACACATGGTAGCCAAGATCTGTCATCAACATACGATTTAAATATTCTTGGTCTTCTTATGCACAATTTTAGAATATTAAGGGGTAAACAGTAGAAAGATGGAGCTCTCTGGTAATATGGCAAGGAATACCAGGACAAGAGACCACTCCCGTCATATAACAGCTCAAGTGTACTTGCAAATGTTCTTAAAACTTCAATTAGATTTTCACCATTTGCAACACAAACAGCCAAGACATAGGAGCAGAAATAGGCCACTTGGCCCACCAAATCTGCTCTGCCATTCCATCATGGCTGATTTATTATCAGCCTTAACCCCATTCTCATGCCTTTTCCCTGTAACCTTTGACACCCTTACTAATCAAGAACCTATCAACTTTCACTTTAAATACACCAATGACTTGGCTGGCAGAGGTGTCTTTGACGATCAATTCCACAGAATCACTATCCACTGGCTAAAGAAATCTCTCATCTCTGTTCTAAATGGACATCCCTCTATTCTCAGGCAGTGCCTTCTGGTCCTAGACTCAGACTACAGGAAACATCCCCTCCACATCCACTATCCAGGCTTTTCAACATTCAATAGGTTTCAATGACCACCGCCCCCCTTCTTCTAAATTCCAGTGAGTACAGGCCCAGAGCCATTAAACACTGCTCATACGTTAACCCTTTCATTCTTAGAATCATTCCTGTGAATCCTCCTCTGGACTCTCTCTAGTAACAGCACATCTTTTCTTAGATAAGCCTCCCAAAATTGCTCACAATATTCAAAATGCAGTCTGACCAATGCTTTATAAAGTCTTAGCATTACATCCTTGCTTTTACATTTTAGTCCACTCAAAATGAATTCTAACATCGCATTTCCCTTTCTTACTACTGACCCAAGCAGCAAGTTAACCTCAAGGAATCCTGCACCAAGGCTCCCAAGTCTCTGGACCTCAGATTTCTGAATTTTCTCAGTTTAGAAAATAGTGCACAACTTTATTCCTTCTACCAAAGTCCATGACCATACACCTCTCAAAACTATCTCGTCTGCTACTTTGCCCATTCTCCTAATCTGTCCAAATCATTCTGCAGATTCCCTGCTCTCTCCTCCACCCATCTTCATATCACATGCAAACGTGGTCATCTAAAATCATTGACAAATTATGTGAAAAGCTGTCTCAAAACCAAACCTTGCAGAACACTAGTCATCAGCAGCCAACCTGAAAAAAAGGCCCCTTTATTTCCACCCTACCTTCTGCCAAACAGCCAAAGCCCTGTCCCTGTAATACCATGGGCTGCTTAGCAAGATCCCGTGGCACCTTGCCAAAGGCTTTCAGAATATCTAAGTAAACAGCATCCAGACTCTGTATCCTGCTTACTATTTCCTCAAAGAATTTCAACAGATTGGTCAGGCAAGATTTCCCCTTAAGGAAACTATGCTGATTTTGACCTATTTTACAATGCATCTCCAAGTATCCAAAAAAAAACTCACCCTTATTAGACACCAACATCTCCCTTACAATTGAGGTCAGCTAACTGGCTTTCCTCCCTTTTAAACAAGGAGAATAACATTTGCAACTTTCCAGTCACCCGGAACCATTTCAGAATCTAGCAAAAACACTCATCGACTGCTATTTTTTTGCCCCCCCCCCAAAATTTCTATTTCCCTAGTATAATTTTCCAGTGGTCCCATACCTACTCTCGTCTCTGTTTGTACTGTATATGAAAAAACTGCATCCTCTGGCTTACCATTACATTTCATCTTTTCTCCCCTTGCGGCTTTTCTTTAGTTGCTTCTATTGGCTTTTTAAAAACTTTGAATTTTTTTTGCTATATTATATGTCCTCTTTTGCTTTTATGCAGCCTTTGACAGCCACAGTTGCATCATCCTCCCTTTAGAATACTTCTTTGGGATCATCTACCCTGCACCTTCTGAAGTGGTCCCTGAGACTTCAACAATGCTGTTCTGCTGTCATCCCTGCCAGTGTCCCCTTCCAATCAACTTGGGCAAGCTCCTCTCGTGCCTCAAATTCCCTTTACTCCACTGAATTAAGCATACATCTGACTTCAGCTTCCTCCTCTCAAACTGCAAGGTGAAACCCATCATATCATCACTTCCTCTCAAGGGTTCCTTTACATTAAGCTCCCTGATCAAATCTGGTTCATTACACAACATCCAATCCAGAATTGCCTTTCCTCTAGTGGGCTCGACCACAAACTGCTATAAAAAGCCATCTTGAAGGCATTCGATAAATTTCCTCTTGGGATCCAGCACCAACCTTGATTTTATCAATCTACCTGCACATTGAAATCCCCCATGACTGTTGTAACATTGCCCTTTGACATGCCTTTTCTACCTCGTTGTAATTTGTAGCCACATCCTGGCTACTGTTCAGACCTGTATACAACTTCCACCAGGATCCTTGCAGTTTCTTCACTCCATCCACAAGGCTGCTACACTTTCCCACCCTATGTCACCTTTAAGGATTTACCTTCAACTTTAAAAAAAAATCTGAGCCTCTCCCTGCCTGTCCTTTCGATACAAGGGGTATACTTAGATGTTAAACTCCCAATTATGATCTTAAAGCGTTGCCCACAACTTCATACCTGCCAATCTCTACCTGTGCTTCAAGATCTAACTTATCCTGCATACTGCATGCATTCAAATATAACAGCATCAGTGCTGTATTCATCACCCTGAAGTTACACTTCAGCTGATCCAACTCATCCCTCTGACTGCAATTTTGCAGTATCATCTGCCTGCCCTTCCTCACCATCTATTTATTTATCAACTGCCCCATTCTTAGTCCCACTCAAAAAAGTGAAAAACTTCATTACTGGACACAAGCTTTACAAATTACTTACAAACGGTGTTTGGCAGGACTCCAGGTATGAGAGCTAAAAAAGTTATTCACACTTCGCGGGCTGAGTGGGGTAAATTTGAACTGGGCAAATCCAGGCACAGGTTCAAAGACGTAGTTTTCAGGGGCAAACGAGACTTTCTTCTCCTCAGTTTCAACATCTATGGGTGCACTCAGTGGCTGTTGGTCCCCCTCTTCATTCTGAGCCAATAAGATGTCAGAAGTCTGTGACAGAATCTCTTCCTCAGGAATGGCCTTCATACACGGTTCTACACAAGGGTCAGACTTTGGCTTTGGAGGAATCTGCAAAATAGATTTTATTCAATAAATTTAAGTGCTAGTTTAAATATAAACTTCTGCAAGCAGTAGAAGGTAATAGCAACATTTTTAGTCTTCTGGTGTCCAAAATTCTCCCTTCTGGAAGTGTGTAGGTATATTAAAACAAACTTCATGCAATCTTAATTTGATTAATTATTCTAGAAGCCTCCACTCCCCTTACCTCAGTCTCTATACTGCAGTGCAAGCACTTTAAACCACTATAATGCATTTGCATCATAAACAGTATACTGTACACAACTTTTATATTTTAATATAATTCTTTACTCTTTAGAATTGAATGTTGTCTTTGTTGCATGCTGCACCCTGCCCAACACACCACAGAAAATGCCCAATCCATGTAAATGTATGTGGCAAATAAAGTTGATCCATGAACGGACAACATTATTCAGTTTTAAAGCTGAATAGTCAGAAAGCAAATTTAGTCACATGTAAACAGAATAAAATCGACAAGATTATACAGTTCCAATTCAGTTATTTGCAAGTCCAGCAAATTCCATAAAGTTCTTGCTTGTCCAGCATAAAAGCTAAACAAGCACCAACTGGACTGGATAATTTTGGAGTCTTATCACATGAAGATAAAACTTTGACAGATTAATAATCTACAATTTATCAGCTTGACTGCAAATGAGGAAATACAATTTCAAGTACTGAGATCTTGAGTCCAATATTTTTCAGCCCCAACAATGATGCTTCCGTGGTTAAACAAGTCCAGGACCATGATCATGGAATTTAAATTCAGGTGATTAAGTGGAGCATACAAAATTTAAACAAAGATTCTGCAGATAATGTAAATCCAGAGGAGCACACAAAAAAAATGCTAGAGGAACTCAGCAGGACAGGTAGCGTCCGTGGAAGGGAATAAACAGTTGAAGTGTTTTGGCCCAAAAATGTCATCGGGACTGGCAAGGGGGCAGAAGTTAGAGTAAGAACGTGGGGAGAGGGAGAAGGAGTACAAGCTGGCATCTGAGAGGTGAAACCAGGTGAAGGGGGGTGGGTGATGGGATAAAATTTGGGGGGGGGGGCAGAGGAGGGTTGATAGATGGAGGAGGTTAGGGGCTGAAGGAATTGAATCAGAGAGAACAGTGAACCGTGGGAGGTAAACAGGAGGGGTAACAGAAGGAGGTAGTACTCTAATTGCATACTTGTACAGTCCAGCTTAAATGCCAGATCCACAATAACGTGGTCAACGAATAGATAAGGATCAATGAATCTTACAAGGTTCTCCCAACAAAACCTCAAGGATCGGTGTCCAAACTGAAACTGTTGACTTACAAACAACCACACCTTACAGAGAACAAACCAGATCATCTCAAACCCTGTTGTGAAGGGTTACCATTACAACGCTTTGAAGCCATGGTGTCTGTAGAAGCATCAAATATGGGCAATGGTTAAGCATGTCGAGTAACAGCATAACACAATACAGTCCCAGGTCAAAGGAGACCTGAACACAGTAACAATGAGAACTGGGAAAGATCAGGTGGTTTCTGAGCAGGAAATAACTAGGACTGCAGCTCCTCAAAAAGAAAGTGCTTGACATTTCCTGCTACAAGAATTCTATGCAAGGGAAAGCAGCAAGCAAAGCAGTTAGCCTGGATGTTTTCTTTAAAAAAGTAAGCCACAGACCAGCTCATTTCCCCAGTGGGAAGCCCATGGCCATACTTTTAAGGTTTGGCAAGCAAGATTGGAATTACAAACTGGGAAGTATTAACAAATCCAATTTAAAGTGTGATACAGGTTTAACAGATGCTTCAGCGAGTTTGGAAATGGAGAAAATGCAAGAACAAACTTACTGGTTTGCAGCTTGAAATTTCCCTTGACTTGCCTGCGTTTTTTGTTTTGCTTGATATTGTGGGCTTGGTAGCTAAAAAAAAAAAAAATAAATATCAAATTTTTGATCCAAGTCACAGCCAAGTACAAGTTGCCACTGAGGTCCAACTACTTAAGTACAAGATGCCAGATTTAAGGACGTCAACCAGCTAGTCTGAAATTTTGCCAGAAAGCAAAGAATTTGAAAACTAGACAATTGGACAATGCTCAAAGTAACCTTCTACTTTATGACCCTGTCTTTTCAGAATACTGAAAGGGGTTTGAATTAAGGAAGAGGAAAGCTATGCCAGCAATTTCCCCATCCAGCAAATGGATCTCCTTACCCAAGATTGCATTCAATCTGATAATACAGTGGATTCCAGTCAACTGGGCCATCAGTTGATCGGAGCAGCTACTTAGTTGGAGCACTATGCTGCTTAATTGGGACAGAAGACTGTTGTTGAACAGTTTCTAAATAGCATTTGGCGCATGTACTTGTGCTACCATGCTACACTGTGCTTGGAGCAAGCAGTTTTGAAAATAACATCAGTTGGTTGTGTTCAATAAACATTTATTTTTGTCACGGATAGTCAATGAGAAATGAGTTACTGCTCAGAACTGCTTTGCTCACTGTGGTTTCAAGCATTCAGGCTTGACGACAGAAATAGCTGGGAGTGAAAATGAAACAAATTTACTACTTCAAATTAACTTCGAAGAATTTGAAGGTATTGATAATCATCTTGAATGTTACAATGGAGGATACAATTGTCAAAAGCACAGCATGAAGGCAGCCCATTATCTGCTCTAGGTGTCTGTTCTGTTCTTTTGACAGTAAAAGAACAAAACCAGAACAGTGTATACTGGATGAAATCCTCCATTGACAACTTAGGAACTAATAGTTTTAGTACTGTAGCACTATTGGCAGTGTTCATAATTTGTTATTCAGTTAAACAGTAGTTTGTCTTTCTTTAAAATATACATTTTTAATATTTCCATGAAATTTCAGCTAACGGGGCAGCCACTTAATTGCACCATAACGTACTTGCCCTGACTCGTCCCAAGTAATTGGAATTTACCGTAATATGTAAGAGTACTGTCACATGGTAGAGTGCCAGTTGCCAAACAAGCAAAAATCTGGTATTTTATCACAAGGTTGTTCATAATTTTTGTTCCATACAGCTGCCATTTTGCCTACATTTCAACTGCAGGAGATTTTGTTGGCAACATCACAAAGTCAAGTGATTGTGCCAAACACTGCCCTCATCACTACATCTGTTACTGGAAAAAGCACTTTAATTTCTGACTCCAGTACATCATTCCCCTTGTCTGTAGTTCCACTGGGCTCTAGAGGATTTCCATGTTTGATCCTCCGCACCTTAACCCCAATCACATGTAGATTATTTCCGGAGTAAGATAGTCAAACCCAATGAGTAACAATTTTCAGTATAAAACTGGAGATGGACCTAAGTAGCTGTAGATTAATTTCAAGAACTCCCTTTCCTGCATTCATTGCCAATTATTGTTAGTCTATATTGGTCAGGCAGAGCAATGCAGTGAGGGTAACAGGTTAATGTTTTATTGGTTGTGCGTCAGCTCCTTTTTATTGACAGCATTTCACTGTTGATAAAATGGCATCATGCACATGGAACAAGTAGATTTTACCCATCCCCAATTACAGGCAGTAAGAGCACATTTGTCTAGTTCAATTACTCAGTTAGCAGGTAAAATAGTTACCTGCCATGAAATGACCAAGCATGGAACATACCTGGAACAGGTGCAGGAACTTTTGGCTCCGGCCGCTTCCTCGACTGTAATTGTGTAGCAGCTGCAGTTTTGACATCTAGAGTTTTGGCAAGACAGTTATCGAAATTACAACGACTGAATACTGCAACTGCGGATTCAGAGCACTTGGAAGATAGTTTGAAAGACAGACCAGAAGTTACTATCTGCCAGGAATACACTTCTATTAAAATGAACAAAGGCTGGCATTAAAATTAATGATCACTGAAAGTAAACTGCACAATGGAATAACAGGATTTGAGTAGGCTAAAAGATACCAAGGCAAGAGCAAAAACTGAGATATTAATTTATGTGCACACTTTTAATCCAGTGAGCCATTTTGACTTCAATTTTAATTATTCATATAAATGGTTGAGCTCTGTTTTATTAAAGGCAGTATATTATATACCTGACAACTTGACAGTTGAAACTAATTAAAATGTAAATCTAAAAATGTGCTCTTGTTGATGCAATCCATTTGAGGTGGTAATGCCAATTCAGAACAGGAAAGACTATGTTTTCATATTGTCCACCTCTGCCCTAGCAATGCTCAAAAGGTTTCTCAAAACCTGTCCCATTTTAAGAATAAGGGGAAGGCCATTTAGAACGGAGTTGAGGAAAAACTTTTTTACCCAGAGAGTTGTGGATCTGTGGAATGCTCTGCCTCAGAAGGCAGTGGAGGTCAATTCTCTGGATGCTTTCAAGAAAGAATTAGATAGAGCTCTTAAAGATAGTGGAGTCAAGGGATATGGGGAGAAGGCAGGAACGGGGTACTGATTGTGGATGATCAGCCATGATCACAGTGAATGGTGGTGCTGGCTCAAAGGGCCAAATGGCCTTCTCCTGCACCCATTGTCTATTTTGCCCTGGAGATAACTCCCAACATACACTTTCCCAAGTGCTGACAAACCTCTCCATTCCCTTTCTACCTACTGTAAATCTTAGAACCAGAGCAAAATAGCATGGGTAGCATGGGTGTTTCTATGCTCTTGCCCAGCTCAGCAAAAATTTTTCTAGCTATGGCTGCATAAGGGCACACTATACTCGGCAGTGGTTCCAAACATTGCACTTAATTACTGCAAGATTGGCCATTTTGATATAGGATACTTGTGACAATTTTGTCTATTGGCATTTTAAACAGCAGCCAGGTGATGATATCACTAAAGGCCTGTCCAGCACAACTCCTTTATTATTACAGTGAAATCTTAAATATTTCTAACAGTTATCTTTCCAATGAATCCCCAATGACCTAGATTTATCTACTCACTGGAATCTTACATTTGTTCAAATGCACTCAGTGGCTACTTTACGTACACCCACTCTTTAATGTAAATATCTAATCAGCCAATCATGTAGCAGTAACTCAATGCATAACAGCATGCAGACATGTTCAGGTTTAGTAGTCTTCCAGACCAAACATCAAAATGGGGAAGAAATGAGATCCAAGTGACTTTGACTGGAAAGTCTGTTGGTGCCAGACCAGGTGGCTTGAGCATCTCAAACTGCTGATCTCTACATCAGGCTCTAGAGTTTACAGAGAATGACATTAAAAAAAAACACATCCATTGAGCACCAGTACAGTGGGCAAAAATGCTGCTAATGACAGAGGTCAGAGGAGAATAGTCAGACTGGTTCAAGCTGATAGGAAGGTGACAGTAATTCAAATAACTATGTGTTACAACAGTAGTATACAAAAGAGCATCTCTGAACACACAAAGTTGAAGTGTATTTTCTTCTACAAATGTATAAATTATACAACCTTGAGATTTGTTTGCTCAGACAGTCACATAGCAAAGAACCCAATTAAAAAAAAATTAGACCAACCCCAGTGCAAACAACAAAAAAAAACAAATCATGCAAACAAAGAAACACACAAAATGCTGGAGGAACTCAGCAGGCCAGGCAGCATCTACGGAAAAAAGCACAGTTGACGTTTTGGGCCAAAACCTCAACAGTACTTTTTCCCTATACATAGATGCTGCTTGGCCTGTTGAGTTCCTCCGGCATTGTGTTGCTCAGATTTCCAGCATCTGCAGATTTTCTCTTGTTCATGCAAACAGAAGTGAGCCACAACATTCCAAACCAAATTGAGTCCTTAGATCCAAATTCCCGAAGTGGGCCCAAAGCCTCAGTATTCAGTTCATAGTAGTGGGGCAAGTTGCTGCAAAGTTCACAGACATGAAGCGATCTCACCGCCTTAGTGTCGCAGAGAGAGGAGCCTCCAGACTATGGGCATGCATTTAAATCCGTGGATCTACTCTGCATTGTGCTAACAGTTCAGGCTGGTGGTGGTGTAATAGCACACACATCATGCCCCTTACTGAGCACCGTTTAAACACCACAGCCTACTTGAGTATTGTTACTGACCATGTGCATCCCTTTATGGGGCAGTCTAATAGCTACTTCCAGCAGGATAACATGCAATGTCACAAAGCATACATCTCAAGCTGCAGCTGTGTGATGCTGTCTGTCAACATGGACCAGAATCTCCAAGGAATGATTCCAGCACCTTGCTGAAACCATACTGTTCTGGAGGGCAAAAGGGCATCCTATCCAGTACTAGAAAGGTGTACCTAAAAGCCACTGAGTACATTTCTTATTGTAATTTTATAGTATTTTATTGCACTGACTGCAAAATTAAAAAATTTACAGCATGCAGTACACCAGGAATATTAAACCCGATTCTGACTTACGTGAAGTCGTTATAAAATTACCTTCTTTCTCCCTTGCAGCTGGTACTTTTGTCCCAGCTTTTTGATTCACTCTTTGTTGCTGGGTCCTGGATCCCAAGGGCATTGTACAATTTGTCTTATTAATTGCCATATTGGCTTTGACAGTGCCACCCTGTGGAGAGAGTAAAGAACAAAACCAGTGGCACTCAGCACCTCAAGCCAACTCTTTCATACAGAATATGGCCGATGTACTGCCTCTTTACTGTAGACGATCCACATTCTGTACTATTCCTATATCCCTTCATTCTCTCATGACAAAACCCCTGGCTTAAATGAATTTAACGACCAAGGCTCAACTGGCAAGACAGTTTCAAAAAATACATTATTCACGGAGTAAAGAAATTTCACACTTCACTCCTGAGCAATGCACTTGTAGTATAGGATAGTTAAACTATGAAATTCATTGCCACATTTGGCTGTCGTTGAGGATAATTAAAGCGGAAGGTGATGTGTACTTGATTAGTCAGGGCATTAAATGTTACAGGGAGAATGCAGGAGAGTAAGTCAGCTGTGATGGAATGGCAGAGCACGTTCAAAGGTCTGAATACCTAATTCTGCTCACCTTGTACGTAGACATTGATTCCTAGCTCTCAACTCTTTGCCATGAAGAACACCTTTCTTTATCCGTCCTGCCACTAAACTCAAGAATTCTGACTTAGTCCAGTTAGTGCTTCAAGACAGTCTCTGGAACAGTGTGACACATCTTCACGCTTCCTTAATTGCGAGTGTTAGTTTTAGAAAAGTAAACCAAAAGAGTACACAATATTCCAGGTGTAGTCTCAGCAAGGCCCTTCTGTACTCCTATATTTATATCCTCCAGCAACAAGGCCAAAATGCCAACAGCTCTTCCATTGCCAAACCTGCTAGCTTTCAGGTACGGATGACTATCACCACTTTGCATTAAACAGGCAAAGTGAATAACAAATATCCTTTCAAATTATACATCATTTGCCATGCTCTTTGCTCACTATATTCCTTACAATTTTCTTTGTATCCTCCTTCCTGCTCAGTTATGTACAGTTTTGAAAGATCAAATATGACAGATCCTCGGCCAAGTCATAAATGGAGTCTGAACTGCTGGGGGCCCCAAGTGCCAATCCCGGTCACATATAGCATGATAACCCAAGACCAACCAGTGTATTCCCATTAACTGTTAGTCTGTTAACCAATGCTCAAACTACGACAGTCCTTAATTCCATATACACTAACCTCATTGACCAACCCTGGGACCTCAAGTCTTCTAAATTCACCAGACCAACTGGATTCATCTGATCTATTCTACTAGTCACATCCTTAAAGATTTATTAGTCAAACAATACTTTCCTTGCGCATAAATAGCCAATGCTGCTTGGCCCTGTTGCTCATTGCAGGTTGTTTTTTAAAAAAAAAACACATCCTTAATTGCACGATTCCAGCATTTTCCTCAAACTACTGCCATTATGTAGGGTGGAGCTTAGGATGATGGCACCTAATGGCAACTCCTTTGCTTGCATCTTCGGAAACAGCTCTATTTCTATCTTTAACATCTCTTCTTTTCAGGGTTCTTTTGCAGTCCCTGACCTGGAGTTACACGCCGACTTCAGTTCTTTGCAGAAATGGGATCCGCTCCCAGGGCCTCACAATTGGCCGCCTTTTTGATATGACAAAGACTCTGCATGGAAGACTAGCGTGCCTTCAAGGTGCCAGATTTCCGTGGCTCTGGAGGCGGGCAGATTCGATGTCAGTGCTGCCACCTGATATGACGCAATGATAAATCAACAAGTTTTGTTACATCTCCCCTCTCGCTATGCAATGGGAATACCTCTTTTTTCCCTTATTAGGGAGAGAGAGCGCCTGTGGTATATCGAATTACCGGGTGAACAAATAGTCTTTATTGATGCTTTGTGGTACACATATGTGCTCGGCGAGGAGGGTGCAGATGCGTTTTTGCTGGTTGGGGAGGGCGGGGGTCTTCACATTGCTGCTCCTTACGTGTGGGAGGATGAGCTGGGGGGAATTTGGGGTTATAAGATTCAACTGTGATTCATTCTTTGGGACACTCCTGTTTTTGAGGATGTTTGTGAAGAAAAAGAATTTCAGGATGTACAGTATATTGTACACATTTCTGACATTAAATGTACCTATTAAACCCTACTGAAAACATTAGATTAACAGGTTAGTATTTCCTACTTGTCTTAAATAGTGTCACATTTACTATTTTCCAATCTACATAACTCAATATTCAAGGTTGCTTAATGTTATTTCTAATATACAAGTGTTAAGAATGAAAGAATTATTACTCTGGATTCAATGCAGCCTAAAAGACTCACAATAAATATAAATACACAAAATAGCTTATATACAGAGACAGACTGTATGTCCATAAAGTGACACCCAGCACAGGTGTGTCTGTACACAAGGTGACTGACAGGAAATAATAAAGGAGTGGCGGTTGTGTGTAGAGAGATGGGTTAAATGGCGGAAGTGTTAAACAGCTTGATGGCTTGGGGAAAGTAACTGCTTTCAAGTTTAGTTGTTTTGGTGAGGTCACTACACAGCCTCCTCCCTGATGGGAGTGGAACAAAATCCATGAGCCTCATTCCAGAGCCTACAAACTTCAGGGATGACAATCAATGCACTAATTTAGTTCCTCCCATCAGTTTTTCAGGTGGGATTTTGTGTCTGAATTCTGTCTGAAAAGAGAAACACCCTAGTATTCCCCACCTTATTTTTCCTTTACTAAAACCTTAATAACCAAACTGTAATTTATATTAGATTATCTAAACTAAGCATCCATTTCTGTAGGTAAATTTTAAAAAACTTACCTTGGGAGCTGTAGATCTGTGTGCCCCAGTTGGCTGAGTCATATGTAATCCCTGATTTTTAGACATTGACCTAGTTACTCTCAGCTCAGAAGACGACACTGCTGTCTGAAAACAAAACAGACGACAATTACAAAGTAAATAGCAACACCACTTCATTTAATCATTGTATGTACACAATGCTAATGAAAGATAATTTATTCCTTCCACTAAATTACCTTCAACAAAATACTTAAAACACATGCTCATTAATAGCCTATTTTTCAACAAATTTGCATGCAAATCTAGTCTTGTTATATTGAAAAGCAGTTTTAGAATTGCTAATGTAGAAGGGGCTGCAAAGATGCTGTAACATCAACAGCTGTTTCAGACAGAAACTATTGCAGCAACCCCAATAAATGAATTAAATATACATTCAGGAACCGTCAAATTAAATGCTAAACAGACTCAGTGAATCCCCTAATTACAAAAGAAGAGAGTTGGCAATTTTCACCCCTAGTGTTGCTAGCATCATAGCTTCCTGAAGTAAAAGCTGTCAAACACTGGAAGTTTTTGACCTCTTTATTTGCCTTACTCCACTTTTCAGAGTGACTGAGGAATAAAGGTCAAAGAGGAAGAGGATCAAGTTTTATTGTTTACTGGACTGTTCACTTCCCTCTTCATCCTTCAATAATAAAACAAAACATTAATTAACATTTAACTCATTTTGACATCAAACTACACCAATTTTAACCAAAATTTGATGGAATGCAACATCGCTGCATAATTTCTGACATTACTTGAAGCATGAAGCAGGTCAGTGGGACTAAGCAGATAAATGTTTTGGCAGACTAGATGGGCCAAAGGGCCCATTTCAGCCCTGTAGAATTCTATGACTACCACTTCATTCCCTCGCAGTACCTGCTTAGAATATGGCATCCGGATTGACATGCAGTACTACTGTAAAACCCACTCTTATGTTCCACTCAACTAACATTCCATTAGCAATGATCTTTTGAATATACTCAGAATTTAATGTTGCACAAAGACTAGTACCCACTACTCAATCTTGTTTCCAGCTTTTTAGGAACAGCTTCTTCCCCTCCACCATCAGATTTCTGAATGGACCAAGAACCCATGAGCACTTCCTCACTATTTTGCTTGCTTTTTGCACTAATTTTTAAAAACATTTCTGTTGTAACTTTTAGAAATGTTTTGTGTTGCATTGTACTATGTAAAGCACCAAATTTCACAACAGATGTCAGTGCTAACAAACCGGATTCTGTTTCTTCAGAGGTCCAAAGTGAGCAACATCTAAAGGCTGATTTATACTTCTGCGTCAATGCGTCGTCATAAGGTCTGCGTCGCCGCAAACCCTACGTGGAACCCTATGCGAGAGCCTGCGTTGGCGGTAATGCACCATTAAGCTGGATGCCAACCGCCGTAAAACAAGATACAGACAGAGAGCCTGCGTTGCTGCGACGCGCACCTCTCCCAAAATGTAACCGCGCGTCGCAATGCAAAACACAACGACTGTGATTGGTCCGTTTGGTAGCATCGCATGTCATCCTACGCTGCAATAGGTGCTCCATTAGGCGACTGAAGGGCAGGGAAGGAACTCTGGCTGCAATGCTTTCCATAAAGCATTACAGACCTCCAAAATTATGGAGGACACATTTCGCACGAAAAAAGACTCTCGCGTCTTGTTTACCCCGAGACTACTATGACCATGAAGCCTTGTGCGGGCAGGTGAGTGCGCATGCGTGATGTGCACGATTGCCGAGCGACGCAGACACCAACGCACAAGTATAAATGCTCAGAACGCGCGTACGCCACTTCCGTAGGTCACGGCGTCCAGTTAACGCAGAAGTTTAAACCAGGCTTTACAATGAATTTTATCTTTCAGTTTTGTGCATTTGTTTCATTACATCATTCTTACATTTACAACCGATACAGAATTAACAAATTTCTACATCAGTTAGATTTGTGCTATGGCAATAAATCATTTCATACCTTTAGACAATGCTCAAACCCACATATCCTAATGGAATATACTGTTCATATTCTGCCAACTTGGTCCCATTATCCTACAGTCAGTTATACAGCACAGAAACCATTATAGTTTTACTACCTCTGTACGTGTCCAAATGTCTTCAACATTGTAACTGTACCTGTCTCTATCACTTTTAGCAGCTCATTCCACATACCCACCACTTGTGTGGAAAATTTTACCCCTCATCCCCTTTATATATTCCCCTCTCACCATAAATCTACGCCCTCTAGTTTTTGGACTTGCCAACCTGCAAAAAAAAACTGAACATTCACCTGATCTTATATGCCTCTACACTACAAGGGTTTCCAACCTGACCCCAGGTTGGGAACCCCTGCTCCAAGGTCACACCTCAGCCTCTGTTCTCTAGGAACAACAGTGGCAGCTTATCCAGTCTGCAGTCTTTCCTTATAACAAACTTTACAGTTCTGGTAACATGGCTGCGAGTCCATTCTGTCCATTTTAATGACACCCTTCCTAGAATATGGAAACCAGAACTACACACAACACCAGGAGTGGTCCCACCAACATGACTTCCCAGATCTTATACTCAGTGCTCTGATTGATAAATGCAAGTGCGTCAAACACCTTCACCACCACGGCCATCTGTGTTACTACTTTTAGGGAACTATGTAATTGTACCCTGGATCTCAGTTCTACAACACTTTCCAGGGCCCTGCAATGGTTTAACTTGCCAATATCCAATACTTGGCACTCGTTTGAAATAAAACTCCACATGCTATTCCTTGACATCTCTAGTTGATCTAGATCAGGGGTTCTCAACCTTTTTTTTAATCCCATGGACCTCTACCAGTAATCAAGAGGCCCGTTGACCCCAAGTTGGGAAGCCCTGATCTTGATGCTGATACAACCTTCAAGATCAACTCACCCAACTCATAAGATACGTAATAAACAGTGGACTGAGCACAGATGCTTGTGGCATACTGCTGGTCACAGAGGCAACCAATCTGAACAACTCTCCACTATTACCCGCCAATTTCTACCACTAAGCCCACCTTTTCTTCAGGTGGCTAGCTCACAATCACTATTTGAATAGTCAGGAAATTTCTAGCCCATCTCATTACTTTCCTTTCAAACTTGTAGCTTCAATCTTTATCCAAGAGGATCATTAGGAGTGAAGTTTTTTCCTTAGGAAAACAGGAAAGACAATATCCGTCAATGAAGCCAGCCCCATTTTTTTTCCTTACAGGAGGCATAGACTAATGCTGGGGCACATTGCTTAAATATATAGCCTAGACGCCAATGTACCCTGTGACGAGAATACACATAAATTAAGATGTTTGCTGGCCTGGACTAGCACCAGTGGCATCAACAGTTGGTCTGCCACCTGTCCTCAGGGGAGGGAGAGATAAGGAACACAATGAAGCAGCATTTGGAGATGTTAATGAAGGAGCCATCAGTCTGGGTATTGTCAAGATCGGCTCCCCCTTTGAACCCTGAACTGTTTGAAGTGATGGACAGGCGATACCCCAGCAGGGGGATAAAAAGGGACAGGTTCGCTAAGGCAAGACACACACGACACCACGAGGTAACGAGACCCTGGAAGCGGTGCCCCCCCCCCCCCCCGCAAGTCGGTGGGAGTCGTTTGGAAGGCTGGTTGTGGAACCAAGCCACAAACGCACAGGGTGGAAAGGTACGATCAGCGGGAACCCGGTGTGTGTCCGCCGTTGCTTGGGTGCCGGGTTCACTGAAGAGGATCGACCACATCTGGAGGAGGGGTCACAGTCGGTGACCTCAGGTGACATCACAAAGGACTCGCCCGAAAGCTGCTTGTGAGCAATATCGCAGGTCCGTGTGTGGAAGCCGTTTTGAATGATCATTCGTTCTTGTTCTCTCTCTCCTTCCCCCCGCATTGTCCATCACCATGGCAACGATTACTGCGAACTGAACTAAATTGGACTGAACTTTGCGTCACTTTGAAATCGGTCATTTACCCCTAGACAACGATAGAGCTTGATTGATCCTGTTATCTTAATTCTGTGCACATGTGTGTTTATCATTGCTGAACTGTTGCATTTATTATCCTTTCGATTACTGTGTTGCTCGTTTCTTTAATAAAACTTTCTTAGTTCTAGTAATCCAGACTCCAACTAAGTGATCCATTTCTGCTGGTTTGGCAACCCAGTTACGGGGTACGTAACATAAGTGGGGTTCTCGTCCGCGATTTTAAACGCTAAATTTGGGACAGAGTAAATTGATTGGGTCAAAATTCCTGAAAGAAAGAAAAGACAAACAGCAGAAATGGAGGCTGAGGAATTTATAAAGGCGCCGACCTTGGAGGCATTAGAGGATGCCAGGAAATCGGAATTGGTAGCTGTGGCCAAACGGTTGAATCTTGCTAAGGGGAAGTCGACAATGAGGAGAGAGGAGATACACAGAGCTATCGTAGAGCACTATGTATCTAAAGGTGTGTTTCCCCAAGGTGAGCTGGAGGTGGTGTCTATTGAAAAACCTGCTGGAGACGCGGTACAGGTGCAGCTTGAAAAACCGAGACTCGAGCACGAGTTCCGGGTACGACAGTTGGAGCGAGAGGAGAAAGAGTTAGAAAGGGGGGAGAAAGAGAGACAGTGGGAGCGAGAAGAGAGAGAGGCAGAGGGAAAGGGAATTCGAGCTGGAGAAGTTAAAGATAAGGGCAGAGCAGGGGCTTGCACCGAACCAAGGTGGAGGGTTCAGGGCGACCCAGGAGGTTAGGCTGGTTCCCCCATTTGATGATACCGATGTGGATCGGTACTTTCTCCATTTCGAAAAAGTGGCTATAAGTCAGGACTGGCTGAGGGATAAGTGGGTTGTTTTGCTTCAGAGTGTACTGAAAGGGAAGGCCCAAGAAGCTTACTCAGCTTTGTCCACGGAAGATGCCCAGAGGTATGAGGTGGTGAAAGAGGCCATCCTCAGGATTTATGAGTTGGTCTCGGAGGCATACCGGCAGAGGTTCCGGAATGCGAGGAAGCAGTGGGACCGCACGTATTTAGAGTTTGCCCGTGAGATGCAGACATATTGTGAGCGTTGGTGCGCCTCGAAGGGGGTAGAGGGGGATTATGACAGACTGCTACAGCTGATCCTGATTGAGCGGTTTAAAGGTTGTGTCCCTGAGGGTATGAGACCCTACCTAGATGAGAAAGAGGCAGCCACGTTAGCCACAACTGCTAAGTTAGCGGATGAGTATGTGTTGACGCATAAAATGAAGTTTGCCCCGAGTAAAGGCTACCAGAAGGGTAGTCAGGACGGCGGGGAGAGTCCGCCGGAAGAGTCAGAAAGTAAGCCGGGGACTAGTGAGAAGGATAAGGTAGACTGGGAGCAGTCTGGTAGGAAGTCTCCTGGGATCGTCTGCTATAATTGCGGGAAAGTCGGACACTTTGCGTCCAGGTGCTTTGCCCCAAAGAAAGAGACGGGAAAAGGGAAAACAGCGATTTTGACTGGCTGTATCGAGCTGGTAAGCGAACCGCTAGGACAGGACAGGTCTGCCAAAGTTCAGGAAGGGCGCGAGAGGTTTATCTTGGCCGGATTGGTGTCAGTGAAGGAGGGGTTAAAACCAGTTCCAGTGTGGATCTGGAGAGACACGGGAGTGTGTCAGTCACTAATACTGAAGAGTGTATTAGAGTTTAGCTCAGAGACCCAGACTGGGGAGGTAAAGGTCAAAGGTGTTGGGCAAGGGACAGAGTCAGTCCCTTTGCACCAGATACACTTACAAAGCAACCTGGTCTCTGAACTAGTCACGATCGGGGTGAGGTCCGAATTACCGATGAAAGGCGTGTAAGTCTTGCTCGGTAATGACGTCGCCAGGGGAATCGTGTTCCCAGTCGTGAGATTGACAGGTCAGCCTGCCAGCATTGAGGCCCCGCCCATGGACTCACAGGTTCATCACGGGACCGCGGTAGTGAATTTAGCTGAGACGTTTCTGCCAGTCTTGTACGAGGTGGGGGTAGAAAATGAAAAGAAGGAGTGTAGTGAGACAAGAGGTAGTGAGGGAGCTGGGACAGACATAGCAGTAGCCAGGAAAGAATTTGATAAGACGCAGGAGCGAGACGAGGGGCTGATGGTTTTGGCAGAGACAGTTCTCTCTGACACAGACTTGACAAGGGAACTAGTAGGCTATTGTGTGGAGGAGGAAGTGCTAAGGAAGCAAGGGAGACCAAGTACCGTGCCCGCAGATGAGGAATGGGGGGTGGTGCAAGAGAGTTATGGGGATGAGGTTTTTAACCTGGCCCACAAGGTACCCCCCGGTAGACATTTTGCAGTGCTGGAGGAAACAGGTGGTGGAATCATGAAAGAGGTTTACCGGCTGCACAGGGGGAAGGATGTTATTGATTATGACCGACCCGAACTGAGACGGTCACAGGCTTTTGATATGCTAATGAACCTAGTCGGGGTTAGCGCGGAAATCAGTGAAGCTAGGCTCCCCCTGATAAGAGAAAAAAACCATTTTGAAAAGATTAGTTGGTATCGATCAGATGGGAGAAGGCTATTGTTTTGGCCAGGTCTGCTGATAAGGTCTCTCCCTTAATCCCCGAACAAAGCGACTCTTTAGGAGAAGTAATTAAACGACTCGCACCCGTGTGTTTGATTGTCCCGAGGCGATGCAAAGAACTCGGACGTTGGGTGGTGTCTGTTACAATAGGTCAGCCTAGTAAGCAACAGCCATATAGAATGAGTAATTCAGTGACTAAAGGGCTGATGAACACAGAGGTGTGTATTGGCAATTTAATACGGCTGTCTGAAGCCAGCTTGATAGTGAACCTTGAAAAAAAAAAGTTCGGCCACACGAAGGTCACTTACCTGGTAATTGTGGTGACACGGGCAGCTGGTAGCGATGCAAGCTACAGTGCAGGCTATCGCTGACCTCCCAACCCCGACAGACAAGAGGACCCTCAGAAGGCTCTTGGAGATGGTGGGGTACTGTAGGAAGTTTTGCAATAACTCTGTGGTCACTACCCCTCCCCCTCCTACTCAGCCCTTGCGAGAGAAAACTAAGTCGGAATGGGACGACCCTTGTTATTGTGGTCCGGGACAAAACCAAATGAGAGGTTACATTGATCTCAATTCATCAGTGTTTTTGGCCACTATGAAGTTTGCTAAGTTGGAGCCTGGTCTAAGGGATTATTAATAACACATATAAAAGGAACAGAAAATGTGATGGCTGACTGTCTGTCAGGTGTTGACAACTTCAAATTCTCTGTATTAGCCAAATAGCTGATAAAGATGTATATTTGTGTGTATCAAATAATGTACTCATGTTTGTAATTTTTACCCCGGTAAAAATCCTTAAAGGGGGGAAGTGTGACGAGAATACACATAAATTAAGATGTTTGCTGGCCTGGGCTAGCACCAGTGGCATCAACAGTTGGTCTGCCACCTGTCCTCAGGGGAGGGAGAGATAAGGAACACAATGAAGCAGCATTTGGAGATGTTAATGAAGGAGCCATCAGTCTGGGTATTGTCAAGATCGGCTTCCCCTTTGAACCCTGAACTGTTTGAAGTGTGATGGACAGGCGATACCCCAGCAGGGGGATAAAAAGGGACAGGTTCGCTAAGGCAAGACACACACGACACCACGAGGTAACGAGACCCTGGAAGCGGTGCCCCCCCACCCCGCAAGTCGGCGGGAGTCGTTTGGAAGGCTGGTTGTGGAACCAAGCCATAGACGCACAGGGTGGAAAGGTATGATCAGCGGCAACCCGGTGTGTGTCCGCCCTTGCTTGGGTGCCAGGTTCACTGCAGAGGATCGACCACATCTGGAGGAGGGGTCACAGTCGGTGACCTCAGGTGACATCACAAAGGACCCACCCAAAAGCTGCTTGTGAGCAATATCGCAGGTCTGTGTGTGGAAGCCGTTTTGAATGATCATTTGTTCTTGTTCTCTCTCTCCTTCCCCCACATTGTCCATCGCCACGGCAATGATTACTGCGAACTGAACTAAATTGGACTGAACTTTGCGTCACTTTGAAATCGGTCACTTACCCCTAGACAACGATAGAGCTTGATTGATCCTGTTATCTTAATTCTGTGCACATTGCTGAACTGTTGCATTTATTATCCTTTCGATTACTGTGTTGCTCGTTTCTTTAATAAAACTTTCTTAGTTCTAGTAATCCAGACTCCAACTGAGTGATCCATTTCTGCTGGTTTGGCAACCCAGTTACGGGGTACGTAACAACCCATTAAGACTTCACTAGAAGTCCACATGTTCGGTCTCATGTGGAAGGCAATGATAACCAAACATCATTCAATCTAAATGCAAAGTTACAGTTCCCATTGATATATTGAATGCCCATCTCTGCAGTGTAATATTCTACTGCATGTTGCACAATTATCAATACTTTCACAATACCCAATTCTTTTCATCACTACCATGGCCACTTTTAGTTACACATTCTATCACTGGTGATTTTGCCTTTTAACAGTCACGTGGCCTTTCAGCCCACCCAATCCATTCTGACCATTGATCACCCATTTACACTAATCTCAACGTAACTTTCACCGTTCATCCACTAGTATTCTACTATACTTTGTTTATATTTACAGAATTGCTCCGATGCATCAGCACTGTACCTTGGCTTTGGATTTGGGTAGCTGACCTCGTGCTGGTGGCGGCGGCAGATTTAAATCCCGAAATGGGATTGTATCTGGCCTGTAAATCCCAACTTTGAAGACAGGTTTGGGGTTGTTGCGTTCTTCTTTCATCTTTCGGAGTGACTTTTCCTCTTTGTAACGTTGCAGCATCGCCAAGCGAGAACTTTGCTCCGAAGTCTTACATGGTTCTGAAAACACAAGAACAGTGAACAACATAAGTGTCGAGTAAAAAAAAAAAAAGCCTGTTCCTAATATTGTACTGCAGGGGTCAAGACATTTTCCTCCCTGCTACAATCACATGACAGATGTAAAGGATGAGAGAAGAATAAGCCATTCAAGGACCTCTGAGAAACAGATTGAGATCATGTGAATGAAAATAGTGTAGCACCAGACAACAGACGACAGCTGCTGAAGATAACGGACTGGAATACTGAATTCAGCTGCCCCAGTCCTGCACATGCATATTGTAATGTTTTAGTCACACCAATAGAGGGCATGGATCCCATCAAGTCCAAGTCAGTACTCTGGAGGGATATCCATTCCCCCTCCAGACAGCTTGCAGGCCATATCCGTCAACTGCCAATGCTATTTCCATTTGAAATCACATCTACTTCCAACAACCTAAAACATCAGATTCCTGGACTTGCCTCCTGCTGTATCAAAAAGTTCTTCATTTACATCCTTTATTGGTTGCCCAAAACCTCAAATCCATCTTATTTAACTCAGAAGTAAATTTATTTGCCTTACCTAATGGCTAGATATTAGATTAGATTATGAGGATACTCAGTACTCGTTTATTGTCATTTAGAAATGCATGCATTAAGAAATGATACAATGTTCCTCCAGTATGATATCACCAAAACACAGGGCAGACCAAGACTAAAACTGACAAAAACCACATAATTATAACATACAGTTACAACAGTGCAAAACAATACCGTAATTTGATAAAGAGCAGACCATGGGCACAGAAAAAAAAGAAAGTCTCAAAGTCCTGATAGCCCCAACATCTCACGCAGACGGTAGAAGGGAGAAACTCTCCCTGCCATGAGCCTCCAGTGCTGCAAACTTGCCGATGCAGCATCCTGGAAGCACTCGACCACAGCTGACGTCCGAAAACTTCGAGCCCCCGACCAACCCTCCGACACCGAGCACCGTCTCTGCTGAGCGCTTTGACATTGCCCCGGCCGCCGAGCAACAAGCAAAGCCGAGGACTCGGGGCCTTCCCCTCCGGAGATTTCGGATCACACAGTAGCAGCGGCAGCGAAACAGGTATTTCAGAAGTTTCACCAGATATTCCTCTGTGCTCTCACGTCTGCCTCCATCAAATCAGAATTGTGCACGGCATCCTACTTGACAGATAACAGATATTCATCACCGGAGTGGTGCTGTGCGCTGCGTCGCGCCGCCGTCTTCTCCTCTCCAATTTAACATCAACATATCAAATGGAGCCTGGACAATGATACAATGTCTGCCTTAGGATTTGAGTGCAAGATTGCTCACTTCCACTCTGGTTCTGTGGGTTCTGAATTAACTAATGCGGCCAATATGAGAATCACAAATTCTTCCAGATAGCAGGGAGCAGGTGGTGCCTGCAGAGGTGACCATGAGGTTCAAGATGGCAAACTCTGAACATTGACGAGTAGGCATCTGTACTTGTTATGCATGGATGCAAGATGCTCAATAACATCCTTTGCCATATTGAGCATTGCCAAGGTCAGGCATTCCCATGAATTGGTAGGGATGCCATACCTTCCCCAAGGAAGCTTTGAGTACACACAAATGTTTTGCTCCACTGCTGGTAATTGCTTCCCACGACTGAAGCCAGAATTAAGTACATTCAGAAATATGTTTGGCAGTCTAATGGCATGAACTGCTAAAAGTGGTTGACAGAGTAATTAGTGCTCAGGATGTGCTGAAGCTTGATCGACCCCTTCAAAGGTTTTGTGGGGAAGGACAATAGTTTAGGATCAAACTGTCATCAGGGGCTGGGATCTGTAGTTTCACACGTCCTATCTGAAGTAGCATGGTCACATTGTAAGAAAATGTTAAAGGCAATAGAGACAACCCTGGAAATTACAGACTATAGAACATAACAGTACAATCCCCTTTAACTTCCTCCAAGATCAATCCAACTCTTTTCTCCTAAACAGCCCTCCATTTTTCCTTTCATCCATGTATCCATCTAAGTTTCTTAAAAGCTCCAATACATCTGCCTCTACCACCACCCCAGTAGAGCTTTCATGTACTCACCACTGTAAAAAAAAAACCTACCTCTGACATCATGGTATTGGCCTTGCCATGCCCCCTCATGTTAGCCATTTCCACCCTGAGAAGTCTCTGGATATCCACTCTTCCTTTGCCTTTATCATATTGTACACCTCTATCTAGTCACCACTCATCCTCCTTTGCTCCATAAACTCTGGATTACTACCTCAGCCACGTGCAAATTGGCATAAGGTTAAGAAGATTAGAAAGTTAAATGCGTGGTTCAAGGATTGGTATGGGAGAAGTGGGTTTGAATTCATGGGCAACTGGCATCAGCATTGGGGAAGGAGGGAGCTGTACCAATGGGACTGGCTCCAACCTGAACCGTGATGGGACCTGGACTCCAGTGAATCACATGACTAGGGTTGAGGATAGAAGAGTGAAGAAAAGTCAAGTGCAGAAGAGTAAAAGATTTTAAAAGCAACATGAGTGCAAGGGCACTTTATCTCAATGCCTATAGAATTTGAAACAAGATCAGTGAACTTGTGGCACAAATCAGTACAAACAGGCATAGTTTAGTAGCCTTTACAGAAATATGGTTGAAGGGTGGAGAGGATCGGGAATGAAATATCCAAGGCTATCAGGTAATATGGAAGGACTGGCAGGAAGGCAAGGGAGGAGGGGTAGCGCTCTTAAAGATGACATCAGGGCAATAGTGAGAGACAATAGAAGATCTAAGAAACAGAATCTTGAATCCATCTGAATAGAGATTAGGAATAGTAAAGGGAAAAAAATCCACTAGTGAGAGTTTATTGGCCACTGAATAATAACATCAGTGGCACAGGCAATAAACAGAAATATCCGAGGCATGTAAGAATGAAACAGCAGTTATCATGGGGGACTTTAACTTGCACGTAGATTGCTTTGACCAACTTGATTCACCCAGTCTTGAGGACTTCATAGAATGCATCCGTGATGGCTTTCTTGAACAGCATGTTACGAAACCTACAAAGGAATGTGCTATCTTAGATGTGGTCCTGTTCAATGAGACAGGTAAAATTAGTGATCTTATAGTTACAGATCCTCTTGGAAAGAGTGATCACAGTATGATTAAATTTCTCATATAAATGGAGGGTGTACTAGTTTGATCTAATACCAGTGAATTATGCCTAAACAAAGGAGACTCCAATGGGATGAGGGAGGATTTGGCTAGTGTAGATTGGGAACACAGGCTACATGGTGGGACGGTTGAGGAACAGTAGAAGATTTCCAAGGAGATTTTTCATGGTGCTCAAAAGTCTATTCCATTTAAAAGCAAGGACAGTAAGGATGGGAAGTGAAAGCCTTGGATAACTAAAGAAATAAATGAAGCCATCAAACTAAAAGCTCATGCATACAAAGTTGCCAAGAGTAGTGGGAAACTGGAAGTAGTGGGAAAACTTTAAAAAGCAACAGAAGTACCACTAAGCGAGCAATAAAGAAAAGGAAGCTAGATTATGAAAATAAACTAGCACACAATCTAAAAACAGATAGTAAAAGATTTTATAACTATATAAAGCAGAAAAGGGAGGCTAAAGTGAATGTAGGTCCCTTGGAGGATGAGGAGGGAGAATTGATATTGGGTAACGAGGAAAAGGCCAAGGCTTTAAATGACTATTTTGTGTCGGTCTTCATGGTGGAGGACACATCTAAGATGCCAAACAGAAATGTTATAGATGCGATGGGTGGTGAGGACCTTGATACAAAAACCATCACAAAAGAGGTAGTACTGAGCAAACTTGTGGACCTGAAGATAGACAAGTCTCCTGGTTCTGATGGAATGCATCCCAGGGTACTGAAAGAAATGGCAGAAATAATAGCAGCGGCTTGGGTGATAATTTACCAAAATTCGCTGGACTCTAGGTAGGTCCGGGTGGATTGGAAGATGGAGGACATCACACCACTGTTCAAAAAAGAATGCAGGCAAAAGGCAGGTAACTGTAGGCCAGTTAGTTTAACATCTGTAGTTGGGAAAATGCTTGAAGCTATCATTACAGAAATAGCAAGGATCTGGAAAGAAATGGATCCATCTTGCAGACGCAGCATGGACTCAGCAAAGGCAGGTCCTGTTTCACAAACTTATTGGAGTTCCTTGAGGATATAACAAGCGCAGTGTATACAGGGGAACAGATTGACATTACTTACTTGGATTTCCAGAAGGTGTTTGATAAGGTACCACATAAAAGACTTATCCATAAGATAAGGATGAATAGAGTTTGGGGTGATGTATTAGCATGGATAGAGGATTGGTTAACTAAAAGAAAGCAGAGAGTTGGGATACGTGCGTGTTTCTCTGGTTGGCAATCAGTGGTGAGTGGTGTGCCGCAGGGGTCGGTGTTGGGCCCACAACTGTTCACCATATACATTAATGATCTGGAAGAGGGGACCAAGAATAGTGTATCTGAGTTTGCTGATGATACTAAATTGAGTGGAAAAGCAAATTGTGCAGAAGATACCGAGAGTCTGCAAAGAGATATAAATAGGTTAAGTGAGTGGCCAATGGTCTGGCAGATGGGAGTGCAATGTTGGTAAATGCGAGATCATCCACCTTGGAAGGAGAAATGAAAGAGCAGATTATTATTTAAATGGTTAAAAAAAAAAAAATTGCAGCATGTTGCTAAGCAGAGGGACTTGGGAGTGCTTGTGCATGAATCTCAAAAGGTTGGTTTGCAGGTGCAGCAAGCTATCAAGGCAAATGAAATGATGGCCTTCATTACTAGAGGGGTTGAACTTAAGAGCAGGGACGTTATGCTGCAACTGTACAGGGTACTGGTGAGGCTGCACCTGGAGTGCTGTGTGCAGTTCTGGTCTCATTACTTGAGGAAGAATATACTGGCTTTGGAGGCAATGCAGAGGAGGTTCACCAGGTTGATTCCAGAGATGAAGGGGTTAGACTATGAGGAGCAATTGAGTCGCCTGGAACTATACTCATTGGAATTCAGAAGAATGAGAGGAGATCTTATAGAAACATAAAATTATGAAAGGGATAGACAAGATAGAGGCAGGAAAGCTGTTTCCACTGGCAGGTGAAACTAGAACTAGAGGACATAGCCTCAAGATTTGGGGGAGTAGATTTAGAACATAGAATAGTACAGCACAGTACAGGCCCTTCAGCCCACAATGTTTTGCTGACCCTTAAACCCTGCCTCCCATATAACCACCCACCTTAAATTCCTCCATATACCTGTCTAATAGTCTCTTAAATTTCACTAGTATATCTGCCTCCACCACTGACTCAGGCAGTGCATACCACGCACCAACCACTCTCTGAGTAAAAAACCTTCCTCTAATATCCCCCTTGAACTTCCCACCCCTTACCTTAAAGCCATGTCCTCTTGTACTGAGCAGTGGTGCCCTGGGGAAGAGGAGCTGACCGTCCACTCTATCTATTCCTCTTGATATCTTGTATACCTCTATCATGTCTCCTCTCATCCTCCTCCTCTCCAAAGAGTAAAGCCCTAGCTCCCTTAATCTCTGATCATAATGCATACTCTCTAAACCAGGCAGCATCCTGGTAAATCTCCTCTGTACCCTTTCCAATGCATTCATATCTTTCCTCTAGTGAGGCGACCAGAACTGGACACAGTACTCCAAGCGTGGCCTAACCAGAGTTATATAGAGCTGCATCATTACCTCGCGACTCTTAAACTCTATCCCTCGACTTATGAAAGCCAACACCCCATAAGCTTTCTTAACTATGCAATCTACCTGTGAGGCAGCTTTCAGGGATCTGTGGTCATGTACTCCCAGATCCCTCTGCTCCTCCACACTACCAAGTATCCTGCCATTTACTTTGTACTCTGCCTTGGAGTTCGTCCTTCCAAAGTGTACCACCTCACACTTCTCTGGGTTGAACTCCATCTGCCACTTCTCAGCTCACTTCTGCATCCTATCAATGTCTCTCTGCAATCTTCAACACTATCCACAACACTACCAACCTTTGTGTTGTCTGCAAACTTGGCAAGCCACCCTTCTACCCCCACATCCAGGTCATTATTGAAAATCACGAGGACTTTCCAGAAGGGGGCCCATGGAGTGAGCTGTACTTTGGCGTCGCTCCATACCCTTTACTTTTTTTTTTACATGTAACCACTCTTATTAACTTTACCTATACTGACACTAAATGAATTATACTACAAATATATCATCGAACTTCGACTTTTACTTACTGAAAATGCACACCAGAGGACGAGAAGTTAAAAACGGAAAGGGTCCCAGCGGGGATGGAAAAAAAGATGGTGATCCTGGAACAGCGAAGGAAGCTCCGATAACTATGAAACTAATGAAGAAACTTCTAGAAGATACAGTTAATCGAAGACTCACCGCAATTGAAGAAGTGTTGAAGTCGATGCAAGAAGAATCAAGAATATTCAGATGTGAAATCGATCAACATCAAGTCAGAATCTCGGAACTAGATGAAGATGGCCGCAAAAGGGATAGAAAAATTGAAACTCTTGAAAAAAAAGTTTAACTTCGGTAACTCAGCAATTGGAACGTTATCAAGCTAAGACTACCGATCTTGAAAATCGCTCCGGACGACAGAATTTGAGAATAATCGGTTTTCCTGAAGATGCTGAGACGGGAGATCCTACCAAATATTTTTCTAAATTGCTAATAGATGCGTTTGGCTCTGATATATTGGAGGAGCCCCCACTATTAGATCGTGCACATTGTTCATTTCGTTTTAATCCGGAGAATGTGGCTAGACCAAGACCAATCATTATTCGGTTTCATTATGTCCATGATAAGGAACGAGTTATTCGAGCTGCTCGGAAGAAAGGTATGATCGAATTTCGAGAATTCAAGTTCAGAATTGTTGAAGACTACAGCCAAGATGTACCGAAAAAATGGATGACTTTTAAACCACAGATGGCAGAACTTCATCGTCGGGGCTATGAAATAGCGTTACTGTTTCCAGCCCGTCCGAGTGTGGTTATGCCGGACTCGCGTAGCCTGTTTAAAAATCCAATGGAAGCCCTAAGTTTTCTTGATGATCTGCCTCCCTCTGTGGAGGATTAACTAATGTATCGCTTTGTATTTTCTCTCGTCTTTGATTTGTATAGTTGAAGGGTTTTTTCCCCCCTTGATCTTGCAGTGTAGGTTTGCTTTATATTGTTAAATGATATGATGCTTTTCTGTTAGTGATCTTGTATGTCTTACTCTTAATATTTTTTGAAAGTTATTTAGTTACAATTTTAATGCTTGTTTTCTTTCTGAAATGTTACTGGAGTATTATATTTTAAAATGGTGGATTGTTTTCTTCTTCTCCCCAGAATCCTTTCTGTCTCTAACGTCACTTCCGATCATTTATATATGAAAAATTAATATAGTAATATGATCTAACGTTTGATGTTCTTCGAAATATGAGTAAGAAGGAACTATTCGATGGTTATAACAGGAATTCTGCAGATGCTGGAAATTCAAGCAACATACATCAAAGTTGCTGGTGAAAGCAGCAGGCCAAGCAGCATCTGTAGGAAGAGGTACAGCCGACGTTTCAGGCCGAGACCCTTCGTCAGGAGTCCTGACGAATGGTCTCGGCCTGAAACGTGGACTGTACCTCTTCCTACAGATGCTGCTTGGCCTGCTGTGTTCACCAGCAACTTTAATGTATGTTATTCGATGCTTATAATTGTTGTAAGCTTTTTCTTATCATTATAGCTTTTTTTAAAAACTTTTTTTAAAATATGGGTGGTATCTTTTTTGATAAACATATTTCTTTTGGGTTGCCTTCTGGAAAGATGGGGTTAGGATTAGCTTTAGATGTAGCATTGGCCACTGTCTGGCTTTTTTCTGGGTTTTTGCGGGAGGTGGGTGGTATTTTTGTTCTTATTTTTATTTCATTTTTGCCTCTTAAACGGGCTGACCTGAAACTACCAAAATGTCTAAAATGTCATAACTTCCGGTTCCTCATTGGACCTTTTTGCCTCTTCCGGGGTCATGAGTCTGTACTCTGGTTAACCCTTTATATACCTTATACTCAAGCTTATTACGATGGATAAGATTATTAATTTGGTTTCTTGGAATACAAATGGCTTAAACCATCCAATTAAACGGAAGAAAAATTTAAAAAGTATTCCATAGGATGAATGCTCATATTATTTTTGTACAAGAAGCTCATGTCCGGAAAGAAGATAATCAGCGTTTTTTTAGATTCTGGAAGGACTATCAGCACCACTCGAACTCACAGGCTAAAGTAAAAGGCGTTTCTATTTTTATAGATCTGTCAGTTTCATTCCTGCATTATGAGACAATTTCAGATCCCAATGGCAGATTTTTGTTAATTACTGGTTTGCTATTTAACAAAAAAGTTGCTATGCTTAATGTTTATGCCCCAAATGTTGACTGTCCTGATTTTTTTTAAGAATCTCTTCACATCTCTTCCTAACTTAGATGACTATATGCTGATTATGGGTGGAGATTTCAATTGTTGTTTAAATCCTTTGATGGATAGATCCAAGTCCAATCAAGTACTTCCGAACAAATCGGCTACCCTTATTAACTCTTTTATGACCGACTCTGGAATCTCAGAAATTTGGAGATTCTTACATCCAAATGAGAAAGAGTTCTCTTTTTTCACATGCATATCAGCACTATTCAAGAATTGACTATTTTTTAAAAAATCGACTCTCGATTAGTTCCTCTTGTTACTGGTTGCGAATATGATTCTATTGCTGTTTCTGACCATGCACAGTTGAAATTATTTATTAACTTAAGGGATACATTTACTAATTCTAGACAATGGCAATTTAATACCACCTTGCTTCAAGATTCAGATTTTGTTCAGTTTATTGAGGAACAGATTAATTTTTTCTTTACGATGAATTCTACAGAGGATATTTCCAGTGGGCCACTCTGGGATACTTTTAAAGCATATATTTGTGGACAAATTATTTCATATACTGCTGGTTTAAAAAAGCAAACTATTACGGAAATACTTAAACTGGTTGACAAGATTAAAGAAGTTCATAAGAAATATTCTATAGCTCCTAATCAGAAACTTTACAAACAGAGAGTTGAACTTCAAATGGAACATAATCTCTTATTATCATCTTTGATTGAAAGTCAATTAATCAAAACTAAAGTCAATTTTATATACGTGGTGATAAAACTGGGAAACTTTTAGCTAATCAATTGAAATCGGCCTCGGTTAAACGACAGATTCTTAAGATTCGTAAACAAGATGGCACTTTGACAGCTGACCATGACGAGATTAATAAATCCTTTCAAGAATTCTATACCTCCTTATATCAATCAGAATTTTCTGATGACTCTACTATAATGCATGAAAATTTTAAGAAATTGAGTATTCCAAAATTATCATCTAATAAACGTTCAAAGCTAGATGTACATATTACAGTAGAGGAAATAAAGAATGTTATTTTTTTGATGAACTCAGGTAAAGCACCTGGCCCAGACAGATTTACAGTAGAATTTTAAAAATTTTTCTCTGACTACACTCTGACAACAATTTACTCTGACTACTCTGACTCCTTGGCTATGTAGTGTTTTTAGGGATGCAGTATCTATAGGTAAATTACCACAATCTTTTTATCGAGCTTCTATTTCCCTAATTCTTAAAAAAGATAAGGATCCCACTGAATGTGCATCTTATAGGCCTATATCTTTGCTGAACGTGGATTCTAAGATTTTTTCTAAAATATTGGCAATGACATTGGAGAATGTATTACCTCAAATTATTTCTGCTGATCAGACCGGATTTATTAAAAATCGTTACTCTTTTTTAATATTAGGAGATTAATGAATATTGTTTATATGCCTTTAACCAAAATTCCAGAATGCGTTATTTCATTGGATGCTGAGAAAGCTTTTGACAGAGTTGAATGGACACATTTATTTAACACCCTTGAGAAATTTAATTTTAGTTTGATATTTATACCTTTGATTAAACTGATATATCTTACCCCTTGGGCTTCGGTATTTACTAATAATCAAAGATCCCCTCTTTTTCATTTATTCCGTGGTACTAGGCAGGGCTGTCCTCTTAGCCCACTACTATTTGATATTGCTTTGGAACCGCTAGCTATTGCTATTCGTGACTCCCCTAATATATTTGGCATTACTTGTGGAAAAGAGACTCATAAATTATCACTACATGCAGATGATCTGCTATTATATATTTCTAACCCAGGAAAATCTATTCCGGCAGTATTAACTTTGCTTGCTCAGTTTAGCAGTTTTTCTGGTTATAAATTGAACCTAGGTAAGAGTGAACTTTTCCCATTAAATATGTAGGTTCCCACTTATAGAAACTCTCCATTTCGAGTGACTACTGACTATTTTACTTATCTAGGAGTTAAAATTACTAAGAGACACAAGGATCTTTTCGATTTTAACCTTTTACCATTAATTAATCAGGTTAAACAACTGATTACTAAGTGGTCCCCATTGTCTCTATCATTGATTGGCCGAATCAATGCTATTAAAATGATTATTTTACCTAAATTTTTATATTTATTTCAAACGATACTAATTTTTATTCCTAAGTCCTTTTTTGATACTATTGATTCTAAAATTTCCTCTCATATATGGCAAAATAAAAATCCCAGATTAAGCAAAAAATACTTACAGAAATCTAAGAAAGAGGGTGGTTCGGCATTGCCTAACCTAAGTTTTTATTATTGGGCAATTAATATTCGATATTTAATATTTTGGACGCAAGATTGGAATACAACTCCAAGCCCATATTGGGTAAACCTTGAAGGCCACTCTGTACAAGGGTTTTCTTTAGCTTCCATTTTAGGAACTTCACTTCCTTTTGTACTATCTAAATTGAATAAACAAACATTTAACCCTATAGTTAAACATACATTGCGAATATGGTTTCAATTTCGTAAATTTTTGGGCCTGAATGAATTTATGTTATCAAGTCCTATTATATCTAATTTCTTTTTTTCAACCCTCAGTAATGGACTAAGCCTTTTTGATATGGAAAACGAAAGGTGTAATATGTTTTCGTGATTTATTTCTGGATAACTGTTTTATGTCTTTTGAGCAGTTATCTAAGAAATTTGATTTGCCTAGATCCCATTTTTTTCTTTTAGATATTTACAAATAAGAAACCTTTAAAATACTACATTGCCTACCTTTCTGACTTCAAATCCTACTCGCATTATTGATAAAAATTTTAGGTTTAAATCTTTTCAGAAGGGATTAATAGCAATTATTTATGATATAATTATGAAATTACAGCCAGGTATATCTGATAAAATTAAAAACGAATGGGAAAGGGAACTTCAACTTTGTCTATCTATAGAGAAATGGGATAAAATTTTTCAATTAGTTAGTACTTCTTCTATATGTGCTAAACATACATTAATACAATTTAAAGTAGTACATAGAGCCCATATGTCCAAAGATAAACTAGCTCGTTTTTATTCCCATATAAACCCGACTTGTGATAGATGTCACTCTGAGGTGGCCTCTAACTCATATGTTTTGGTCCTGTCCTCTTTTGGAAAAATATTGGAAAGATATCTTTGGTATTATTTCAACAGTTCTATGTTTTGACTTAAAACCCCATCCTATTATGGCAATTTTTGGATTGACAATGGTAGAACATAGATCTTTGTCTTCTTCAGCCTGTCGGATGATAGCATTTGTTACTTTAATGGCTAGAAGGTTGAACTGGAAGGAAATCAATCCTCCTACTACATTCCAATGGTTTTCTCAAACTATATTAAAGTTTAAATTTCGAAAAAATTAGAAGTGATATTTTTGACCCTTCGGTTAAATTTGAAGAAACTTGGAAACCTTTTATGCAACATTTTCATATGATGTAATCTGACCTTTCTGAATCTTTTTTTTCTAACTTAAATTATATGAATAGAGGAGCAGAGTTGACGACATTATTGAACGTGTCTGATTCAAGATATTGGTCTAGCCCTGTTTTGTTCTGTTTTTTTTTTGGATCTTTTTTCTTTTTCTTTTGGGGATTTTTCTTTGTTTATATATATATTTTTTCTTTTTATTTATTTTTTATGACTAATTTCATTATGAGTTTGGAAGTCTATTATACCTATTTTACTTAAAATCCTTTTTGTATATGCTGATTAAGATTATTCCAATCTCTTTGTACCAACTTTGTTATTGAGTTTATAACTTCGAAAAATAATAAAAAGATTTAAAAAGAAAGAAAGAAAAGAAAAATCACGAAAAGTAGAGGTCCCAGAACAGATCCTTGTGGGACACCACTAGTCACAACCCTCCAATCTGAATATACTCTCTCCACCACGACCCTCTACTTTCTGCAGGCAAGCCAATTCTGAATTCACCTGGCCAAACTTCCCTGGATCCTATGCCTTCTGACTTTCTGAATAAGCCTACCATGTGGAACCTTGTCAAATGCCTTATTAAAATCCATGTAGATCACATCCACTGCACTACCCTCATCTATATGCCTGGTCACCTCCTCAAAGAACTCTATCAAGCTTGTTAGACACGATCTGCCCTTCACAAATCCATGCTGACTGTCCCTGATCACACCATGATTCTCTAAACGCCCATAGAGCCCATCTCTAAGAATCTTTTCCAACAGCTTTCCCACAGACGCAAGGCTCACTGGTCTATAATTACCTGGACTATCCCTACTACCTTTTTTGAACAAGGGGACAACATTCGCCTCCCTCCAATCCTCCGGTACCATTCCCATGGACAGTGAGCACATAAAGATCCTAGCCAGAGGCTCAGCAGTCTCTTCCCTCGCCTTGTAGAGCAGCCTGGGGAATATTCTGTCAGGCCCCGGGGACTTATCCATCCCAATGTATTTTAACAACTCCAATACCTCCTCTCCTTTAATATCAACATGCTCCAGAACATCAACCTCACTCATACTGTCCTCACCGTCATCAAGTTCCCTCTCATTGGTGAATACCGAAGTATTCATTGAGGACCTCGCTCACTTCCACCACCTCCAGGCACATCTTTCCACCTTTATCTCTAATCAGTCCTACCTTCACTCCTGTCATCCCTTTGTTCTTCACATAATTGAAGAATGCCTTGGGGTTTTCCTTTACCCTACTCGCCAAGACCTTCTCATGCCCCTTCATGCTCTTCTCAGCCCCCTTCTTGCTTCCCTATATTCCTCAATAGACCTATCTGATCCTTGCTTCCTAAACCTCATGTATGCTGCCTTCTTCCACCTGACTAGATTTTCCACCTCGCTTGTCACCTATGGTTCCCTCACCCTACCATTCTTTATCTTCATCACTGGGACAAATTTATCCGTAACATCCTGCAAAAGATCCCTAAACATCGACCACATGTGCATAGTACATTTCCCTGCAAAAACATCATCCCAATTCACACTCACAAGTTCTGGCCTTATAGCCTCATAATTTGCCCTTCCCCAATTAAAAATTTTCCTGTCCTCTCTGATTCTATCGTTTTCCATGATAATACTAAAAGCCAGGGAGCTGTGGTCACTGTCCCCCAGATGCTCACCCACTGAGAGATCTGTGACCTGACCTGGTTTGTTACCTAATACCAGATCCAGTATGACGTTCCCCCTAGTCGGCCTGTCAACATACTGTGACGGGAATCTGTCCTGGACACACTTAACAAACTCTGCCCTGTCTAAACCATTGGAACTAATCAGGTGCCAATCAATATTAGGGAAGTTAAAGTCACCCATGATAACAACCCTGTTATTTTTGCACCTTTCCAAAATCTGCCTTCCAATCTGCTCCTCGGTATCTCTGCTGCTACCAGGGGGCCTATAGAATACTCCCAATAGAGTAACTGCTCCCTTCCTGTTCCTGACTTCCACCCATACTGACTCAAAAGAGGATCCTGCTACATTACTCACCCTTTCTGTAGCTGAAATAGTATCCCTGACCAGTAATGCCACCCCTCCTCCCATTTCCCCCCCTCTCTATTCCTTTTAAAGCACTGAAGACCAGGAATATTGAGAATCCATTCCTGCCCTGGTGCCAGCCAAGTCTCTGTAATGGCCACTACATCATAATTCCATGTATGTATCCAAGCTTTCAGTTCATCACCTTTGTTCCTGATGCTTCTTGCATTGAAGTACATGCACTTTAGCCCTTCTACCTTACTGTCTTTACACCGTTTATTCTACTTCTCTTTCCTCAAACCCTCTCTATATGTTAGATCTGGCTTTACTCCATGCACTTCTTTCACTGCTCTGTCACTCCGGGTCCCATCCCCCTTGCAAATTAGTTTAAACCCTCCCAAACCATGCTAGCAAACCTACCTGCAAGGATATTGCTCCCCCTCGAGTTCAGGTGCAACCCATCCAATCTGTACAGGTCCGACCTGCCCCAGAAGAGATCCCAATGATCCAAAAATCTAAAACCCTGCCCCCTGCACCAACTCCTCAGCCACGCATTCAACTGCCATCTCCTCCAATTCTTACCATCACTGTCACGTAGCACTGGCAGCAATCCTAAGAACACCACCCTTGAGGTCCTGTTCTTCAGCCTTCTGCCTAGTTCCCAAAACTCATACTTCAGGACCTCATCCCTCTTCCTGCCTATGTCTTTGATACCAACATGTATCTGTCTGGTCGCTTTCCCTCTCATACCAGGATGTCGTGCACCCGGTCAGAGACATCCCGGACCCTGGCACCCAGGAGGCAGCAAACCATGCGGGTATCCTTCTCGTGTCCACAAAATCTCCTGTCTGCTCCCCTGACTATAGAGTCCCCAATGACGACAGCTCTCCTCTTCTCCGTCCCATCCTTCTGCACCAAAGTCAGACTCAGTGCCGGAGGCCCTGCCACCATGGCTCACACCTGGTTGGTCGTCCCCACCAACAGTATCCAGGATGGTAAACTTATTATTCAGGGAAATGACTACAGGGGTGCTCTGCACTACCTGTCTACTCACCTTTGCTTTCCCCCCTCTGACTGTGTGTGACTGTCACCCAATGACCTGCTTCCGACAGCCTAAGTGTGACTACCTCCCTGTAGCTCTTATCTGTGACTGCCTCATTCTCCCTTATGAGTCAAAAGTCATCCAGCTGCTGCTCCAGATTCCTTACACGGTCTTCCATATCGCCCAGCCGCATGCATGTCTAGCAGATGTGACTCTGCGGGGGAGGGGAGCTCTCCCAAGACTGCCACATCTCACATGAGAGGGACATCACTATCTTGGGAGGCATTGTAAAGCCCAATTGGGAGCAAGCTCATCCTCCGTCTCTTCTCGTCGAAGCCTCAAAGCTCCACTCCTTCACTGGCCCACTCACTCACTTTAGGATGGAGATGAAGATGAACTGCTTTCCCCAGAGAGTGCTGAATTTGTGGGATTCTCTGCCCAATGAAGTGGTGGAGGCTCCTTCAGGAAATATACTTTAGATTGGATAGATTTTCGCATAGCAGGTAGGTGGAGGCAAGTCCATGGCCAGATCAGCCATGATCTTATTGAATGGTGGAGCAGGCCCGACCAGCCAGATGGCCTATTCCTACTCCCATTTCTTGTTCTTATGTAATGTCCGAGCTCACTCACACTATCTCCATAAGACATGCATTAATCTTATGGATTTTAGCAAGGTGTAGGCTCATTTAGAAAGTCATGTGTTCAGTCAAGTAAACAGTGAAGTGATACACTTTGGAAGATTGAACTTGAAAGCCAGAAACAAAGCTAACTGCACAATTCTTAGCAGTGTGGAGGAATGGAGGGATCTTGATGAACAAGTTGATAGACTGGTTAAGGTGCTCTATGGTGTGTTCACCTTCATTAATGGGGAAATGAATTGAAGAGTCATGAGTAATTTTGTAGCTCTGTAAAATTCAGGTTAGACCAGGTTCAGTTCTGGTCACCTTATTATAGGGAGGATACTGAAGCTTTAGTGGGTGCAGAGGACATCTACCAGCATACTGCTTGGATTAGAGAACGTCTTATGAGGAAAGGCTGAGCGGAGGGACAGAAGAGGAGGTGACTTGATAGAGTGGACCGAAGGGCATGTTCCTGTGCTGTATTGTTCTATGTATCTATATGTCTATGTATAAGATTACAAGAGGCATAGAGTATGCAGCACCTTTTTCCAAGAGCAGCAGTGACAGATACCAGAAGATACCATTTAAAGGTGAGTGGAGGAAAAATTAGGGGAGATGTCAGAGGTAGGTTTTCTTTTACACAGACATTTAAAAGACTGAGATTGGCACATCGATGCAAGAAAAACAGAGGGCTATGGACTGTGTAGGAGGAAAGGGTAGAGTGAGCGTGGAAGAGGTTTACATTGTCTGGGCTTGGCCAAAAGCCCCATTCTATGCAATATTGTCAATGTTCTATTCTTCTCCAACAACTGCTTCTGCCTCCACTATCCCCTATAACAGTAGTGGCTCCTAAACTATTTTGGATTACTGTCCCCTTTGATGTCAGACCAATCCACAGCTTCCCCATCTTTCTGGCCATTACATACAAACTATAAAGAATTTGTTTTATGATGCAGTGAAAGAAAATAGGAACTGCAGATTCAAAGCAGTGAAGTGACAAATACAGTGCATTCCGATTAATTGAAGAAGCCACTATTTGGGTCAACTCTGAAAGAACAAAAACTAACCAAGAAAACAGCCAGCTTTCTGTTTATTTGGGACACTACACTGCTTAGTTGGGACAGCTAACTGCTGCTGAATAGTTTCCAACTAGTGTCAGGTACATACATGTGTGTTCAAAATGCAGTGATATTTGTCACTGATAATTGGTGAGAAGTAAGCAACACGACAATTCAGAACTGCTTTACTGCAGACACTGCTGGGAGTGAAAATAAAACTATTTTACAACTCAAGTAAGAAACTACGAAGAACTAAGGTATCGCCAATCATTGTGAAATTTACAAGGAGGATGCAACAGTTACTAACGTGTTAGTTACGTGCCCCTGTGTGGCTTAGACACTAGACCGTGTTTTTAAATAGCATCAGTTATGTATGCTTGTGTTATGTTATTTATCTAGGCTGACCAACACCGACTAGAAGCAGTGATTTTTGACACTACTTCATGCAGGAAGGCTCCATTGTCTGCACTGTGTGCTGATTTCGTTCATTTACAGTCAAAAGAGCATGGCAGCACACGTTTGAATTCCACCATCAATAACTATTACAAAGTTTTATAGTACTGCAGTACTATTGGTAATGTTGAAATTGATCCTGTAATTTGTTTAAAATACACAATTTTTAAAAACTCAGTTAACAGTAGTCTGTCTTTTTAAAACTTTTCCTTGAAGCTTCAGCTAAGTGGGCAGCTGCTTAATTGGGCCAAAGTGCATTGGTCCCAATATGTCCACTGTAATTACTTTCTTAAAATAGGCCTGTAATCTGCCAGTAGCCACCCTTGTTACTGAGTGCACTCCCCCCACTACCCTCTTTACCTTTATAGTTCCTTAGAAACTTTGGGGCAGGTGATACCCACTTTGGAAACCACTGTTCTAAGGAAAGACTTTCTCTTGGATCTCTTACATTTCTCCCCCCCACCACTTAAATCTAGCCTACCTTGGGAAACAGACTTTCTACCCTCAACCTTTTAAATTTCTATAAAGTCAGCCATTTTGACTTTGTGACTTTCTCGCATGGAGCTGGCCGATGCTGCTCTACTGGTCATTCGTGGGTTGCTTATTTGTTATGATGTATATATGCAGGGCGCGGGCCAGACGCACACTAACGGGATGATGTGGATCTTATCGCAAGATTCCTGAAGGGTTATGCTGTCAGGTCTATAAACGCTTTGCGTTATTTCGTATTTAATGAGAGCAGCCCAGCCAGTCCAGTCTCTCTTCGTAACTAAAGCTCTCCACTCCCAGTGCATCTCTTTTACACGATTGCTACCACATCCTTCCTACAGTGTATAATACTCCACATGCAGCCTGTTTTATACAGCTACAACATGTACTCATGCAACTCTTGTACTCAGTGATGTGAAACTTACTTCATTACCCTATTCACTTGTGTCACCAAAAACTCTGGCATTTATTGCACATGGCCTGGTTAAATATCTCCTGCCACCACTTCAACCAATTTTCTAGTATAAATGACCCCCTACAGCATTCTTAAACACTGTTCACTATATATGACTATCAACTTCCATATCATCCGGACTGACTTATCATACCATCCATTTTTATCCAAGTCAATTATATATGACAAACAAGTGTCCCTTCAGTATGCTGCTGGTTACTTGAGTCAGTCAGCAAAGCCACCCTCTACCAATCTTCAAGCCAATTTTAGGCCCTGTTTTTCAAAACAGCTCCGATCCCATGTGGCTAATGTTCTGGACCTTGTTAAAAGCTGGTTGCCCCACTATAGGAAGGATGTTGAGGCTTTGGAGATGGTGCAGTAGAGGTTTACCAGGATGCTGCCTGGATTATCAGAAGATGGATAAACCTAGATTGTTTTCTGTGGACTGTTGGAGGCTGAAGGGAGATCTGACAGAGGTTTATAAGATTATGGGAAGGCATAGATCAAGTAGGTGGAGTATCTGTTTCCCAGAGTTGAAATGTCTAATACCAGAGGGCATGCATTGAAGGTGGTGGGGGGTGGAAGTGAGGGACAGGGAGGATGTCCGGAATGTACTGCCTGGTATGATGGTAGAGGCAAATACATTAGATTTGAATGTGAGGAAGATGAAGGAATATAGGTATGGTGCAGGTTAGAGGGACTGGTGCTTGAGGGTTTCTGATATGCACTTTAGCTGGTTTGTTACAACACTGTGGGCCAAATAGCCTGTTCCTGTGCTCTACGACGAGACGTGTGGATGGTTGGCAGGGGAATCATGCTGGGGGGAGGGGGAGGGGTGTCGATGGTGACTGATGGATGGAGGAAGAAACGTTCCAGGCTTGATCTTCTGCTTTAGTTTCACCTCCCTGCATTGAGTTCGGTTTCTCAAGCATCTCCTCCTGAATTCATGTCTTTAAGTGCCCAGCGATACAGGTGCGTTCCTGTGTTCATACAATTGATGCAGGTAAATGGGATAGGGACAGATAGATACAAAGATCAGCGATGCAGTGGTCCCAAGCCGCTATTTCTACACTTTACAAGCATAAAAGAATTACCAAAGTCCACATGGACAACATCCACCTTCATCTAGTTTCACAGTGTCTTGGTTCACCGAGGATGACCAGTCGATCAAACTCTCCACCCCTTAAGACATGAATTCAGGAGGAGATACTTGAGGAACCGATATCAATGCAGGGAGGTGAAAATGAAGCAGAAGATCAAGCCTGGAATGTTTCTTCCTCCATCGATCAGTCACCATCGACCCCCCCCCAACCCACCAGCATGATTCCCCTGCCAATCATCCACACGTCACCTGGCTCCACCTATCATCTCCTGCTTTGTCCCGGACCCTCCCCCCACTCACAGATGAAGCGAGGCAAATCGAAACGGCGGTAACAGGTCTGTTGCCACAGACGCTACATAGCAATCTGTTTATTGAGTTTATAGGCGCCCTGAGGTGAAATCCATTACAGGAGGCGAGGGTAACCCTCTTATCGAAGGGCCGAGAGGCAGCAGGGATTTCCCCACCCGCCAGAGTACTCACTCGCTGGCGTCTCGGCCTCCTCAGCCGGCGGCGGCAGCGGCGGTTCGAAGCGCCGGCTCTTGCGGAAGGCGCGTTCCCGGTTCTCCTTCTGCGCAGCCGAGCGGCGCCGTGCCCTCTTCACCCGCAGCGCCTCCACGCTGAGTCCCGCCGTCTTGTAGCGCTCGGCGAAGCGGCTCGACGCGGCTTCCATGTTGCGGCAAGCCTGACTCCACACACCAACTGTCAAACAGCCCGCCTCGCATTTGAAACGCGCCCCGCCCTCTTGGCCGGGCTAACCCTTCTCTTTTATTGGCTCACTCTAAACGTCTGTCAATTCAATATCAGGCTGTGATTGGATTATTTTACCTACACTAGATGGACTACAACCATTCACAGAGCAGTTCAACTCTGATTGGCTGAAAATAACAGTTTGGTCATAGGGCAATACAGTTGCCTTCCGATTGGTCAACTGGAATATGATTGCGTGAATCTCCAAGTGTAAGGTTGGAAAAACACGGCCAATGACTGTTCTGATTGGCTGATGTGACGTAGCCTTGTAAATAGCGTTTGGGCAACACCCATATTCTGTTTGTCCTGAAGAAGGGTCTCGGCCTGAAACGTCGGCTGTACCTCTTCCTAGAGATGCTGCCTGGCCTGCTGCGTTCACCAGCAACTTTGATGTGTGTTGCTTGAATTTCCAGCATCTGCAGATTTTCTCGTGTTTGTCCATATTCTGTTTAATGAGTTCAAGGCGGGAGATTTGAAAGTTTGATAGAACTTCATAAATTGAATTGACTTTATTTGATAGAAACTTTGTTGATCGCAAAGGAAATCGCAGTGCCACAGTGGTATTACTAATGCACAGATAGACAAATATTAGAAGAGAAGTAAGAAAGAATAAAAAAAATCTCAACAGTCTAACAGGAGGGGGTTATCACCTCCCCGGCTATAGGTTAATTCACTGTAGAGCCTAATGGCCCTATGAATGACTTCATATAATGCTCTTTGGAGCAGCGCTGTTGTATTAGGGCTGACTTATACTTCTGCGTAGTAGCCTACACCGTTGTGAGCATTTATACTTGTGCATTGGTGTGTCTGCATCGCTCTGCAATTCACCGCCAAAACGTTAGTTGGGGTTTCTATGCCACTGTGAAACTCAACACGAAGAAACTCAAACTTCAAACAATGGCTTGTCCGGCCACTGAGAGACATGGACGAGGAAATGCATTTCAAATATTTTTGGATGTCAGCAGGTAGATTTGACGATTTGGTTCATTGTCTCCAACCGTTTATTTTGCATCAGTACGGTATACTCAGAAACTGGCAATCACCATTTGAGTTTTAGCTTCAGGTGGAAGTCAACAAGCTGTAGCAGCTAGCTACAAACTAGCATCAAGCACAGGGTCCTCCATAATTTTGGAGGTCTGTAAAGCTTTATAGAAAGCATTGCAGCCAGAGTTCCTTCCCTTCCCTTCAGTCACCCAATGGGAAGCTATTGCAGTGTAGGAGGAAATGCGATGCTACCAAGCGGGCCAATCACAGTTGTTGCGGTCTGCATCGCTGCGATGAGTAGTTACATTTTTGGGGAGGTGCGCGTCAGGCTACGGTGCAGGGTATGCGGCTACGCCGTACCTACAGTGTAGATTTGACCTAGAAGTATAAATTGGCCTTGAGTGTATAACTAAAAGCGCTCCTCTATTCAGCCAAGGTGGCAGGCAGAGGGTGAGAAACATTATCTAGAATTGCCAGGATTTCTGTAGGGTCCTTTGTTCTACCACAGTCTCCAGTGTGTCCAATTTGACTCCTATAACAGAGCCAGCCTTTCTAATCAGCTTTTTAAGCCTCAAACAAGAGAAAATCTGCAGATGCTGGAAATCCAAGCAACGCACATGAAATGTTGGAGGAACTCAGCAGGCTGGGCAGCATCTCTGGAAAAGACTATAGTTGACATTTTGGGCCGAGATCCTTCATCCGTTGCTTGCATCTTTGGAAACAGCCCTATTGCTATCTTTGATATCTCTTATTTTTCTTTTCCAGATTCTTTTGAAAGCCCTGACCTGGAGTTACACTCTGCCTTCAGTTCTTTGCAGGAATGGGACCTGCTCCCAGAACCTCACAACCTGCCACTTTTTGATAAAACAAGGATGTGGCCAGGAAGACTAACAGATCTTCAGGGTTCCTGATTTTCGTGGCTCTGGAGACATGCTGATTCTACATGCCCCTGACTGAAGCATCGCGGGAGAACAGCGGATTAGCTGCCGTGGTTTGTGTGTCCAAAGAGCTGTGCTTCTCTGGGGACAAACTCTGGGTGCAGAGCTCAGAAAAAGCGATGCACCCAGACTTTTAACATCGCAGATCAGCGAGTTGTATGTTATGTCTCCCTCTTGCTGTGAAATGCGGATACATCTTTTTTCCTTGTTAGGGAGAGAGAGGGGGAGGGGGATGGGGATGTTGGATGAACGAGTAGTCTTTGGGGTACTGCAAGTCTATGTCTTTATTGATGCTTTGATGCACGCTTGAGTGCTCAGTGGAGGGTGCTAATGCTTTTTGCTGGTGGGGGGGGTTGTTGCCTTGCTGCTGCTTGTGCATGAGAGGGGGGAGCTGGGGGGACTTTTGGGGTTCTACCATTTAACTGTCATTCATTCTTTGGGGCACTCCTCTGTTTTGTGGATGTTTGTGAAGAAAAGATTTTCAGGATGTATATTGTATACATTTCCCTGTCATTAAATAAACCTATTTGGAAAAAAAGATGAGGAGTCAGAGTGAAAAGGTGAGGGGGAAGGGAGGAAGAAACACAAGGTGATAAGTGAGACCGGGAGGGGGGAGGGGTGAAGTACAGAGCTGTGAAGTTGATTAGTGGAAGAGATACAAGGCTGGAGAACAGGGGAATCTGATAGGAGAGCACAGAAGGCCATGGAAGGAAGAAAAGGCAGAGCTGCACCAAAGGAAGGTGATGGGCAGGAAAGGAGATAAGGTGAGAGAGGGAATGGTGAAGGGGGAGGGCATTACCAGAAGTTCAAGAAATGGATTTTCATGCCCTCGGTTCAGAGGCTATTGAGATAGAATATAAATTGTTGCTCCTCCAACCTGAGTGTGACCTCATCACAACAGTAGAGAAGGCCATGGACTGACATGCCAGAATGGGAAGTGGAACTAAAATGGGTGGCCACTGGGAGTTCCCACTTTTTCTGGCAGGCGGAGCATAGGAGCTCAGTGAAGGGGATCTATGTCTGGTCTCACCGATATACAGGAGGCCAGTCTGGGAGCACCGGATAGAGTATATGACCCGAAAAGACTCACAGGTGAAGTGTCGCCTCACCTGGAAGAACTGTTTGGGGCCCTGAATGGTAGTGAGGGAGGAGGTGTAGGGACAGGTGTTCCACATGCAAGGACAAGTGCCGGGAGGGAGATCAGTGGGGAGGAATGAATGGAAAAGGGAGTCGCATAGGGAGCGATCCTTACGGAAAGCAGAACATGGAAAAGATGTGCTTGCTGGTAGGATCGCATTGGAAATGGCAGAAGTTATGGAGAATTATGAGTTGGACGTGAAGGCTGGTGGGGTGGTAGGTGAGGACAAGAGGAACCCTATCCCTGGTGGGGTGGTGAGAGTATGGGGTGAGGATGGACATGCGCAAAATGGAAAAAATGCAGTTGAGGTGAGTTGAGATGCAGTTTTGATGGTGGAAGAAAGGAAGGAGGAGGATACCTCTTTCAGTCTGGAATGAAAAGCCTCATCCTGAGAGCGGATGCAGCAGAGATGGAGGAATTGCGAGAAGGAGGATGGCATTTTTACAGGTAACAGGGTGGGAAGAGGGATAGTCTAGGTGGCGGTGGGAGTCAGTGGGTTTATAATAGACATCAGCAGATAAGCTGTTTCCAGAGATACAGATCGAGAAAGGGGAGGGAGGTGTCGGCAATGGACCAGGTACATTTGAGGGCAGGGTGGAAGTTGGAGGCAAAATTATTAAGCCTGTTGGCATTACCCATACTGATGCCATTGCCCCAGCACGCTACCACATAGAAGATTGTACTGGTGACAAAAGACTGGTAGAACATATGAAGGAGAGGCCTGCATACTCCAAAGGACCTCGGTCTCCTCGGAAAGTAGAGGTGACTCTGGTCCTTGTACACACCCTCTGTGTTGGTGCTCCACTCAAGTCTATCATCCAGGTTGACCCCCAGGTACTTGTAGATCCTCACCACATCCACGTCCTCACCATCAATAGTCACAGGGAGCAGTGCCGGCTTAGTCTTCCTAAAGTCCATCACTGTCTCCTTTATCCTACTGATGTTGAGCTGCAGATGACTCAGCTTGCACCATTTGACAAAGTCCTCCACCAGGGCCCTGTATTCATCCTCCCGCCCTCCCTTTATACACCCAACTATTGCTGAGTCATCAGAGAATTTCAGCAGATGACATGACACATTCTTGTATCTAACATCCGAGGTATACAGGGTAAACAGGAAGGGAGCCAATAGAGTCCCCTGTGGGGCCCCAGTGCTGCTTATAGCCATGTCTGACACACAGCTCTGAAGCCGCACAAACTGTTTCTGCTAGGCAGGAAGTCCATTATCTAGGAATTGCCAACCTGCATTGAATGGAGCTCTTCCTCCAGCAATGAGGGCAGTATGGTATTGAAGGCACTTGAAGAAGCAAAAAACATGATCCTTGCAGTTCTGCCCTGCTTATCCAAATGGTAGTAGTCCTGCTGAAGGGTTTCGGCCTGAAATGTTGACTGTACTCTTTTCCATAGATGCTGCCTGGCCTGCTGAGTTCCTCCAGCATTTTATGTATGTTACTTGGATTTCCAGCATCTGCAGATTTTCTCTTGTTTGTGGTAGGCTCTGTTTCAGCAGGTGATGACAGCATTGTCGACTCCAATGTGCTCCTGGTAGGCAAACTGCAGGGGATCAAGGGCTGATCTGACCAGGGGTTGGAAGTGAGCCAGGACCAGCCTCTCTAGGGTCTTCATGATGTGTGAGGTCAGGGCCACTGGATCGTAGTCATTTAAAACTTTCAGTTGGCCCCTTTTGGGTACCGGGACTACACATGATGGTTTTCACATGGTTAGGACCCTTTCTAGGCTGAGACTCACACTGGAGAACTCCACACAGCTGCTCATCACACTCCTTCAGGACCTTGGGGTTCACACCATCCGGTCCTGATGACTTGCCGTGCCTGAGTTTCCCAGAGCCCAGGGACGATAGCAGTTGGTATGTGGAGATGTGGATGGTAGGACAAGGAGGGAATGCAGACAATGGTAGCCTGTGTTGGTCATCCACATGTTGAACTGGAGGGGGGAGGAGGGAGGAGGGGAGGCATTGATGCTGAGGGAGCATTGGGTGCCTTGCCACCTGGACTGGTGTGCTGAGGGGGGGGGGTGTAAACAGGAGGGCATGTCAAACCTATTGAAGAAACACGTATAAAGAATTGCTGGTGAACACAGCAGGCCAGGCAGCATATATAGGAAGAGGTACAGTCGACGTTTCGGGCCGAGACCCTTCGTCAGGACTAACTGAAAGAAGAGATAGTAAGAGATTTGAAAGTGGGAGGGGGAGATCCGAAAATGAACCTATTGAAGAATTGGTTTAATTCATTAGCTCATTCACGGCTGCATTCCGAGGCTCTACCGCTGGGCTGATTGAAGCCAGAGATGTTCTTTATGCCTCTCCACACCTCCCGTATGTTACTCTGCCCAAGCTTGTTCTCCAGTTCTCTCCTGTATTCCTCTTTAGCTACCTTGATCATGTACTGTAGCTCTGGAGCAAATGATTACATAATCTTTAGGTCTGCTATACGAATCTTTTGTTTTGTAATTTATTTTTTATTGAATTTCATCATCAAACAAACGTTTCCGTAAGTTGTATTTCAGATATTGTACATATATATCGTATAATCATATTTCTCACAAATCTTCACATAATAATTATCTTGTACAGAGTAGGGATTGATTTTTTTTACAACATATTCATTGACTTGTGAGAATAAAAATCTTAATTTACAATCATGGACTTAGTGTTTTAGAGCAATCCAGCTTGGATGCAGGCTTTTTGGCCCAAACATTTCATGCTGACCACAGTGCACACACCACTAATCCCAATTTCCTGGGTTTGTCCCATATCTGTGCAAGCTTTCCTATCCAAGTGCTTCTGAAATTATACTATAATACCTGCCTCAACAGTTTCCTCTGGCAGCTTATTTATGTACTCACCACCCTGTGTGAATAAGTTGCCCCTCAGGTCCCTTTTAAATAGTTCCCCTCTCAAACAAAATCTATGACCCCCCCCCCACCCCAGTCATGGACTTCCTTACCCTGGGAAAAAACTGCTACCAACCATCTTATGTATTCACATTGATTTTATGAACTTCTATAAGGTCATTCCTCATTCTCCTACCCTCCAAGTAATGAAGATAACCAGACCAACCTCAAGCCCTGTAGTCCTAGCAAGATCCGCATAAATCCTTTCCAATTTAACCACGTAGCTCCTATAACAGGATCACCAGAATCGGTCTACAGTTCTCCAAGTGTGGCGTCACCATTGACTTATACAACTGCAACATAATGTCCCAAGTGATGTCACTCTCCCCTAACTCTTGAGAATGATCTAATTCAAATATATTTAATTCATATTGCGCTTGGATGGCCCACAGCCCGACACCATGGGGAATGAGTATTCCAGTTTTCCAGTTTCAGGTTTTCCTCTCAATCTGTGTTCCTTTCCCAATCCCACCAGTCCACCAAGGGTCTCTCAAGGCATTCAACCCATTTCTTTAGGGCTCTTAACATCTAGCCTGACAAGCACAGAGTTTTAAAAATGCAAACAACAGGAATTCTGCAGATGCTGGAAATTCAAGCAACACACATCAAAGTTGCTGTTGAACGCAGCAGACCAGGCAGCATCTCTAGGAGGAGGTACAGTCGACGTTTCAGGCCGAGACCCTTCGTCAGGACTAACTGAAGGAAGAGCTAGTAAGAGATTTGAAAGTGGGAGGGGGAGGGGGAGATCCAAAATGATAGGAGAAGACAGGAGGGGGAGGGATGGAGCCAAGAGCTGGACAGGTGATTGGCAAAGGGGATATGAGAGGATCATGGGACAGGAGGTCTGGGGAGAAAGACAAGGGGGGGGGGAACCCAGAGGATGAGTAAGGGGTATAGTCAGAGGGACAGAGGGAGAAAAAGGAGAGAGGGAGAAAAAGGAGAGAGAGAGAGAAAGAATGTGTGTATAAAAATAAATAATGGATGGGGTATGAAGGGGAGGTGGGGCATTAGCAGAAATTAGAGAAGTCGATGTTCATGCCATCAGGTTGGAGGCTACCCAGATGGAATATAAGGTGTTGTTCCTCCAACCTGAGTGTGGCTTCATCTTTACAGTAGAGGAGGCCGTGGATAGACATGTCAGAACGCCCTTACACTTTCTCCCTTACCACCATTCAGGGCCACAGACAGTCCTTCCAGGTGAGGCGACACTTCACCTGTGAGTTGGCTGGGGTGATATACTGTGTCCGGTGTTCCCGATGTGACCTTCTATATATTAGCAAGACCTGACGCAGACTGGGAGACCGCTTTGCTGAACACCTATGCTCTGTCCGCCAGAGAAAGCAGGATCTCCCAGTGGCCACACATTTTAATTCCACATCCCATTCCCATTCTGACATGTCTACCCACGGCCTCCTCTACTGTAAAGATGAAGCCACACTCAGGTTGGAGGAACAACACCTTATATTCCGTCTGGGTAGCCTCCAACCTGATGGCATGAACATTGACTTCTCTAACTTCCGCTAATGCCCCACCTCCCCCTCGTACCCCATCTGTTATTTATTTTTATACACACAATCTTTCTCTCTCTCTCTCCTTTTTCTCCCTCTGTCCCTCTGACTATACCCCTTGCCCATCCTCTGGGTTTCCCCCTCCCCCTTGTCTTTCTCCCCGGACCTCCTGTCCCATGATCCTCTCATATCCCCTTTGCCAATCACCTGTCCAGCTCTTGGCTCCATCCCACCCCCTCCTGTCTTCTCCTATCATTTTGGATCTCCCCCTCCCCCTCCCACTTTCAAATTTCTTACTAACTCTTCCTTTAGTTAGTCCTGACGAAGGGTCTCGGCCTGAAACGTCGACTGTACCTCTTCCTAGAGATGCTGCCTGGCCTGCTGTGTTCACCAGCAACTTCGATGTCTGAAGCTCAGAGTTTTTATTATTTTGATATGAGAGATAAGGAGGGATTTCTTTAGCCAGAGGGTGGTGTATCTGTGGAATCATAGACAACTGTGGAGGTTAAGTCATTGGGTAAATTTATAGCAGAGATTGATAGGTTCTTGATTAGCAAAGGTGTCCAAGGTTACCGGGAAAAGGCATAAAAGTGGGGTTGTGAAGGAAAATAAATCAGCCACGATGGAATAGCGGTGCAGAGTCAATATAACAAATGCCCTAATTCTGTTCCTATGTCTTATGGTCATATGGATAGGGTCATAGAGAAGTACAGCACAGAAACAGGTCCTTCGTACATCTAATCCATGCCAGAACCATTTAAACTGCCTACTCCCATCGACCTGCACCTGCGCCAAAGCCCTCTGTACCCCAGCCATCCATGTACCTATCCGAACTTCTCTTAAACATTGAAATCGAGCTTGTGTGCACCACTTGTGCTGGCAGCTCATTCCACTCTCTCAACCCTCTGAGTGAAGAAATTTCCTCCCATGTTCCTCTTAAACTTTTCACCTTTCACCCTTAACCCATGATCACTGGTTGTAGTCCCACCCAACCTCAGTGGAAAAAGCCTGCTTGCATTAACCCTATCTATAACCCTCATAATTTTGTATACCTCTATCAAATCTCATCCCAATCTTCTAAATTCTAAGGAATACAGTCCTAACCTATTCAATCTTCACTTATAACTCAGGTCCTCCAGACTTGGCAACATCCTTGTAACATTTCACTGTACTCTTTCAATTTTATTTACACCTTTCCTGTAGGTAGGTGACCAAAATTGCACACAATACTCCAAATTAGGCCTCACCAATGTCTTGTACATCTTCAACGTAACATCCCATCTCCAGAACTCAGTTCATTGATTTAGGAAAGCCAATGTGCCAAAAGCTTTCTTTATGACCTTGACTAACTGTGATGCTACTTTCAATGAATTATGTACATGTATTCCCAGATCCCTTTGTTCTACCACACTCCTCAGTGCTCTACTGTTCACTGTGTAAGACCTACCCTGGTTGATCCTACTGAAGTGCAAAACCTCACACTTATCTGCATTAAATTCCATTTGCCACTTCTCAGCCCATTTTTCCAGCTGTTGCAGATCCCTCTGCAAGCCTTGAGAGCCTTCCTCGCAGTCAACTACACCCCCAGTTGACTCATCCACACATTTACTAATCCAATTGACCACATTATCATCCAGATCATTGATATAGATGACAAATAACAAAGGACCCAGCACCGATCCCTGCAGCCCACCACTAGTCAGTGGCCTCCGGTCAGAGAGGCAACCATCTAATACCACACTCTGGTTTCTACCACAAAGCCAATGTCTCATCCAATTTACAACCTCATCTTGAATGCTGGGTGACTAAACACTTTTGACCAACCTCCCTTGCGGGACATCGTCAAATAACTCTATAAGATTGGTTAGACGTGACCTTCTACACACAAAGCCATGCTGACTATCCTTAATTAGTTCATGTCTATTCAGATACTTATATATACACTTTCTCTTAGAATACCTGCCATTAACTTTCGCACAAATGATGTCAGACTCACTAACCTACAATTTCCTGGTTTATGTTTAAAGCCTTTTTTAAATAGTGGAACAGCATTGGCTGTCCTCCAATCCTCTGGCACCTCTCCTGTCACTAAGGATGATTTAAATATCTCTGCTAGGACCCCGGCAATTTCTACACTTGCCTCCCATAGAGTCTGAGGGAACATCATGGGGATTTATCCATCCTGATTTTCCTCCGGATACCTCCTCCTCTGTAATCTGTATAGGGTCCGTGAAGTTGATGCTGCTTTGCTTCACTTCTATAGACTCACTGTACCCTGAGTAATACAGATGCAAAAAAATTGTTTAGGATCTCGCCCATCTGTTTTGGCTCCACACGTGGATTACTATTGGTCTTCCAGATGAGCAATCCTTTTGCTCTTAACATAACTGTAGAATTCCTTAGGATTCTCCTTCATGTTGTCGACCAGAGAAACTTCATACATTCTTTTAGCCTTCCTGATTTCTTTCTTGTGCTTTCTTGCATTTCTTATACTTCAAAAGCATCTCATTTGTTCTTGCTTGCCTATTCCTACTATGCACCTCCTTTTCTCCCTTAACCAGGGCCTAAATATCTCTTGAAAACCAAGGCTCCCTACTCTTGTTATCTTTACCATTTATTCGACAGGCACATATAAGCTTTGTACTCTCAGAATTTCACTTTTGAAGGCCTCTCACTTACCAAGTGCATCTTTGCGAGAAAAGAAACAGCCTGCCCCAATCCACATTTGTGGGATCATTTCTGATACCATCAAAATTGGCCTTACCCCAATTTAGAATTTCAACCCACAGACCAGACCTATATTTTTGCATATTTACTTTGAAAGTAATGCATTGTGGTCACCAGGTGCAAAGTGTTTGCCCTACGGGAACACCTGTCACCTGCCCTGTCTCATTTCCTAACAGCAGATCCAGTATCGCACACTCGCTTGTTGTGACTTTTACATACTGATAAAGGAAACCTTTCAACACATTTGACAAACACTATCTGCTCCAAGATCAATCTAACCCTTCCCTCCTACATAGCCCTCCATTTATGTTTCATCCACATACCCGTCTGAGTCTTGTAAATGTCCCTCAAATATCGGCCTTCAGCATCCCCAGCAGCATGTTTCATGCACCCACTACTCTCTGTAAAAATACCCACCTCTGACATCCCCCTATACCTTCCTCCCAACACCTTAAAGTTATGCTCCCTTCTGATAGCAATGTCCACCCTGAGAAATAATCTCTGGTTATCAACTCTATCACTCTTATTATCTTTTACTCAATCGTCCGCTCTCAACTGCTTTCTCTCCAAAGAGAAAAGCCCTAGCTCACTCCACCTGTCCTCAAAAGACAGATTCTGAGATCCTGAGACTAACTCAAATGCAAGTTTCCGAGTGGGATCTTCACTAATTAATGAAAGGACACCTCTTCCACATCTTCACTTTATGAGGGTCTTTCTGCCAATTCAAATGCCCTGACTGTGTCTTGTTTCGGGACAATTTCCCCTCAAAAGTGGTTTACTTGAGACATCTGGACCTGGAGATACAAAATGGTGACCTCTACTCTCACTGACGACAAGAGCAGCAGGAGCAAGGGAACAGCGCCACCTGCAGTGTCACCTCCGAATCACAAACTGTACTGATTTCAAAATACCTCACCGCCCCTTCATTGTCACTGAGCCTAAATACTGAAATATAATCTCCAACAGGACTTCACCAATTTAGGAAGGACCACCTTTTATTTAATTAGTTAGTTTCTATTTAGAGATGCAGCACGGTTACAAGCCCTTCTGGTCCAACGAGCCCAGGCTGCACAATTACACCAATTTGACCAATTAACCTAGTAACCGGTACTTCAAGGAAACCAGAGCTCCTGGAGAAAACCCATGTGGCCATGGGGAGATTGAAAAAATTCCTTACAGGCAGCATCGGAATTGAACCCGGGTCACTGGCATTATATTAGTATTACACTAACTGCTACTCGATCAACAGGGCCATCAAATGAATATGCAACAAATCGGATACAGACTGAGGTTTAATATCACTACTGTGCCATCCCATCCCACTCACCAAACAACCCACTTGCCAAACCAATGGTCCTTTAACATGAATGGCGCTGGAGCATCAGTCAGGCCCGTACCTGACCGTCCCTGGCAGTAGCACAGTTTCATCTTGCAAATCAAGTGACTAGAGGTCGTGGGGCCAAAGCAATCTCAATCTATTCTCACCTTCACAAGGCCAATTAAAGATAGCCAGTCTGTGGTACTAACTCTGCCATGGGCAGTCTCAAGCCTGGCTGCGAAAGGAGGAGAATTGGGCAGGGGGCTAGCAACCCCATCCTGTAAAAAACCAGAGCTGCAGAAATACAAACAGAAGCTCCAAACACCTCATCCCTGGGAGAGGAACGATCTTGGAAGATGGGCTGCACCTGGAGACAATGTGAAAGACAGGCCCAGGAAGGAGGAGTTCTCTGGTGAGCTGCTGCCAGCAGCCTATGCCCCAGCAGGAGTGATGGGCTTAAGGAGAATATGTGGTACTGTACTACGTAGAACAGTACAGCACAGAAGCAGACTGTGCACCCCACAAAGTCAATGTTAACTCTTGATACACTATCCAATCTCGCTTCATTTCCACAAAGCTCTAAAAATCATCTCATCTCGTCTGCCTGCCCAACTACTGAAAGTGCAAACATGAGGAATTCTGCAGATGCTGGATATTCAATCAACACACACAAAATGCTGGTGGAACACAGCAGGCCAGGCAGCATCTATGGGAAGAGGTACAGTCGACGTTTCGGGCCGAGACCCTTCGTCAGGACTAACTGAAAGAAGAGATAGTAAGAGATTTTGAAAGTAGGAGGGGGAGGGTGAGATCCAAAATGGTAGGAGAAGACTGGAGGGGGAGGGATGGAGCCAAGAGCTGGACAGGTGATTGGCAAAAGGGATACAGAACTGGAGAAGTGTGGCTGTGATGAAGCCACACTCAGGTTGGAGGAACAACCTGAGTGAGCTAAGGCTTTTCTCTTTGGAGAGAAAGCAGTTGAGAGCAGATGATTGAGTAAAAGATAATAAGAGTGATAGAGTAGATACTATTATATGTACACTACTCAATATAGTGGCAGCAGAAAGTAATTGCAGAGGCCTCTCAATCAACACCAAGAAGACAGAAAGCATGGTCATCTCCAGAAAGACAAACATCCCACAATGTGTGATCAAGATCGGAAATACAAACATCAAACAAGTCAACAAATTCAGATATCTTAGCAGCCTAATAACAAGTAACGGCAGGTGCGACACAGATATCAAATACAGAATAGCAATGGCAAAAGAAGCTTTCCAAAGAATGAAGACCATATTAACAGACAGAAAGATGAGCATGTACAGAATACTGCAGTGCTACATTTATTCCATCCTGACTTATGGAAGTGAATGCTGGACCATCTCCTCATTAATGGAAAAGAGACTAGAAGAAGCTGAATTATGGTTCTACAGGAGAATGTTAAAAATATCATGGACCACACACACATCAAATGAAGAAGCTCTCAGAAGAGCCCAAGCAGTTCGATCACTCTTACCAACAATAAGAGAAAGAAAACTCAGATTCCTAGGACATAGCATGTGGAAAGATGAGCTAGAAAAACTCGTACTCTCTGGAAAGATTGAGGGGAGCAAACCTAGAGGAAGACCTCGGCTTATGTACATCAAAAACATAGCCAGATGGCTACACATCGAGGAAATGGAAGTCATCCAAAAAAGGAAGGATAGATCTATATGATCATCGTCCACATCAGATATGGTACCTAGACAGACAGACAGAGTTGATAACCAGAGACTTTTTCTCAGGGTGGACATTGCTAACAGAAGGGAGCATAACTTTAAGGTGTTGAGAGGAAGGTATAGGGGGTTGTCAGAGGTAGGTATTTTTACAGAGAGTAGTGGGTGCATGAAACATGCTGCTGGGGATGCTGAAGGCTGATATTTGAGGGACATTTACGAGACTCAGATGGGTATGTGGATGAAACATAAATGGAGGGCTATGTAGGAGGGAAGGGTTAGATTGATCTTGGAGTAGGTTAAGGGGTTGGCACATCATTGTGGGCCAAAGGGCCTGTACTGTGCTGAACCTTTCTATATTCTAACCTCCAGTACATTATGGCTCCTTGGATTAGCTCCATGTAGTTTTCAGGTAAGCATACCTTGATTTGGCTGTTCCATTGAAGAAGGTGGCATTGTTGTGCTGGTCTACCTGTTACCCCTGGCTCAAGACCCCTGGAACTCCTAAACCTTTGCTGTGTTTGATCTGGATAAGCAGAGCTGCCAGTAACAACACTACACAACAGATGAAGTCTTTGGCTAAAGTCTGAATACTCTGACATTTTCAAAAGACAATTTTCTGTTTGGGGACTGGGTTTAATGCATGGAAGTATGTTCAGTGTTTAGTATTTCTCCCAGTTTGTCACAAGAATAAGGAGTTCAAAGTTCAAAGTAAATTTATTATCAAAGTACATATATTTCACCAAATGCAACCCTAAGATTCATTTTGTTGCAGTCATTCACGGTAAGTACAAAGAAACACAATAGACTGAATGAAAGACCATAGCCAACAGAATGGACAAACAACTAATATGCAAAAGACAACAAGCTATGCAAAAATGGAAATAATAATTATAATAAATAAGCAATAACTATCGAGAACACAAGATGAAGTCCCTGAAAGTGAGCCTGTAGGTTGTGGGAACAGTTCAGTAATGGGATGAGTGAACTTACCTCCTCTAGTTCAAGAGCCTGATAGTTGAAGGGTAATAACTGTTCCTGAACCTGGTGGTGTGGAACTTAAGGCTCCTGTACCTCCTTCCTGATGGCAGCAGTGAGAAGAGAGCATGACCTGGATGGTGGGGGCTTTTGATGATGGATGCTGATGGAGAGACATTTGATAGAAGAAGGTACAGATTAGCTCTATATGTCACATGTACATCGAAACATACAGTGAAGTGCAAGGCTTGTGCTGGGGCAGCCTGCAAGTGCTGCCACAATTCCAGTACCAACTACTGACTAACCCGAACCATACATCTTTTGGAAATGTTGCAGGAAACCGGAGGAAGTCCACATGGTCACAGGGAGAACGTACAAAATCCTTACAGACAGTAGTGAAAATTGAACCCCTATCGCGATTGCTGGTACTGTAAAGCGTTGCGCTGACTACTGCATTACTGGGCCCTCTATTCAGAGGGTAAACAGAGAAAATTGAGAAGTATCACACATCAAAGTTGCTGGTGAACGCAGCAGGCCAGGCAGCATCTATAGGAAGAGGTACAGTCGACATTTCGGGCCGAGACCTTTCGTCAGGACTAACTGAAAGAAGAGTTAGTAAGAGATTTGAAAGTGGGAGGGGGAGGGGGAGATCCGAAATGATAGGAGAAGACAGGAGGGGGAGAGATGGAGCCAAGAGCTGGACAGTTGATTGGCAAAAGGGATATGAGAGGATCATGGGACAGGAGGCCCAGAGAGAAAGACAAAGGGGGGGGGAACCCAGAGGGTGGGCAAGGGGTGTACTGACAGGGACAGAGGGAGAAAAAGGAGAGACAGAAAGAATGTGTGTATATAAATAAATACTGGATGGGGTACGAAAGGGAGGTGGGGCATTAGTGGAAGTTTGAGAAGTCAATGTTCATGCCATCAGGTTGGAGGCTACCCAGACGAAATATAAGGTGTTGTTTCTCCAACCTGAGTGTGGCTTCATCTTTACAGTAGAGGAGGCCGTGGATAGACATATCAGAATGGGAATGGGATGTGGAATTAAAATGTGTGGCCACTGGGGGACAGAATGTAGGTGTTCAGCGAAATGATCTCCCAGTCTGTGTCAGGTCTCACCAATAAGTGCCAGGAGGGAGATTGGTGGGGAGGGATGGGGGGGACGAATGGACAAGGGAGTCGCGTAGGGAGCGATCCCTGCGGAAAGCAGAGGAGTGGGGGAGGGAAAGATGTGAGCGATCCCTGCGGAATGGATCCCTGTGGATCCATTTGTTCCCCCCCACCCCCATCCCTCTCCACTGATCTCCCTCCTGGCACTTATCCTTGTAAGCGGAACAAGTGCCACACATGCCCTTACACTTCCTCCCTTACCACCATTCAGGGCCCCAGACAGTCCTTCCAGGTGAGGCGATACTTCACCTGTGAGTCGGCTGGGGTGATATACTGCGTTCGGTGCTCCCGATGTGGCCTTCCCGATATTGGTGAGACCCGATGCAGACTGGGAGATCTGGGTAGCCTCCAACCTAATGGCATGAACATTGACTTCTCAAACTTCCACTAATGCCCCACCTTCCCCTCTGTTATTTATTTATATACACACATTCTTTTTCTCTCTCTCCTTTTTCTCCCTCTGTCCCTCTGACTATACCCCTTACTCATCCTCTGGGTTCCCCCCTCCCCCTTTTCCTTCTCTCTGGGCCTCATCCCATGATCCTCTCATATCCCTTTTGCCAATCACCTGTCCAGCTCTTGGCTCCATCCCTCCCCCTCCTGTCTTCTCCTATCATTTTGGATCTCCCCCTCCCCCTCCCACTTTCAAATCTCTTACTAGCTCTTCCTTAAGTTAGTCCTGACGAAGGGTCTCAGCCTGAAATGTCGACTGCACCTCTTCCTAGAGATGCTGCCTGGCCTGCTGCGTTCACCAGCAACTTTGATGTGTGTTGCTTGAATTTCCAGCTTCTGCAGATTTCCTCGTGTTTATGAAATTGAGAAGTATGTCCACATCTCACTAAGTCTAACCCATATGTCTTTGTAATGCGGGTGGACTCATTATTCGTCTCAAGGCAATGAATTTTAGCTATTTACATCATCAGTTCCACGACAAGCATGGACAATAACGTCGCAGTTGCAGGAAAAGTTCAGCAGGTGGCGCTACAGACTTGGGATGTCCAGGACAAGTGGGGATGATAACATCACAGTTGCAGGAAAAGTCCAGCAGGCGGTGCTGCAGGCTTTGGGATGTGGAGCAAATTTATACTTTTTACCTTATACTTTATTGTCACCAAACAATTGATACTAGAACCTACAATCATCACAGTGATATTTGATTCTGCGCTTCCTGCTCCCTGGATTACAAATCGATAGTAAATATTATATTATTTTGCAGTTTATAAACACAAGCGATTCCACAGATGTTGGAAAACCAGGGCACATGCACAAAATGCTGGATAACTCAGCAGGTCAGGCTATGGAGGGGATTGTTTGGGTCGAGACCCTTCATCAGTGTTAGTTGAAGCATGGTGGGTGGGGAATGAAGTATGAAGCTGGGAGGTGATAGATGGAAAAGGTAACGAGCTGGAGAAGAAGAAATCAGAGAGGAAGGTGGACCGTGGGAGAAAGGGAAGGAGGAGGGCGAGGTTATTTCCAAAGAGGTATGGTTTAGGTTTAAAAGATAAAAGATTGGTTTTATTTGTCACATGCACATCAAAATTTTCAGCAACATTTGCTTCAAATCAAATCAGCGAAGGTGATGCTAGTTCACCACACTTGAGTGTCAGCATAGAATGCTTACAGCACACTAACATCTTTGGAATATCGGAGGGAACTGGAGCACTTGCAGGAAACTCATGCAGTCACGGAGAGAACGTACAAACTCCTTACAGACAGCGGTGGAATTGAACCCCGGTCTCACAGCTGGTGCTGTCATACTAGTGTCATACTACACTACCGTATTCCTGTCGCACCCACTGCTCAGTTAGTGAGTTGTAGGCATACCACATTGGTGCTGGAAGCATGCTGCCCCGTCACATCTTCACGGCTTTGATTTGACACAAGTGACTCATTTCATTGAATTTTTTGGTGTACATGTGACAAATAAAGGTAATCTTTATCTTTAAATATTTAGCAGCTTGCCCAAGAGCAGAACAGAATTCTGTTGGAATATGTAACAGGGATCAGAATGAGGTTTAATATCACCACCATATGTCATGAAATTTGTTAACCTTGTAGCAGCAGAACATTTCGATGCATGATAAATAGCGGAAAAAATCTGTGAATTACAGTAAGTATATATGTACATTAAATAGTTAAACAAGTGCTGCAAAAACAGAAATAATAAAGTGGTAAGCCCTCTCTATTTCCTGAGGAGACTGAGGTCCTTTAACATCTGCCGGACGATGCTGAGGATGTTCTACGAGTCTGTGGTGGCCAGTGCGATCATGTTTGCTGTTGTGTGCTGGGGCAGCAGGCTGAGGGTAGCAGACACCAACAGAATCAACAAACTCATTCGTAAGGCCAGTGATGTTGTGGGGATGGAACTGGACTCTCTCATGGTGGTGTCTGAAAAGAGGATGCTGTCTAAGTTGCATGCCATCTTGGACAATGTCTCCCATCCACTACATAATGTACTGGTTGGGCACAGGAGTACATTCAGCCAGAGACTCATTCCACCGAGATGCAGCACAGAGCGTCATAGGAAGTCATTCCTGCCTGTGGCCATCAAACTTTACAACTCCTCCCTTGGAGGGTCAGACACCCTGAGCCAATAGGCTGGTCCTGGACTTATTTCCTGGCATAATTTGCATATTACTATTTAATTATTTATGGTTTTATTGCTATTTAATTATTTATGGTGCAACTGTAACGAAAACCAGTTTCCCCCGGGATCAATGAAGTATGACTATGACTAGTGAGGTGGTATTCACAGGTTCAATGACCATTTAGGAATCAGTTGGCAGAGGGGAAGAAGCTGTTTCTGAATCACTGAGTGTGTGCCTTCAGGCTTCTGTACCTCCTTCCTAATGGTAACAGTGAGAAGAGGGCATGTCATGAGAGGTGGAGGTCTTTAATGATGCACACCATCTTTAAAGCACTGCTGCTTGATATTTGGGAGGTTATATTCCTCCTAGTACAAGCAGACAAGGGTGTTGGATTCCACTTATTTGTCTCTATCCAATACTGCAGTTGGCATTCTTTTTCAAAATGGCATCAAGCTGCAAACTCCATTGTCATCATTGCTCATAGAACGTAGAAATCTACAGCACATTACAGGCCCTTTGGCTCACAATATTGTGCTGACCATGTAACCTACTCTACAGTCTGCCCAGAATTTCTGCCATAATTAGTTATTACAGTATTAGTTATTTTCTTAAGTTCATATAGATGGTTTTGGAGACAGAGAGGGGAGTTAAAAGTCCATTTAGGGCTTAGGGAGAGGGATGTATGGGAGTGAGAAGTCAGATTATGGTTTAGGGACAGGGATGTGGAGGAGTTAGAGGTCAGATTAGGGTTTAGGGACAGAGAATTGGGGAAATTAGAGGTCAGATTAGGGTTTAGAGACAAGGATGTGGGGGGGTTAGAGGTCAGGCCACTGCTGTGTTCTCCAAGGTTAGTTGACGTGGATGGGTGACGAAGGACATCTGTGGGTCAGTGTGTGCTGGGATTGGATGTCTCTGTGAGCTGGAGGCACAACGGCCAGTCAGTCGGTGTGCCCGAGATTTGAGCCTGGAATTTGGGGTCCATCACTGGCTACTCTGGGCTTGATGGCAAAGATCTTGAAGGCCAATTGCAAGTCTGGAAATTGAAGCTTGATGGCCAAAGCCTGGAGACGGGAGGCCTGAGACCTGTTCTGGAGTTGAATGACTGTCTGTGTGTATGTGTGGGTGGGAGGGAGGAAAGGGGCTTGTCTTGCTGTTGTTGTTTTGTTGCTTGCTGTGGTCTGTGTTGCTCTGCCGTGCGTAGTTGGCATGCAATGTTGGCACCAGAACGTGTGGTGACCCTTGCTGGCTTCCCCCAGCACATCCTTGGTTGTTGATGCAAACGATGCATTTCACTGTATGTTTCAACGTACATGTGATAAATAAATCTGAGACTGAGTTGGAATATGAAATTGCATTTTTAGCTCCAGCTGTGTGTTAGCTGAAGGACCTCTTGTTTCAGAGTTTGATGGTGCACGTCCACGTGGAGTGACTTTGGTATCGTACCAAATGCTGCCCTTTGGACAGGGTACTCAGCTGGTTTCCTGGCCAATCTTCCGCAAAAGACATTCTTTTGAGTAACAGCACACCTCCGGGCTAATATTTTATTCTTTTTTTCATTGTAGCTAACACAATCATTCAGTCATTGAGGGATTGACGATTTAAAGAAATTTCTCACTTGCTGTGGGTTTTCTACATTACAGCAGGAGCTACATCAGACAAAACAGAAACCAGCAAAGTTTCTTCTTCAGCCATTTACCTTTTCCAATTATCATCTCCACACTCCACCCACCTTTCCTTCACCTGGTCTCACCCATCACCCACCAGCTTGTACTCTTTCACCTCTCCCACCCCCACCCACCTTTTCTTCACCTGGTCTCACCTTCTCATTCTGGATTCTGCCCCCTTCCTTTCAAAGGTTTCAAAGGTACATTTAATATCAGAGAAATGTATACAACGTACATCTTGAAATTCTTTTTTGCAACCATCCACAAAAACAGAGGAGTGCCCCAAAGAATGGATGACAGTTAAATGTTAGAACCCCAAAGACCCCCCCAGCACCCCCACCCACACATAAGCAGCAACAAAGCAATGATCCCCCCCTCCACCAGCAAAAAAAGCATCAGCGCCCCCCCACCAAGCACTCAAGTGTGCAGCAAAGCATTAATAAAGTCATGGACTTGCAGTATCCCAAAGACTACTCGTTCACCTGGTAATTCGACACGCCACAGGCTCTCTCTCTCCCTAATAAGGGAAAAAGAGGTATCCCTGTTTCACAGCGAGAAGGGAGACATAACAAACAACTCGCTGGCTTATGATGTTACAAGTCTGTTGTGTCGGTTTTTCCGAGCTCTGTGCCCAAAGAACACGGGTCTCTCGGGTCTCTCGGGTCTCAGCCAGCTCGTTGCTTTCGATCTTCTGTCTCCCACAACACATGGATTTCCTGTGGAGGCACCAACCTCCAGTCCACCCGCCTCCAGAGCCACGAAATTCCAGAGCTCCGAAGGCGCGCTAGTCTTCTAGGCCACGTCCTTGGTATATCTAATAGCGGCCATTTGTGAGACCCCAAGAGTGGGTCCCATTCCCACAAAGAACTGAAGTCAGCATGTAACTCCAGGTCGGGGTCTTCAAAATAACCCTGAAGGGGAAAGATGGAGAGATTACAGATAGAAATAGAGCTGTTTGCGAAGATGCAAACAAAGGAGTTGCCATTAGGCACCATCATCCTCCTAAGCTCCTGGTGAAGGGCCTCAGCCCAAAATGTGGACTCTTTATTCCTCTTCGTAGGTGCTGCTTGACCCACTGGTTCCCTCCAGCATTTTGTGTATGTTGCTCAGGAAAGGTAGAGCATAGAATGAGGCCTTTGTGCCCACCAAGTCCATACCAGCTTTGTGCAAACACAGTACTGATGTCATTTGTTTGCTTTTTCCCAAAGTCTCTGAAGTACTTCAAAATTGGCAACTTCCTCTTCCAAAATCTAATTCATTCCACCACTGATTCAGATTCAGATCTATTTATCACATGTAAATGGAAATATACAGTGAAATGCATCATTTGCGTTAACCAACATAACCTAAGGAGGTGCTGGGGACAGCCTGCAAGTGCCCCCTCACATTCTAGTGCCAACACAGCAAACCCACAATGCTCTGCAGAATAACACGGTCTTCGGGCTTCGACTTCTGGACTTCTGGGCTCTAATCTTCAGTATCAACCTCCGGACGATTTAGTGACTGGATCCCCATGCTCCAGGGCTGCCAAATGAGTGGCCCTCATGCCTTCTGCTTGCGTTGACATCTGATCCCGGGACCCACCGACCTGGGACAGTCCATCTATGGATGTCTACCATCACCTGTCCACATCACTGGCCTTTGAGTGCAGAACGAAGGCCTAGACTCCAGATCTCCTTTGTCACCTGTCCTGCTTTTGAACTTCGAGCATGGAGCAAAGGCCTAGACTCTGGTTTGACTTCTAACTCCTCCACATCCCTGTCTCTAAACCCTAATCTGACTCCTAACTACCCTCTCTGTCCCTAAAACCACCTCTATGAACTTGAAAAACAGCTAAGTCTGAGACCCGATCTCGATGCAGCTTGGCACCATCTTGACTGGAAGTTATATTTCTAGCAGCCTGAATTCCCTTCCCTTATCCTCAGCGATTCTCTCTTCTTCTCTAAGATACTCCGGAATCTGCTCCCACTCAAACATCTATCCTTGTATGTGCATCGTCAGTAGATTCTGTTGGAGGGCACTCTTTGGAAGGATTTGGAATGCTTTGTGTAACAGAGACACTAACCACATGCAAGTTATTTTTCCATATGAGGAGAGGGTATCAGTACAATGGAATTCTAAAGTTTGTGAGTCAACGAGAATAAATCCCAGTGGCTTGGCTTTCAAAATGGAACTGAGTATGTACATTAAAGGAACAAAGATTTGACGAGCACTGTAGAGAAGGTAGGAATATGGGATTAGATTGTTTGCTGTTGCACAGGGATGGGATGGCCCTTTTCCTTGCTGTAACCTCTCAGGGGCTCTGTTAGGGGTGGACGGATTGTGACTGAAGAACTCGGGGGGGTGGGGTGGGTGGGTGTCGGGGATAACAGGATTGCCGAGCTAGAGGAGGTCACAGAGATAGCAAAGCAGTGAAGCCTCAGATGGACTTGTAACTTTGAAGACCTCGGGTGTAGAGGCTAAAGATCTCTCCTCACCTCTGTCCTAAAGATTAGCCTTATTTGTCATATGTACATCGAAACATTGAATCATATCATGAAAAGTATCATTATCAACTGAAATCAGTGGGGATTGTGCTGGACAGCCCGCAAATGTTGCCATGCTTTCAACATAGCATGCCTACTGCATCCTTGGGACGGGAGAGGAAACCAGACTGCCTGGGGAAACCCACACGACCATGGGAAGAACATACAAGCTGCTTATTGACAGCGGTAGGAGTCGAACTCCACTGGTTGATCATCGGTTTGTGCTGTAAAGTCCCACTTTGTTCATATACAGTATGTCCACTTTATTAGGTACATCCATACACCTGCTTGTTAATACAGGTATCTAATCAGCCAATCATGTGGCAGCAACTTAATGTATAAGAGCATGCAGACATGGCCAAGGAGTTCAGTTGTTGTTCAGACCAAACATCAGAATGGGGAAGAAATGTGATCTAAGTGACTTTGAGCGTGGAATGATTGTTGGTGCCAGACAGGGTGGTTTGAGTATCTCAGAAACTGCCGATCCCCTGGGATTTTCACACACATCAGACTCTAGAGTTTACAGAGAATGGTGCGAAAAAAGAAAAAAAATGCAGTGAGTGGCAGTTCTGTGGGTGAAAACACCTTGTTAATGAGAGAGGTCAGAGGAGAATGGCTATACCGGTTCAAGCTGACAGGAAGGTGACAGTAACTCAAATAACCACACGTTACAACAGTGGTGTGCAGAAGAGCATCTTTGAATGCACAACATGCCGAGCTTTGAAGTGGATGGTCTGCAGCAGGAGAAAACCATGAACGTACACTGAGTAGCCACTTTATTAGGTACAGGCGGTATCTGAGTTGTGGAAGTAGGCATCAGATGGGTAAACTGAATCAGTCATTTTCCAACTTCTCCATCAGCTGTTCATCCACCCTGGCATTAATGGTGAGGTGTTGGGAAAAGCTTCATCTTCTTCCAGGTTATTTCCCTGAGCCTGATGAATGTACTTGCTGGCAATTAATAACCTCTTTTCGTTTCTTAGAGGATGAAAGTCCTGTTATTCTTAGAGGATGAATGATCTTCAAATATAGTTTTATCCTCTTCATCTGGACTTTCTATCTCTACAACTAGATATTTATCAATATCACCTGTCTACCTACTTAGTTATCTATTGTTTATCTCCCACATTCTCTCCCTCTGTATTAATTCTCCATATCTATCTATCTGTCTATCTACCTATCATCTTTCTCTCTAGCTTTCTCTCTACATCATACATATATAATCTGTCTCTTTATTTCTGTGTGTATCTTTTCATCTGCCTGTCCACCTTTCATATGCCTGTGATGAATGGTCAAGTAGATACGTACCAGCTATGTTAGAATCATGGATGGATTTCTGAAGTCTTCATGCTCTTAATGCCTGATTGTTCTTGGATTTTGATTCTTCACCTGCACATAAAAATCTTTTACTTCACTTTCACCTGGGAAATAGCTGATGAATCCGAGCCACCGACTGGTTAACAGGGATAATCTTACTGTGTCACTATGTTATTTATTCTAGAAGGATTGTACACAATTTGCTCTATTTCTGGATTAGCATTTTGTCCAATGAATAATGTATTTTTCATTAATCATTAACTTTCCTTCAGGCCTAGGGGACTCATTTCCTCTGTCTCCCTCTCCCTCTCCCTCTCACTCTTGCCCTCTCTCCCTCTGTCTGTACCTCTGCCTTTGTTTCTGTCTGTCTGTCTCCCTTTCTCTCTCTCTCTGTTTCTACCTGGCTCTGTCTCTCTCTTGTCTTCCTGTTTCTCCCTGCCTTTGTTTCTATCTTTGTCTCCGTCTGTCTCTCTGTCCCTCTTACTCATGTTTCTGTCTATCTGCCTCTCTCTCAATCTGTCTCTGTCTCTCTCTCTCTGTCCAACCGTGTATCTGCCTGTCTCTTTATTTGTCTCTGTCTCTCTCTGTCTCTCTGTCCATCTGCCTGTCTCTCTCTTGATTCTGTCCCTCTGTCTACCTGTCTGTCTGCCTGTCTCATTATCTCTCTGTTCTCTCTGTCCCTGTCTATCTGTCTGCCTCTCTATCTGTCTCTGTCCCTCTCTCTCTTGCTGTCTGTCTCTCTGTCCATCTGTCTGTCAGTTTCTCATGCTGGTGAGTCTGTTATATGTTATCTGTCTCTGTCTGTCTCTCTGTTTCTCACACTGATGTGTCTGTTATCACACTGACCTATTATCAGCTTCGTTCTATTGCTGCCATGTGTTGAGCAGTCCAGGTAGGAAGCCAGAGACCTGCGGTGTATCTTGAAAGGGCAGGAGAGAAGGAGGAGGTAAATGAGTAAAGCAAAGGATTTGACCAAATTCATGCAGCTCTCAAAAGGAAGAGAGGATTGAGGAAAAAAGAGCCATGGATAAAGAGTGGTGAAATGGTATTCATTGGACTGCTGTCCTCAACGCCAGTGGCAAAGCCAGGAGAAAAAACTGAAACTGTGCCTTCCTTATCTTACAACACACAACAAAGTTGCTGGTGAATGCAGCAGGCCAGGCAGCATCTCTAGGAAGAGGTACAGTCGAAGTTTCAGGCCGAGACCCTTCATCTTGACGAAGGGTCTCGGCCTGAAACGTCGACTGTACCTCTTCCTAGAGATGCTGCCTGGCCTGCTGCGTTAACCAGCAACTTTGATGTGTGTTGCTTGAATTTCCAGCATCTGCAGAATTCCTGTTGTTTCCTTATCTTACACTGGCTTTGGCTGGGATTTACGGTCTCCTGTCTTCTATCAGACAAGCGTTCTATTCCATCCGGCTGGAATAGAAGATGGGTCTCCCATCTTTTATCAGCACTACAGTGTTTCTTGTAGGGCTCATGGTTATCTGGCCACCCCACCCCAGCCCATCATCACCAATCATCAACCTTGCCTAACCCTCACTCACATCTGCCATCCATTCTCCCTCTCAAGAGCTTTCCTCTCCTCCGTAATTCCCTCCCTTTTCTTGTGATCCTTTCCATCCCCCTGCTAATCTATTGTCTTCAAAGTCAATGTCAAGTTTATTGTCTTCTGCACAAGTTCATGTGTACACAGGGGCAATGAAATGCTTAGCTGAAGCAGCATCGCAGGCACATCGCGTCAGATACACAATGTTCACATGAGAAAACATAGATTAATAACATAAATCATACAAGAAAGAACACAATTTGAACTAAAATATGTACATTGTAGTGCACAGGTGCAATTGAAAACTTATTTTCAGCACCAATACATCAGTCAAGGAATTAAATTACATACAGATAAAATATACATAATGTTTACAAGAAGGAACACAATTACAACAAAGTAAAAGTCTATTGTAGTGAAAAGTGGCCAAAGTGGTCACATTGGTGCCAAACTGAGGTCATGATTAAGGTTGTGCACGTTGCTTCTACACTTCCTGCCTGGTGGTGTGGGACTTCAGGATTCTAGAACTCCTGCCGGGTGATGTGGGATTTCAGGATTCTAGAACTCTCGCCTGGTGGTGTGGGATTTCAGGATTCTAGAACTCCTGCCTGGTGGTGTGGGATTTCAGGATTCTAGAACTTCTGCCGGGTGGTGTGGAGTTTCAGGATTCTAGAACTCCTGCTGGGTGGTGTGGGATTTTAGGATTCTAGAACTCCTGCCGGGTGGTGTGGAGTTTCAGGATTCTAGAACTTCTACCGGGTGGTGTGGAGTTTCAGGATTCTAGAACTCCTGCTGGGTGGTGTGGGATTTCAGGATTCTAGAACTCCTGCCAGGTGATGTGGGATTTCAGGATTCTAGAACTCCCGCCTGGTGGTGTGGGACTTCAGGATTCTAGAACTTCTGCCGGGTGGTGTGGAGTTTCAGGATTCTAGAACTCCTGCTGGGTGGTGTGGGATTTCAGGATTCTAGAAATCCTGCTGGGTGGTGTGGGATTTCAGGATTCTAGAACTCCTGCCAGGTGGTGTGGGATTTCAGGATTCTGGAACTCCTGCTGGGTGGTGTGGGATTTCAAGATTCCGGAACTCCTGCTGGGTGGCGTGGGAACTCAGGATTCTAGAACTCCTGCCAGGTGGTGTGGGGTTTCAGCATTCTAGAACTCCTGCTGGGTGGTGTGGGAGTTTCAGGATTCTAGAACTCCTACTGGGTGGGGTGGGATTTCAGGATTCTAGAATTCCTGCTGGGTGGTGTGGAGTTTCAGCATTCTAGAACTCCTGCCGGGTGGTGTGGGATTCAGGATTCTAGAACACCTGCTGGGTGGGGTGGGATTTCAGGATTCTAGAACTCCTGCCGGGTGGTGTGGAGTTTCATCATTCTAGAACTCCTGCCGGGTGGTGTGGGATTTCAGGATTCTAGAGCTCCCGCCGGGTGGTGTGGAGTTTCAGCATTGTAGAACTCCTGCCGGGTGGTGTGGGATTTCAGGATTCTAGAACTCCTACTGGGTGGTGTGGTATTTCATGATTCTAGAAATCTTGCTGGGTGGTATGGAGTTTCAGGATTCTAGAACTCCTGCCAGGTGGTGTGGAGTTTCAGGATTCTAGAACTCCTGCTGGGTGGTGTGGGATTTTAGGATTCTAGAACTCCTGCCGGGTGGTGTGGAGTTTCAGGATTCTAGAACTTCTGCCGGGTGGTGTGGAGTTTCAGGATTCTAGAACTCCTGCTGGGTGGTGTGGGATTTCAGGATTCTAGAACTCCTGCCTGGTGGTGTGGGATTTCAGGATTCTAGAACTCCTGCCAGGTGGTGTGGGATTTCAGGATTCTAGAACTTCTGCCGGGTGGTGTGGAGTTTCAGGATTCTAGAACTCCTGCTGGGTGGTGTGGGATTTCAGGATTCTAGAAATCCTGCTGGGTGGTGTGGGATTTCAGGATTCTAGAACTCCTGCCAGGTGGTGTGGGATTTCAGGATTCTGGAACTCCTGCTGGGTGGTGTGGGAACTCAGGATTCTAGAACTCCTGCCAGGTGGTGTGGGGTTTCAGCATTCTAGAACTCCTGCTGGGTGGTGTGGGAGTTTCAGGATTCTAGAACTCCTGCTGGGTGGGGTGGGATTTCAGGATTCTAGAATTCCTGCTGGGTGGTGTGGAGTTTCAGCATTCTAGAACTACTGCCGGGTGGGGTGGGATTTCAGGATTCTAGAACTCCTGCCGGGTGGTGTGGAGTTTCATCATTCTAGAACTCCTGCCGGGTGGTGTGGGATTTCAGGATTCTAGGGCTCCTGCCGGGTGGTGTGGAGTTTCAGCATTGTAGAACTCCTGCCGGGTGGTGTGGGATTTCAGGATTCTAGAACTCCTACTGGGTGGTGTGGTATTTCAGGATTCTAGAACTCCTACTGGGTGGTGTGGTATTTCAGGATTCTAGAAATCTTGCTGGGTGGTATGGAGTTTCAGGATTCTAGAACTCCTGCCAGGTGGTGTGGAGTTTCAGGATTCTAGAACTCCTGCTGGGTGGTGTGGGATTTTAGGATTCTAGAACTCCTGCCAGGTGGTGTGGGATTTTAGGATTCTAGAACTCCTGCTGGGTGGTGTGGAGTTTCAGGATTCTAGAACTTCTGCCGGGTGGTGTGGAGTTTCAGGATTCTAGAACTCCTGCTGGGTGGTGTGGGATTTCAGGATTCTAGAACTCCTGCCTGGTGGTGTGGGATTTCAGGATTCTAGAACTCCTGCCAGGTGGTGTGGGATTTCAGGATTCTAGAACTTCTGCCGGGTGGTGTGGAGTTTCAGGATTCTAGAACTCCTGCTGGGTGGTGTGGAGTTTCAGGATTCTAGAACTTCTGCCGGGTGGTGTGGAGTTTCAGGATTCTAGAACTCCTGCTGGGTGGTGTGGGATTTCAGGATTCTAGAAATCCTGCTGGGTGGTGTGGGATTTCAGGATTCTAGAACTCCTGCCAGGTGGTGTGGGATTTCAGGATTCTGGAACTCCTGCTGGGTGGTGTGGGAACTCAGGATTCTAGAACTCCTGCCAGGTGGTGTGGTGTTTCAGCATTCTAGAACTCCTGCTGGGTGGTGTGGGAGTTTCAGGATTCTAGAACTCCTGCTGGGTGGGGTGGGATTTCAGGATTCTAGAATTCCTGCTGGGTGGTGTGGAGTTTCAGCATTCTAGAACTACTGCCGGGTGGGGTGGGATTTCAGGATTCTAGAACTCCTGCCGGGTGGTGTGGAGTTTCAGCATTGTAGAACTCCTGCCGGGTGGTGTGGGATTTCAGGATTCTAGATATTCTGCCAGGTGGTGTGGGATTTCAGGATTCTAGAACTCCTACTGGGTGGTGTGGTATTTCAGGATTCTAGAAATCTTGCTGGGTGGTATGGAGTTTCAGGATTCTAGAACTCCTGCCAGGTGGTGTGGAGTTTCAGGATTCTAGAACTCCTGCTGGGTGGTGTGGGATTTTAGGATTCTAGAACTCCTGCCAGGTGGTGTGGAGTTTCAGGATTCTAGAACTCCTGCTGGGTGGTGTGGGATTTTAGGATTCTAGAACTCCTGCCGGGTGGTGTGGTATTTCAGGATTCTAGAAATCTTGCTGGGTGGTATGGAGTTTCAGGATTCTAGAACTCCTGCCAGGTGGTGTGGAGTTTCAGGATTCTGGACCTCCTGCCTGATGGTAGCTGTGAGAAGATGGCATGGTCTGGATGGTGGAGATGTTGTCTACTTGAGGCAGCACCTTATATAGATACTGATGGTGAGGAGGGACGCACCCGTGATGTATTGGCTTTCTCCACAATCCTATATTATCCTATGATAGTGTTCCTCCCATGATCCTCTGCATCCACATAATCCACTTTCTCTCTCACTGATTCTTGCAGCCCTGCCTCATGCATGATTACTTCATAGGGCTGAGAGTGGGAGAACTATTTCTTCTTCATTAACAAAAAAGGGTTCGTTGACAATGTATTTCTGCAGCTGATGGGAGGACACCCAGGGATCATCCTCCCATGCTTGGGCTCCCATATGATGACTAGGCTGGCAGGTAGCTCAGGGTGGCGTGTTCTGGGAGGATGGAATTCTACCAAGACTATGGTCAACACGCTCCTAGAAGACAGCGGCGCGGCTAATGTAGATAAACTGAACACACTGATGAGGGAGAGGGAGAAGTGGAGAGTCGGTCATTGTGCCTGAGGCCAGCCCCCAAGGCCTGAGTCAATGTAGTAGTACTCCCAGAACATACTGGTGCAATTCTACACTGCCATCACAGAGAGCATCCTCACATCAGCCATTACTGTCTGGTTTGGTGCAGCTTCCCCTCACAACATATGAAAACTACAGTGAGCTGCCAGCTCAGCAGAAAAGTTCATTGGCTGCATTCTACCATCACCGCAGGGCTTGTATATGCGCAGGACAATTAAGCAGGCAGGATAAAACATTACGGATTCTACCCACCCTGCAAACTGCCTTTTCCAAAAGCTCCCTTCTAGAAAGTGCTATAGAGCTAATAAAATTAAAACTTCCCTCCATCTTAAAATGTTTTTCCCCCAGGTAGTTAATCTGATCACCATTCTAGTTAGCCCCCCATTTCCCTCTGTCTACTTCCCTCATCACTGCACTCCACTGTAAACACTTTTAACTACTTTTTACAATGCTCTTTATTTTGTAAATACATGCAGTTATTCATGTATTTGTGCACATTATATTCCATATCTGTACGTTAATCTCCAACTTTATTTTTATATAATTCTTTATTCTTTTTAATTGACAAATGTTGTTTTTTGTTGCATGTCATGCCCTGACCAACAAACCTCTGCGAATTTCTAATACATTTAAATGCATTTGGAATGATTATCATTCTCATCACCATATTCCATCTTCTCCCCCCTCCTCAGGTACTATTTTGCCCCTTAAACTCCCATCTTCAAATCCGCTATTCAACTGATTTCATCCTGCACCTCCACTGTCTAAGAAGACAGTTGAAGACTCTCTGTGCATTTACCCGTGCAGGCCTGGCCCTGTTGCACAGACTTTGGGGGCTCGTGCATTTTGCAGCTAGGGGCCTGCACATAATTGTGGCAGAATCCTTGTAGGAGTTATTCCAGCATTTTGTGTGTGTTCTCCTTTCTATAGATGCTGACTGACTTGCTGAGTTCTTCCAGCACTTTGTGTGTCTTCTGCCTGAAACATTGACTCTTTATTCCTCTCCAATGATGCTGCCGGACCTCCAGCATTTTGTTACTCTAGGTTGCATATTTCTTGATGTTGACATGTGAGTTTGAAAAACCTCGTTCCATTGCAATGCTGATACACTTCAAAGATCCTTTGTTTGGTTTATAGAGATTTGAGACATTCAGAGGTTGTGAAGGATGCTTTAAAAAGGCACATCTTACTTTCTATCAATGCAACGCATCTATGTGATCCTTTGTAGGCTTTACTTGCATCTTTCTTCTTCAGAGAAGAAGAGTTCTAGAGGCAGTCACCTGTCAGATATTGACAGGAAAGAAAGGCTAAAGATAGAACTCCAAGCATCGAGGGAATTTCACAAATCTAAAATATTAAACAGGGAGGAAATGTTCGGTGGAAGGGTTTAAGGATTTTTATTAACCAAGCAACTCTAATCACTTAATAAACCATTGATTTTCACAGCAATAAAATGGAAAAATCTATATTGGTCTGTCAAAATATTTCCTTTGTGGAGAGTGGTGAGAATTTGGAACTCGCTACCTCAAGGAGCAATTAAGTTGAACAGTTCTGACCGTTTTGTTTTCCAAAATGAAAGGTGTACATGCCTTGGAAGCTGTGCAGGGAAAGTTCACTTGGTTGCAGACATTGTGGAGGTTGGTTAATGAATGAGAGGTGATCTTACTGAAGCTCTGATTGGGTTTGACAGGTAAGATGTAGTGAGGATGTTTTCCTTGTTAAGGAATGCAGAAACAGGAAGGGAGGTCTCTGGATAAGGCATTGATCTTTAATGGAGAGGAACTAGCAGGAATTCTTTTCCAATCCTGAGAAGTATGAAGGCTGAGTTGTGTCGAATCCTGATGCTTTTGTGATCCAAAGAATGAAACATAGACTTATGATTGTTTTATTAAGTGTTACAAGAGCAACAAAGGAAAATCTGGACTCATGGCCATCCCATATGAATAGCAAACTTCAGTGTGAAATAGCCAGGTTCAAGTGGCATCACACCTGCTACTGAAATCTAAAAAGTTTCTAGAGGTGTATAAGATGAAGAGAGGCATTGATCATGTGGATAGCTAGAGGCCTCTTCCCAGGGCTGAAATGTCTAACATAAGGGGTATAGTTTTAAGGTGCTTGGAAGTAGGTACAGGGGGGAAGTCAGGGGTAAGTTTTTCACACAGAGAGTGGTGGGTGCGTGGAATGCACTGCTGGTGACGGTGGTGGAGGCGGATATAATGAGGTCTTTAAAGAGACTCTTGGATATGAAGCTTGTAAAAATAGAGGGCTATGTGGTAGGGTAATTCTAGGCAGTTCCTAGAGTAGGTTACATGGTTGGCAGAACATTGTGGGCTGAAGGGCCTGTAATGTGCTTAGATTTCTATGTTCTGTGTTCTATGTACAAAAACAACTGTTTTTGGAAAACTCACTGAGCGATCTCGATTCAATTCTGCCACTGTCTGTAAGGAATTTGTATGTTCTTCCCATGACCACATGGACTTCCTCTGGGTGTTTCAATTTCTTCCTACATTCCAAGGGCATATAGGTTAGGGTTGGTGAGTTGTGGGAATGCTACGTTGGCAAGCACTTTCGTGTTGCCCCCAGAACATCCTTGGATTGTGTTGGTCATTGACGCTGATTACGTGTTTCACTGTATGTTTTGATGTTTCGATGTACATGTGACAAAGCCAATCCTTTTCATCCTTTTCTCCAAAACAAACGCAATTTCAGAATTGAATTTTACAAATTACTACAGTTAAAAAAAAAGATATTTTAACAACTTTACCTGTTATATTCTCAACCATGATTCAGTTAAGTTTCATTAATTCTATGCAATGCTGAGAAAGATACTTGTTTCAGTATAGGCTTATGATAATCATGCATGGACAAGATGGGCCCAATGGCCTGTCTAAGTAAGAATGTGTGCTTCCATAAACATGTGTGGCATTATTGCTGATGAGATTTTGTCTATCTGAAACATCAGCTCTGTTTTTCCACAAATGGTGCCTGACCTTTTGGCCATTTTTGTTCTAGCAGACATATTGGTTAGGGACGGTAAGTTGTGGGCATGCTGTGTTGAAGCCAGGGGCATGGTGGCACTTGCGGGCTGCCCCCTGTGCATCCTTTGACTGTGTTGATCGTTGATGCAAATGTTTTGATGTACATATGACACAGAGTCAGGGGCCACATTTACACATAGAGGGTCGTCAGTGTATTGAATGACTATAATTAGGCACGTGGGCTTGTAGGGACTGTCTCTAAATAAAATAAAATATGGTAATGAATGGGTTAACAAGATAAATCAGGGGCCATTGATTTTTACCATAAAACTTGCTCCAAATATCAAGGGGTTGCAAGATGCTTTTAAAACCACCTAAAGTCAAGATGCCTTCATGTTTTGACACAAGTAATGTTTGTAAAAGCATGCTATCCCCTGAGAAGGCTTCATGAGTAAATTGGCACAGTGTGGGATAACATAATGCTTCATGGTCAACGAATGACTGTGTACTTCCGGAGAGATTTGCATCAGTGGTTTACACAGGAATGCTGGAGCATTCCACTTCAGACAGAAGGTTCAAATGATTCTAGTTAATAACAGAGAATTGTGGGTTCATAGTTCAAAGTAAACATCATCAAAATACATATGCCATCATATACAACCCTAAGGTTCATTTTGTTTCGGGTATACTCAATAAATCCAGGATAGAATAATGATTATAATAGAATCAATGAAAGACTGCACCAACTTGGGCATTCAACCGATGTGCAAAAGACAACAAGCTGCGTAAATACAAAAACAAACAAACAAACAAATAAATAAACAAACAAACAAACAAACAAACAAATAAGCAATAACTATTGCTGACATCTTCAACTGCTCCTTGCTTCAGTCTAAGATCCCCTCGTGTTTTAAGAAGGCAACGATAATCCCAGTGCCGAAGAAGGGCAAGGTGACATGCCTGAATGACTATCGACCTGTGGCTCTGACATCAATTGCTATGAAGTGCTTCGAGAGATTGGTTATGGTACACATCAACCACAGCCTATCGGTCAACCTCGATGCTTTGCAATTCGCCTACCGGAGCAACAGGTCAATGGCAGATGCCATCTCTCTGGCCCTACATTCCTCCTTAGAACACCTGGAGAATAAAGACGCATACGTAAGGCTCCTTTTCATTGACTACAGCTCTGCCTTTAATACCATCATTCCAAATAAACTGATTCCTAAGCTCCAGAACCTGGGCCTTAGCACTGAGATCTGCAGCTGGATCTTCAACTTCCTCACAGGCAGGATCCAGGCGTAAAAATAGGGGACAAGCTCTCCTCTACAATCACTCTGAGCACCGGTGCCCCACAAGGCTGTGTACTCAGCCGCCTGCTGTACTCACTGTACATCCATGATTGTGTAGCCAAGTTTCCATCGAACACAATATATAAGTTTGCTGATGACACAACAATTGTAGGCCGTATCTCGGGTAATGATGAGTTTGAGTACAGAGAGGAAATTAAGAACCTGGTGGCATGGTGCAAAGACAATAACCTATCCCTCAACGTCAGCAAGACGAAGGAATTGGGGTTGTTGACTTCAGAAGGAGTAGCGGACCACATGACCCAATTTACATCGGTGGTGCGCAAGTGGAACAGGTCAAAAGCTTTAAGTTCCTCGGGGTCAATACCACAAATGACCTGACTTAGTCAGACCAAGCAGAGTTCACTGCCAAGAAGGCCCACCAGCGCCTTTACTTCCTGAGAAAACTAAAGAAATTTGGCCTGTCCCCTAATACCCTCACTAATTTTTATAGATGCACTGTAGAAAGCATTCTTCTAGGGTGCATCACAACCTGGTATGGAAGTTGTCCTGTCCAAGACCGAAAGAAGCTGCAGAAGATCATGAACACGGTGCAGCACATCACACAAACCAATCTTCCATCCTTGGACTCACTTTACACCGCACGCTGTCGGAGCAGTGCTGCCAGGATAATCAAGGACACGACCCACCCAGCCAACACACTTTTCGTCCCTCTTCCCTCTGGGAGAAGGCTCAGGAGCTTGAAGACTCGTACGGCCAGATTTGGGAACAGCTTCTTTCCAACTGTGATAAGACTGCTAAACAGATCCTGACCTGGATCTGGGCTGTACCCTCCAAATACCACACAGGAGATTAGTGTGCAAACTTAAGGCACACGGTATTGGGGGTATGATATTGATGTGGATAGAGAATTGGTTGCCAGACAGGAAGCAAAGAGTGGGAATAAACGGGACCTTTTCAGAATGGCAGGCAGTGACTAGTGGGGTACCACAAGGCTCAGTGCTGGGACCCCAGTTGTTTACAATATATATTAATGACTTAGATGAGGGAATTAAATGCAGCATCTCCAAGTTTGCGGATGACACGAAGCTGGGCGGCAGTGTTAGCTGTGAGGAGGATGTTAAGAGGATGCAGGGTGACTTGGATAGGTTAGGTGAGTGGGCAAATTCATGGCAGATGCAATTTAATGTGGATAAATGTGAAGTTATCCACTTTGGTGGCAAAAACAGGAAAACAGATTATTATCTGAATGGTGGCCAATTAGGAAAAGGGGAGGTGCAACGAGACCTGGGTGTCATTATACACCAGTCATTGAAAGTGGGCATGCAGGTACAGCAGGCAGTGAAAAAGGCGAATGGTATGCTGGCATTCATAGCAAGAGGATTCGAGTACAGGAACAGGGAGGTACTACTGCAGTTGTACAAGGCCTTGGTGAGACCACACCTGGAGTATTGTGTGCAGTTTTGGTCCCCTAATCTGAGGAAAGACCTTCTTGCCATAGACGGAGTACAAAGAAGGTTCACCAGATTGATTCCTGGGATGGCAGGACTTTCATATGATGAAAGACTGGATCGACTAGGCTTATACTCGCTGGAATTTAGAAGATTGAGAGGACACCTTATTGAAACGTATAAAATCCTAAAAGGATTGGACAGGCTAGACGCAGGAAGATTGTTCCCGATTTTGGGGAAGTCCAGAACAAGGGGTCACAGTTTAAGGATAAAGGGGAAGCCTTTTAGGACCGAGATGAGGAAAAACTTCTTCACACAGAGAATGGTGAATCTGTGGGAAACAGTTGAGGCCAGTTCATTGGCTATATTTAAGAGGAAGTTAGATATGGCCCTTGTGGCTAAAGGGATCAGGGGGTATGGAGGGAAGGCTGGTACAGGGTTCTGAGTTGGATGATCAGCCATAATCATACTGAATGGCTGTGCAGGCTCGAAGGGCCAAATGACCTGCTCCTGCACCTATTTTCTATGTTTCTATGTTTCTAGGTGTTGGTGTCACCCTCTGTGCCTTTGGTTGGAAAGTATATTGGACCAAGGAAGGACCATGCTGCTTAGAGAAAATGTGGTCTGAGTACAACCGTTTTGATAGGCAACATATCTGAGAAAGCTTCTGATATGTTAGCCAGGCAGTTACTTGTGAAGGTTACTTGGTTTTAAGCTAGAAGAGAGTTCAAGGAGCTTCAGGAAAGTTGCAAACATTCGGCTTTTCTGAGTACAAAGAACCAGAATCCACTCCGCGTGCATTAAGGTTATTGCATGAAAAAAAGCTACTGTACTTGCAAAAAACCCAGCTGGATGAATGGAAGTCCAAAGAAAAAGGAGTCAATGGGGAGACAAAAACAGAGGATTTGTCAGATGATGTTGTAGATGCAGAAACCAAGAGCAGAGATCAGATTGTAAAGGTAGCAATAGAAAGATTAATAAGAGAATACTCCAGTGAACTAAATGCATCTTCCCAAGATCAAGATGCACAAACTAGAAGAAGAAAAAGGAGGGAAGAGATGGAGAGAAAGAATATGAACGAGAAAGGGAATGGTATGAAAGACAGAAGGAATGTGAGAAAGAAAAAGAAATGGGAATAAAGACTGTAGTAGATCCAAAGAGAGAACTGAAGAAGAAAGGTGGCGACCACTATCAGAACCACTTCCTGCAGTCCCAGAGTCAACTCCTACAACCACCATGGAAGAGGCCCCAGAAACTGAGATTGTTTCACAGCCACAAGTCTCACCAGCAAAGCAGAGTGACCCCCCGGTCAGGAAAGACGTTATCCCACAAGAGTAAGAAATCCTCCACAATGATTAAATTTTTAGGCCTGAATGGGACAATTTAAAGTTTACAATGCTGCGGATGTCTGTATATAGTAGTTGTATTATATAGTATATTGTTTATTTAGTTGAGATGCATTCTTTATTGAATTGGAGTTTATAGCTAAGCAGGAAGGAGTGTTGTGTATTTAATATTTAATCAAGTTCATCTTTACCTCAGGAAGATATCTTAGCCCATCACCCCATCTGGGGCATAGACCGCTGATAGCGGCTCACTAGAATCATCTGTCCTGGGCCAGTTTTGCAAGTTGTCCCAGGTGTAGCCCATCGTCAAAGATCCCTCCTCTCCCAGGGATGAGGTCTTTGGAGCTCCTGCTGGCCTTTTTGTAGCTCTGGGTTTTTATGTGATCATGTTGCTATCCCCCTGCCCAACCCTCCTTCTTTTACAGCTGGGCTTGGAACTGTCCAAGGCAGAGTTCAGGAAGATATATGCTTGGGGTGAAATAAGTAACAGAGACTAAACTGATACTCTGCCCTAGGCCTGGTAATAGGCACAGGGGGCTGAATAACCCACCTTGGTCATTCCATGATTCATCTCAGGCTTTCGTGGGCTGTGTTGAGTTGGACTGCAAATTTCAGAGTTAGGAAAACCTCTCTGAAGAGTTTAACCCTGGGGTTAAAGGAGTGTGTGTGTGTGTGTAATAAGGTTAGTTTAGCTGTTGCTCATCGTGTTCTGTGTTGTTCTGCTGAACATTGTGGGCTTGCTGGAGACTGGGGGCTGAAAACGGACTGTCCTAGTCCGAGGGTTGGAGGACCATGTGAGCGTGGGAGGGTGGGAAGGAGGAAAGGGGCTTGCATTGTTGTTGCATTGTTGCCTGTTGCGCTCTATGTTGTTCTGCTGAGCATGGTGGGCATGCTTTACTGGTGCTATACTTGCAGGCAGACCACCCTCCTACCCCCATCCTTGTGTGTGTCGGTTGTTAATGCAAACGACCATTTCAATGTACACACGATAAATAAACTTGAACTTGAATCAAAGTTTGCCAGAAGTGGTTTAAGCAGCGAGAAACTGTACTGCATAGAAAGCCCATACGGTACATCCCGTCCACAAGTAGTAAGAATGAAAGACCATCCTTGGCCTGTGCCTGGTAGATAAACAGAGACTGAGTTTGGTTTGCTGCAGCGACTTGTAAATAATTTGCACATCTGAATGATTCCTGTGATCCACACAGAGTTCCAGCAGAGTATATTATTGCTACTCAGTGACTCCCACTGTTCTCCCAAAGGTACTTCTTTCTGTTCCGTTGTCTTCCACGCTGCATCTTGATGGCAGTAGTTACACAAAGCTCAGGCGATCTGCACCGCTTGCACTCGTTGCCCGGTCTGCATTGAGAAGGCTGCCACTGAGCAAGAGAGATGTGATTTAATGAGTCGTGGTTATCACAAGAGGCAAAGAGTTTGCACTAAGCAGTATAATTCAATTAGCTGTTTATTTTTTAATGCTGTCATTATTTGATTTGAAAGTAAACTCCCAGCATCATTGGCAACAGTTTATTCACCATAAATTCATGCAATGGAAAAGAAATTAAAATGCCGTGAATTCAGCCCGATAATATTAGGGCAATAATCTTCACCAAGTTATAACACATACTAGCTCCCCTTTTTTAGCTTTGTGATGGTATTGGGTTCCTGCCCACAAAGACATAAACTCAAAAGGAGATTTGAAGCCCTATCTGGTGAAAGTATCCACTGGTACTCTCACTTTAGGGAGGTTATTCTCTGGGTGGCAGGGTGGAGATACATCTCTACTAAAGGAGGTTCTCCACTAGCCTGCAGGTCACCCTTGGGCAAGGTGTAGCATCTGCTTAGCCCCCTGATCAGGATCACGTGAAGCCATGGGATCAGGTGGTGGATGGTCATATGAGCAGCTGGTGCATATCACAAGTCCTGGTTATGTAACCACTGATGCCAGGCAGACAATCTCTGAAGAATATTGATAATGGCTAGGGTCACCCGTCTTGTAAAGACACTGCCCAGAAGAAGTCAATGGCAAACGACTTCTGTAGAAAAGATTGCCAAGAACAATCATGGTCATGGAAAGACCATGATCGTCCATGTCATATGGCATGGCACATGATGTATCCACCCACTCTTCAATGATTAGCTTTCTTCCCTGGCTAGTCTTTGTGGTGAGCTTAGCTGCCAATACCTCTCTATTGTAGTGGTGGGTTCCCTCTCTCTACCAACAAGGAGATACTTCCAGCTAAGAAAGTAGATTAAACAGAGTTTATTTTATTTTAATGATACATGTTTCAATTTAGACATTAGTTCTTCACACACATTAAAAACACACAGAAATTCTGATTTATAAAAGATTTCTGAATTACAAAAGATTTATAAACTCCAGAGGATTTCCAAACACAGGTACAATTCTTATGAACTAAAAGAATATACCAATGAGTTGCAGAAACTGATGTTAAGGAGTGAATTCTAGTTCTTCTTTCTGTTATTCTCCTTGTCATTCCTGCCAATCCCCAATGCTCTCCATTCCAATCCCCAATGCTTTCCATTCCATTTCCCAATGCTTTCCATTCCAATTCCCAATGCTTTCTATTCCAATCCCCATTACGCTCCATTCCAATCCCCAGTGCTTTCCACTCCAATCCCCAATGATCTCCATTCCAATCCCCGATGCTCCCCATTCCAATTGCCAATGCTCTCCATTCCAATCCCCAATACTCTCCATTCCAGTTCCCAGTGATCTCTATTCCAATTCCCAATGCTTTCCATTCCAATCCCCAATTCTCTCCATTCTAATCCCCAGTGCTCCCCACTCCAATCTTCAATACTCTCCATTCCACATCCCAATACTTTTCATTCCAATTCCCAATGCCCCCTAGTCCAATTCCCAATGCTTTCCATTCCAATCTCCAATTCTGTCCATTCCAATCCCCAATGCTCTCCATTCCAATCTCCAATGCTTTCAACATTTGCGCTTCTATGCTATTAGGTGACATTATCTGCATGTGATGATTTTTTTTTTCAGATACTTTTGTTGGGACAAAACAATTCACACTGATGATCTAAAAGCTTCTGGAGACAGAGATCCCAGACATCCAAAATGAATGCTGTGAGCTCTGACTCTCTGAGTGCACAAATATCCCAACTATTGATTGATCATCTAAACCCATGACTATGTTTGAGGTGGTAAGTGACAGCCTCAATCTGGTCTGCAAGCTTCCTGAAACTCAATCAAGCCAGTTAACATAACCCCATTGTCTTACATTGATTTAACACGTACCTACAAGACCTCACTGTTTACTTGTTCACAACAAGAACTGGAACAAGTAATATTGATTGGAAGCTTAACTTTGTCACAAACAACTCTGATCCATTGGAAAGGTCACGCTGCTGTACGAGAGAGCTGAGGTCAGCAATAAGCACCTCAGGCCCTGGAAAGTGAATATACATCACAACCCAAGTTGCTTTGGATGGGTGTCAGTCATGGGATGGTGGGTAGTGCTCACCTGTTTAAAATAGAGTGTTGTGGGTTCAAATCTCACTCCCAAGACACGAGAATAAAGACCCACCTGATTTCCAGTGCTGCCCTGAAGGAGGTGCCATTGTTCAGATGAGATAGTCAAACAAGGTCCTTACTCACCAACCCAGGCTACATGGGGTAGAGTACTTTGCATGAAGTCTCAACTGATTTTTGTTCCTAATCAACATCTGGTGATAGAACATAGTTCAGCACAGGAACAGGCCCTTCTACCCACTGTGTCGTATTACTATTCCCTTCTGCCATATCCTTCCATACCCTGTATATTCATGTGCCTTTCTAAGAGCCTCTTAAATGCCTCTATCTCACCTGCCTCCACCACCAAGCCTGGCAGCATATTCCAGGCACCCACCACCTTCTGCATAAGAAACTTCCCCTACACAGCTCTGATGAACTTACCTCCTCTCACCTTAAAGGCATGCCCTCTGGTATTATAAACAGAAGAGATTCTGCAGGTACTGGGAATCCAGAGCAACACACACACAAAGTGCTGGAGGAACTCAGCAAGTCAGGAATAAAGAGTTGAGGTTTCAGGCTGAGGCACTGGAAAGGGAGGGGGAAAAGCCAGAATAAGAATGTGGGGGAGGGAAATGTGTAGAAGCTAATAGATGATAGGTGAAGCTAAGTGAGGGGGGAAGGTGGGTGGTTGAGGGAGGGAGGATAAAGTGAGAAGCTGGGAGCCCTCTAGTATTAGACATTATGGCATGGAAAAGATACCAGCTGTCTACTCTAAATATGCCTCTCGTCATTTTATAAAATCTATCAGGTCTCCCTCCCTTTGGTCTCCACTGTTCCAGAGAAAGAAAATCAAGTATGTCCAACTTCTTCTTATAGCACAGACCCTCTAATCCAGGCAGCATCCTGATAAACCAATCCATAGCCTCCTCATTCTTCCTGTAAAGGAGCGAACAAAATTGATAGCACTACTCATTGAAGGGATTGAAGGCAGATAAATCCCCAGGGCCAGATGGTCTGCATCCTAGAGTGCTTAAGGAAGTAGCCCAAGAAATAGTGGATGCATTAGTGATAATTTTTCAAAACTCGTTAGATTCTGGACTAGTTCCTGAGGATTGGAGGGTGGCTAATGTAACTCCACTTTTTAAAAAAGGAGGGAGAGAGAAACTGGGGAATTATAGACTGGTTAGCCTAACGTCGGTGGTGGGGAAACTGCTGGAGTCAGTTATCAAGGATGTGATAACAGCACATTTGGAAAGCGGTGAAATGATCGGACAAAGTCAGCATGGATTTGTGAAAGGAAAATCATGTCTGACAAATCTCATAGAATTTTTTGAGGATGTAACTAGTAGGGTGGATAGGGGAGAACCAGTGGATGTGGTATATTTGGATTTTCAAAAGGCTTTTGACAAGGTCCCACACAGGAGATTAGTGTGCAAACTTAAAGCACACGGTATTGGGGGTAAGGTATTGGTGTGGGTGGAGAATTGGTTAGCAGACAGGAAGCAAAGAGTGGGAATAAACGGGACCTTTTCAGAATGGCAGGCGGTGTCTAGTGGGGTACCGCAAGGCTCAGTGCTGGGACCTCAGTTGTTTACAATATATATTGACTTGGATGAGGGAATTAAATGCAGCATCTCCAAGTTTGCGGATGACACGAAGCTGGGTAGCAGTGTTAGCTGTGAGGAGGATGCTAAGAGGATGCAGGGTGACTTGGATAGGTTGGGTGAGTGGGCAAATTCATGGCAGATGCAATTTAATGTGGATAAATGTGAAGTTATCCACTTTGGTGGCAAAAATAGGAAAACAGATTATTATCTGAATGGTGGCCAATTAGGAAAAGGGGAGGTGCAACGAGACTTGGGTGTCATTATACACCAGTCATTGAAAGTGGGCATGCAGGTACAGCAGGCGGTGAAAAAGGCGAACGGTATGCTGGCATTTATAGCGAGAGGATTCGAGTACAGGAGCAGGGAGGTACTACTGCAGTTGTACAATGCCTTGGTGAGACCACACCTGGAGTATTGTGTGCAGTTTTGGTCCCCTAATCTGAGGAAAGACATCCTTGCCATAGAGGGAGTACAAAGAAGGTTCACCAGATTGATTCCTGGGATGGCAGGACTTTCATATGAAGAAAGACTGGATGAACTGGGCTTGTACTCGTTGGAATTTAGAAGATTCCGGGGGGATCTGATTGAAACATATAAGATCCTAAAGGGATTGGACAGGCTAGATGCAGGAAGATTGTTCCCAATGTTGGGGAAGTCCAGAACGAGGGGCCACAGTTTGAGGATAGAGGGGACTGAGATTAGGAAAAACTTCTTCACACAGAGAGTGGTGAATCTGTGGAATTCTCTGCCACAGGAAACAGTTGAGGCCAGTTCATTGGCTATATTTAAGAGGGTGTTAGATATGGCCCTTGTGGCTACGGGGGTCAGGGGGTATGGAGGGAAGGCTGGGGCGGGGTTCTGAGTTGGAGGATCAGCCATGATCATAAGAAATGGCGGTGCAGGCTCGAAGGGCCAAATGGCCTACTCCTGCACCTGTTTTCTATGTTTCTATGTTTACTCCACGTGTGTCCAGACCAGAGTTTTATAAAGCTGCAATATTGCCTTCTGATCTCTTGAAATTAGTGCCTCCAATACAAGAGGAACGCATGGTAGATGCCTTCTTTTTAACCACCTTATTGACTAGTGCAACCACATATGGGAGGCTATGCCATGGGTCAATGGTCATACTGGTTTTTGTTGGAACCTTCTGTGTACAAATTAGCTGCTGCTTTGACTGTATTCTTTGTCAGCATGTTAAGTGTAAAAGAGAACAAAATAGACATTTCTCTGGATCTGACACAGCTTAAAAATGCAATAAGCATAAAAAACACAATAAACATAACGGTGTCCTGAAATTCATTATGTGTAAAGCATCTTGAGGCATCCTGAGCTTGTGAAGTTCTCTGTGCACAATTTCTTTCTTTACATCAATGACATACTGTAGGTACATGCCAGGCTCTGGGATCACCCGTTTGGGAAATGATAAGGGGGTGGTAATGAGAAACTCTGCATTCAAGTTGGAATCTGAATCCCAAGTCTTACATTGAACTGCTGTTTAAAATCCAGAGCTGAAATATGAACTCTGTCTGCTTGTCTGCCTGCCTCTCCCTCTGCAGCTTTTCAGAATCAGAATCAGGATTATTACCACTGAATTATTATGTCATGAAGTTTGTTGTTTCATGGCAACAGTACACGCGCAATACATAAACTTAATATAAAATATAATAATATATTTAGGCATCCGCTAGTCTTGCGAGATCATGGATCTGCACCTGGGAAGTCTTCACTCTTCAGGGTTGCAGGCCTGGGCAAGATTGTATGGAAGACCGGCAGTTGCCCATGCTGCAAGTCTCCCCTCTCCACGACACTGATGTTGTCCAAGGGAAGGACAAGGGCCTTCAATGGACGGGTGAGTCCTGGACTGGATGTCCTTATCACTTAAGGAAGGTGAAGTGTCTCCCAAGCCTCTCCTTTCCAGGTATAGTGATTGCTGCAGGACCACTGTTTGGCTTGTCATGCAGGTGGTCACTCATAGCTGGCCTCTCCTACACTACTACGCCCATACCAACGCCTTCACGTGGTGTCCCTGTTCTTACTGAGTCTGCTATGTCATAGTGCGACCCAGTGTCCAGCAGTATAACTGGGCGGGCAGTCTGGGCTCATCAGCTTCGGCCGGCAGCCAGCCTGGGAGAAGAACAATTCAAAACCCAGTTTGTTGGGACTCGTTAGGCTTGCTGGGCAGTGTGTCTCGGAGAAGGAAAACTCCAATACTCATCCTACAGCCTTGCATGGTCATCGCAGCTCACTGTGCCATTGTGGAATGACTCCTGGCCTAAAGAGTGGAATCAGTCCACGCACACTGATCCTCACTATAAACTTACACAACACAGGCAGGAAGAAAGGGCCTACAGTGATGGAGAACAGATGAAATGACTTCATCTATCCTGATCTTCACAAGCAAAGAACCAGACTTCATTACCCTTCAACCTTCAGACTTCTGAACCAGTGCGGATAATTTCACTCACCTCAACACTGAGCTGTTTCCACAGACAATGGACACTACAACTCATGTTGTCAGCATTATTTATTTATTTATTATTCTTATTATTTGATTTTTAAATTTGTACTTGCATGGTTTGTTTTGCACATTGCTTGTTTATCAATCTCTGTTTCATTGATTTTATTATATTTCTTTGTTCTACTGTGAACGCCTAAAAGTAAATGAATCTAGTAGTATCAAATTAAATAAATAGATCAGAAAGAGAGCGAAAATAGTGAAGTCATGCTCAAGGGCTCATTTTCCATTCAGAACTCTGACAGTAGAGAAGATACTGTTCCTGAAACATTGAGTGTGTGTTTTCAGGCTCTTGTACCTCATCCTTGATGGTTGCAATGAGGAGACAGCATGTCCTGGGTGGTGGAGATAGCTGAGTGTGTGTCTTCAGGCTCCTGTACCACTTGCCTGATGGTAGCAATGAGGAGACAGCTGATCTATTGAGTATTTCTAGGATTCCCCTTCATTGTTACATAGCTGGGTAATCTCTTCTGGGTGGGAAGTAAAGAGTCCACATTTGAAGGGTCAAGGGCAAAGGGTCTCGAACCAAATCAATCTCTGGAAAGCCAGCTTACATACAAAGTAGCAATTAGCAATTCCAGACCGAACTTGAACCACTGGAGGATATTTGTGCTTGACAGCTGTGGCAGGGCTTGAATGCTTTCACTTCCTATAAAGTGAAACCAAGTGACATAGGTGACAACAAGGTTTCTCTCCCAGATGAGCCCAATGCCTTTTTTGCTTGCTTTGACCATTGAACATGGAGGCACCTTCATTGACTCCCACAGCCCCAATGACCCTATGATTTCAGTCCCTGAGGCCCACATGAGAACATCCTTTAGGAGGTGAACCCATGGAAAGTATCCAGCCTAGAGCGGGGTACCTGGCCAAATACTAAAGATCTCTGCTGATCAATTGCTGGAGTGTTCACCGATATCTTTAACCTCTCATTTTGGCAGTCTTAGGTACCCACCTGCTTCAAGCAGGCTTCAGTTACACTGGTGCTGAAGAGGGATGTGCTGGCCTGCCTCAATGACTAATATCCATTAGCACTTGCGTTCACTGTGACAAACTACTCTGAGAGGTTGTTGATGAAAAGTGTTAACTCCTGCCACTGAGAAGTGACTTGGATTGCTCCAATTTTCCTACCATCGCAACAGTCAACATTGCACTGGCTCTTCACTCAATCCTGGAACATCTGGACAGCAAAGACGCATACATCAGGATGCTCTTCATCAGCTACAGCTCCTCATTCAATACCATCGTCTCCACAAAACTAATCAATAAGCTTCAAGTCCTTGGCTACAGTTCCACCTTGTGCAACTTGATCCTCAATTTCCTCACTTGCAGACCTCAGTCAGTTCGGATTGGCAACAACATCTCCTCCGCGATCTTCATCAGCACAGGTGCACCACTAGGCTGTGTGCTTAGTGCCCTGCTCTACTCGCTTTACACTTACGACTGTGGAGCTAAGCACAGCTCCAATGCCATATTTAAGTTTGCCGATGACATCACTGTCATTAGCCTAATCAAGGATGGTGATGAATCAGCATATAGGAGGGAGATTGAAAAATGTGGCAAGTGGTTCCCCAACAACAGCAACCTCTCACTCAATATCAGCAAGACTAAAGAGCTGATTATTGACTTCAAGAGGAAGAATCCAGAGGTCCATGAGTCAGTCCTCATGGGGGGAATCAGAGGTGGAGAGGGTCAGCAACTTTAAATTCCTTGGTGTTATCATTTCAGAGGACCTGTCTTGGGACCAGCAGATACGTGCCATTACATAGAAAGCATCACAGCACTTCTACTTTCTTAGAAGTTTGCGAAGATTTGGCATTTCATCTAAATTGATAAGCTTCTATAGTACCTGTGGAGGGGTGTGGAACATATGCGGTGGAGAGTATATTGACTGTTTTCACCATGACCTGGTATGGAAGTACAAATACCCTTGTATGGAAAAGCCTAAAAAGCTCAATGTGTATGTCCGGTCTATAGTGCTTAAACTGCCCCCATTACCGAGTACATCAACATAGAGTGCTGTCGTAGGAAAGCAGTATCCATCATCAAGGACCCCCAACATCCATCCCATGCTCTCTTCTCATTGCTGCTATCACAAAGAAGGTACAGGAGCCTCAGGACCCACACCACGAGGTTTAGGCACAGTTGTTACCTCTCAACCATCAGGCTCTTCAACCAGAGGAGATAACTTCAATCACCCCATCATTGAATTGAACCTACTTTCAAAGACACTACATCTCATGTTCTTGATATTTATTGCTTATGATTTTTTTATGTGTCTTTCTGTTTGTATTTGCTCAGTCTGTTGTTTTGTTTTCATACTGGCTGTTGTCTGCCCTGTGGGGCGTGGCCTTTCATTGATTCTACTGTAATTGCCCGCAAGAAAATGAATCTCAGGGCATATGGTGACATATATGTACTTTGATAATAAATTTACTTTGAACTTGAACTTTGAACTTCGACTATTCACGTCCTTCCACAGATGCTGCATGACCCGCTGAGTTTCTCCAGCATTTTGTGTGTTGCTCCAGCATCTGCTCTCCATTTTGTCTCTTACAACACACATGCAAAATGCAGGAGGAACCCAGCAGACCAGGCAGTATCTATGGAGAGGAATAAATGGCCAATATTTCAGCCTGATACCTTCCTAGAAAGCAAGGTTTCCAGTCCTAATGAAAGCTATTGGCCTGAAACATCGACTGTTTATTCCTCTCCACAGATGCTGCCTGACTTGCTGAGTTCCTCCAGCATTTCGTCTGTGTTGCTCAGGATTCCCAGCATCTGCAGAATCTCTTGTGTTTATCTTTTTCCTCCAGGTGGCCTCCACAGGTAATCTGATCTTAATCATAACTGCTTTCTTTAAGATTCCCATTTTAAGGTATACAATCAGTGGCCACCATATTAGGTACCTTCTGTACCTAACAATGAGGCCGTTAAGTGTATGTTTGAGGTCTTCTGCTGTTGTAGCCCATCTACTTCAAAGTTTGACATGTTGTGCTTTCAGAGGTGCTCTTCTGCACACCACTGTTGTAACATGAGGTTATTTGAGTTATTGTCACCTTCCTGTCAGCTTGAACCAGTCTGGCTATTCTCCTCTGACCTCTCTCATTATCAAGGCATTCTTGCCCAGAGAATTACTGCTCACTAGATTTTTTTCTGTTTTTTGTGCCATTCCCCATAAACTCTAGAGACTCTTGTGCGAAAAATCCCAGGAGATCAGCAGATTCTGGGATACTCAAATCACTCTATCTGGCACCAACAATCATTCCATGGTCAAGGTCACCTAGATCACATTTCTTCCCCATTCTGATGCTTGGTCTGAACAACAACTGAAACTCTTGACCGTGCCTGCATGCTTTTATGCATTGAGTTGCTGCCACACGATTGGCTGATTAGATACTTGCATTAACGAGCAGATGTACCGGTGTATCTAAAAAAGTGGCTACTAAGTATAAGATCCCTTTCTTTCACAGGCCCAGGTTTGTGGCAGAGATTGTGTGCGAAGACTGCTTTTCATTAGCTTTTGAGATGTACTTGGTTACTCCCCACTGGGCAAGGAGACAGGGTGAGAATGAGAATTTGCAAAGGCTTTCCAGGGTGTTCTAGCTCCTGAGTTTATCTCCTGAATTCTTGCTGCCATTTTCCCTCTTACCTTAACATTATGCCTGATTTCTATGTGGCAACAATCCAGAGTCTCGGCTGAGGGAAGGTGGAATTGCTAAAGTCTGGTTGGAGCTGTGGAATGAGTGAGTGAACAGGAAGGGAAAGCATAGAGTATGAAAGGGAGAGGCATGTCGAGTGGTTAGCACAATGCTTTACAGGGTCAATGGTTCTGAACGGTGTGTAAGTCTGTACGCTCTCCCCTTGAATACACAGATTTCCTCTGGGTACTCTGATTTCCTCCCACTTTCCAAAGACAGACATGTTAGTTAGTGAGTTGTGGGCATGTTAAGTTGGAGCTGCACGACACAATCCTCGCTGATTTGATTGGACGCAAATGGTACATTTCATTGTATGTTTTGATATACATGTGACAAATAAAACTGATCTTATCTTTTATAGAAGATAGAACAGTGCAGGACTGGCCCTTCAGCCCACAAAGCCTATACTGAATATGATGCAGATTTAAACTAATCCCATCTGCCTGCACATGGTCCACATCTCTACAGTTCCTGACTGTTGTGTTATTATCTAAATGCTTCTTAAAAGTTGGTGTCATACTTGCTTCCACCACCATCCCTGGTGGCATGTTTTGGGCACGAACTGCTCTGTGTGTGAAAACAACTTGCTTCATAAATATTCTTGAAACTTTTCCCCCTTCACTTTAAAGCTATGCCTTTATTGTGTTGGTATTGGTTTATTATTGTTGCCTGTACTGAGACACAGTGTAAAGATTGTCTTGCATACTGTTCATACCGATCGGATCATTACTCAATGTATGGAGGTAGAACAAGGTAAAACAATGGCAATGCAGAATAAACTGTAAAAGCTACAAGAGTAGGTCAATGATAAATTCAAGATCATAGCAGGGTAGATTGTCTGCCCTGGGAAAAAGGCTCCATCAACCATATCTATGTCTCTTATAATTTTGTAAACTTCTTTTCAGACTCCCCTCAATCTCAAAGTTCAAAGTTCAAAGTACATTCATCATCAATGTGTGTACACTACATACAAACTTGAGGTTTATCTCCTTCCAGGCAGCCACAAAACAAAGGAAACCATTAAAAAGAAGACCATCAAACACTCATGTGCAAAAAAAAGAGATCAAGTCATGCAAAGAACAAAAAGAAAGCAAATAACACACTGAACTAAAGTTCACAAAGGTGAGTTCGCAGCCACAAAGACCGTCATCACCTCAGTCTGTCTAGGAGCATGTTAGTTGCAGGTCACAGCCTTACAGTTCAGTGCAGGGCTGACTAAACCTCACCAAGCAGTGAACTGAATACCAGGCCGTGCCTCGCCTGACCTCTGACACCCTGACCTTTTCAATCTGGCCTGGTGCTTAAATCGGCCAAACAAAGAGTTGCTCCTCGCCCTCGGACCTAGGCCCCATCGCTCTGATTTGGCCTGTACCTGACCTTTCCAATCTAGCCCGGTGCATAAATAGTTAAACATCGGCTTTATTCTTTGCTCTTGGGCTGGGGCCACACCACCTTGACTTTGCCTCACCTTGGTTCTACCGCTTTGAATTGGCTCCAAGTCTACTCCGGCAATTGTCAAACATTGGCTCGCTCCAAGCCTTTGGCCCTGGGCCTGACTGCCTCAATTTGGCCTGTATTTGCCATGCCTCAACCATGCTTTACCTTCGACTTCAGTTCACACCGCAAAAATGCCGGGTTGAGAAGCCATTTCAAAGGCTCAACTCTGAAAGGGAGGTTACAGGTCATTGATTGCAGTGATCATTTTCCAGAAAAAATGTCATTAATAGAGTAGTTGGTAGTTTTATTTGTGGCCAGCAGGGTGTCGCTGTGTTTCACCGGGATCTCTGACACTCCAGGGAAAACTTTGTCCAACCTCTCCTTGTAGTTAATGCACCCTGAACTGGCAACGCTCTGGTAAACCACTTCTGCATCTCCCCCAAAGACTTCATGTCCTTCTTGTAATGTGGTGACCAGAACTCCAGAGTATACACCAAATCAAAGTCTTAAACATGACTTGCCAACCTTTCTTCTCAGTGATCTGTCTGGAGTTGCTGACACTTTCAATTAATATTAACACCATCTATCCTACATGAACGTAGATCATTGAAGATAGAACTGTGCAGCAAAATTCAAGCCTTTCGGTCTACAATATCGTGCCGATCTTTTAACCCACTCCAGGATCAATCTAACCCTTCCCTCCCGTATGTGCCTCCATTTTCTATCATCCATTTGCCTATATAACAAACTTTTAAATGTCCCTAATGTAGCTGCCTCTACGGCCATCTCTGGCAGTGTGTTCAATGCACCCACTACTCCCTGTGTGGAAACTCTTACCTCTGCCATCCACCTCAGACTTTCCTCCAATCACCTTAAAATTACGCTTTTGTGAATTAGCTGTTCCCACCCTGGGGGAAAATGTGGAAGCTATCCACTCTATCTGTACCCCTTAACATTATGTATGCCTCTAATAAATCATCTCTCATCCTTCCTCGTTTCAAAGAGAAATGCCCCAGCTTACTCAACTTTTCCTTATAAGACATGACCCCTAATCCAGGCAGGATCCTGGTAACTTTTCTCTGCACCCTCTCTAAAGCTTTCACATCCTTCCTATAATGAGACGACCAGAACTGGACACCATATATGGGTAACTCAGAGCAACACACACAAAATGCTGGAGGAACTCAACAGGTCAGGCAGCACCCACGGGTGGCAATAAGCAGTTAATGTTTTGAGCCGAGACCCTTCATCAGGATCACTTTCTCCCAAGGTGGGTGACTAAGTTATGCATAACTTAGGTTGGACAGTGTCATGTGGATCTTCACCGATCTGTCTAACTGAATTCCCAGCCATATGAAACACAGATAAGATATGTGTCTAAGTGACATTTGAAAAGTGAATTTAGAAGTGTTAACTGCTCTGCGATGTCCTCTTACTTGATGGATCATTTTGGAATACTTAATACATCATCGCACTGCATTGCTGATCATAGATAAATGATTACAATTGCCAAACATAGCTGTCAACAAACGTTTAGCCTTTATCGTTTGATATAAGGAAGCTTTACAAGATTAGTAATTTTTAAATATTGTGTGTGCACAAAATGCAAAACTAGACACACAAATTGCTGGAGGTCAGGCAGCATCTATGGAAGTGAATAAACAGGCAACGTTTCAGGCCAAGACCCTTTATCAGGACTCAGCCCAAAGGGTCTGGTATATCTTTCTCGTATAGCGTGATCTGGGTTAGATTTGCCCACAAAATGGGCACCCAGGGTGGGTGGCAGAAGGCCAAGTGTGTTAGCCACCACTATTCTAATAATTTATGTTGACAAAATGAATGGAGTTACTCTGGTGCACTGGGGACTTCAAAGCCCAATGTCTACGAGCTCGAGTTGGAGTCCGCTGGAAGCTGGAGACCGGAGACGGTTTAAAGGCCAGCTAAGTGGACGGGTGATGAAGGGCATCCATAGATGTCGGACTGTCCCAGGTCGGTGGTCTCGACATTGGATGTGCATATGAGCAGGAGGCATGAGGGACGGCCAGTTGGCAAGCCTGGAGCTTAGGGTCCAGTCACTGGCTACTCTGGGGGGGGGGTCGACACTGAAGGTCAATCGAAACTCTGAAAGCTGAAGCCCAAAGTTGGAGTTGGAGGTGTCGGGGGGGGGGGGGTTTGTTTCGTTATTGTTGTTTTGTTGTTTGTAGTGTTTTGTGTTGTTTTGCCGAGCATTATGGGCTTGCTACGTTGGTGCCGAACTGTATGGTGACACTTGCAGGCTGCCCCCAGCACATCTTCGTTGTTAACACAAATGACACCTTTTACTATATGTTTCGACGTGCAAGTGATACATAAATTTGAATGTTGAATCTCAGCTCAGTCAGCACAAATGATATCTGCTTTTGATGCCATCTCAACACAAAGTGAGAAGATGGCAGATTAGTTAGCATCTTTGAAAGGAAACAAGGGCCCACATATCAGGCAGACATCCCACCTCTCCCAGAAGTTCCGGGCGTCTCCTGTATATTAATAGTGGCTCCCTGATGCCCGCAAATTATATACAATATCACGGAAATCAATTTTTTTGAGAGCGAGTGAGAGAAAGCAAGAGAAAGCATGAGAGCGACCATGAGAGAGAGAGAGAGAGAGAGTGAGAGCAAGCAAGCGAGAGCGCACAAGCGAGAGAGCAAGAGAGAAAGCAAGCGACAGCGCGAGACAGCGCGTGAGCGACCACGAGAGAGAGAGAGCTCGAGCGAGAGAGAGAGAGAGAGTGAGAGCGCGCCATGGTAGAGTGTTCCAAAAAAAGAAAATATAAAACGTTCATCACCCAGACTACACTAAAGTGTACCCCTGCCTAATAGGGGTCAAAATAATGACAGTGTTGCTCGCTGCACTGTTTGCAACAGTGACTCTTCTATTGCCCATGGTGGGTTAAGACTGTAAAAGGCATGTTGAGGTGAGTTTAACAGGTGTCATTCGTTCATTAGCATAGTTAACGTTATTTAAACTAGCTGGCTCGCTGCTAAGGAGCTACTCTATTGCAGACATCCCACCTCTCCCAGAAGTCTCCCGCAAATTGATGGTGCTACCTCCCTGAAATGAGTTTTTGCAGGGTGGGATGTCTGTATCAGGTTAAATATTTCTTGCATCTACTCTGCTAGTGCTATAGGCTGAGGTATAATACTTACTTGCATAATACCTCGTTTGCAACAACGTGGGAATGCAGGCCTTTTTATAATCCTGTTTGCATGGATTAACGATTTTCCTTAGTGGGGTTGGATCCTGATGCTTTTGAAATCCAAAGGTTGTGCAGAATTCAAGAATGAGGCATATCGTTGCCTACGGTGATTTGTTAATTGTTACAGCAAACAAAGATCATTTTTCAGAGATGATCTTCATTTGTCACAAATATATAGTGAAATGTGCATTTTGTCTGCATGACCAACCCAGTGCAAGGATGTGCTGGGGACAGCATGGAAGGGTCATCCCGTTTCCAGTGCCAGTATAGCGTGCCCACTTACTAACCTGAACATGCTTGTCTTTGGATTGTGGGAGGTGAACGGGGAAAACGTACGAACTCCTTACAGGCAGCGACAGGAATCGAACCCCGATTGCTGTTCACTACTGCTATAAAGCAATTGCGCTAACTGCAACAGCACCGTGTCGACCCAAAGAAAAGGCCAAGGAAAAGGCGGTAGTGTTCGTCTCATACTCAGACTGAAGAGAACCAAAAAAAATTCCAGGAATAACAGTTAAACTATAAAATAGATTCAGTGATGTGACACACACGGCAGAAAAAACCCAAGATGCTTCCAGAAAAATACAGAACCAATTGTACTGTAATTGATGTAAACTTACTGAACAATTTCCCATCTGTAGGTGATTCTATAAAAATATAACAAGCAGAGGAAAGTTAAACTATGAGGAAAATAACCATTCTACTGGACACTCTAATCAGGGTCTCGGCCTGAAATGTTGACTGTACTCTTTTCCACAGATGTTACCTGGCCTGCTGAGTTCCTCCAGCATTTTGAGTGTGTTGAGTAGAAATATGAAGGATCAGATATTTGCTTTTAATCATCTGAAGAGTTGGCACCTCCCTTACTGAATCCATGTGCCTCCTAACTATCTGTAATGTATCTGCCTCTACCACCACCCTGGCAGCAGGTTCCACACACCCACCAACCTCTGTGTAAAAAACCTGCTTCTGAATGCCACTCCCCCCTCCATACTTCCTCCAGTCGCCTTAAAATTATGCCTCTTGGGAAAAATTCTCTGGCTGTACACTTGATCTATGTCTATCAATTTAAGTCAGTTGCTCTTTCTGGCAGTGAGTTCTAACCTGCCTGCTTCGGGGAAAGGAAGTTTCTTTGAAACTCCTATTGGATGTATTTATTTATTTATTGATGGATTGATTGAAATACAGGGCAGAATAAGCTCTTCTAGCTGCGTTGCCCAGCTATTCTCCGATTTAACCCTAGCCTAATCACGGGACAATAACAATGACCAATTAACCTACTAACTGGTACGTCTTTGGGCTGCGGGCAGAAACTGGAGTACCTGAAGGAAACCCACTAGGTCACGGGGAGAACGTACAAACTCCTCAAAGACAGCACGGGAACTGAACCCGGGTCACTGGTACTGTAAGGCGTGGATCTAACCACTACGCTACCACACCGCCTTATCAGTGTCCATCTTAGATTTGTGTTTCTTAGTTCTGGTTCCTCCCTCTACATATATTCTTTTCTAATCTCAAAAGATTACCCCTCAAGTCGCTCTATTTCCAGAGGTGGCACAGTGAACCTAATTGAACCTGAGGTCACTAACAGGTTCAATCCTGCCTCTTGTGCTGTCTGGGTGGAGTTTGCACATTCTCCTACGACTGCTTGGTTTCCAGTTTTTCTCAGTGGATATACTTTGAATGGTCACTTACTGCTGTTGCAAACAACACATTTCACGACATATGCGAGTGATATTAAACCTGATTCTGATTCAGGTGGATGGCGGAGAAGAATTTTTAACCCTTTTCGTTAGGACTAGCAGCCACTGTAAAGCAGAAACAAAGAGATCGAGTGATCCATCACTTACACGACAACCTATCGGATTTTCTGACAGGCAGAGGTTGAGGATCTGGGAGACCTGGAATTGGTAGCATCAGCGCCACCACTGCCTGGAGGATCTAATTACAACGTGACTTGGTTCCGACATTAATGAACAAAGATGTGACATTAACATTGAACAAGTATGCTCCATGCAACAAATGGGAAAGCTAACAGTTAAATAATTTTCTGATCTTTGTTGAATGATCGTCAGAGATGTTGCAATTTGAGGAAATTACAAGCAGGGTAGACAAAGGAGATGTAGTGGATGTGGTGTACTTGGATTTTCAGAAGGCCTTTGACAAGGTGCCACACAGGAAGCTGCTTAGCAAGATAAGAGCCCATGAAATTACAGAGAAGTTACTAGCATGGGTGGAGCATTGGTTGATTGGCAGAGAGCAGAGAGTGGGAATAAAGGAATCCTATTCTGGCTGGCTGCCGGTTACCAGTGGTGTTCCACAGGGGTCGGTGTTGGGACCGCTGCTTTTTATCATGTATGTCAATGATTTGGACTATGGGATTAATGGATTTGTGGCTAAATTTGCCGATGATACAAAGATAGATGGAGGAGCAGGTAGTGTTGAGGAAACAGAGAGCCTGCAGAGAGACTTAGATAGTTGGGGGAATGGGCAAAAAAGTGGCAAATGAAATACAAGGTTGGAAAGTGTATGGTCATGCACTTTTGTTGAAGAAATAAATGGGCAGACTATTATTTAGATGGAGAGTGAATTCAAAATGCAGAGATGCAAAGGGACTTGGGAGTTAAGGTCAACCTCCAGGTTGATTTGGTTGTGAAGAAGGCAAATGCAATGTTGCATTCATTTCTAGAGGCTTAGAATATAAGAGCAGGGATGTGATGTTGAGGCTCTATAAGGCACTTGTGAATCCACACGGAGTATGTGTGCTGTTTTGGGCTCCTTATTTTAGAAAGGATATACTGACATTGGAGAGAGTTCAGAGAAGGTTCATGAGAATAATTCCAGGAATGAAAAGGTTACTGTATGAGGAACATCTGGCAACTCTTGGGCTGTATTCCCTGGAGTTCAGGAGAATGAGGGGGGGATCTCATAGAAACATTCCAAATGTTAAAAGGCCTGAACAGATTAGAAATGGCGAAGTTATTTCCCAAGGTAGGGGAATCTAGGACAAGAGGGCACAACTTCAGGACTGAAGGACGTCCATTTAGAACAGAGATGCAGAAAAATTACTTTAGTCGGGGGTGGTAAATTTGTGGGACTTGTTGCCACGAGCGGCTGTGGAGGCCAAGTCATTGGGTGCATTTAAGGCAGAGGTAGATAGGTTCTTAATTAGCCAGGGCATCAAAGGGTATGGGGAGAAGACAGAGGAGTTGGGATGACTGGAAGAATTGGATCAGCCATGATTGAATGGTGGAGCAGACTCAATGGGCTGAATGGCCTACTTCGCTCTTATATCTTATGGTCTTATCTAACAATAGTAACTGATTGAAAGTTGTGGGTTGGTGAGCACTTACAAAAACTAAAATAACCATATAACCATGTAACAATTACAGCACAGAAACAAGCCATCTCGGCCCTTCTAGTCCGTGCTGAAAATAAGCTGAAGATTTAATGGCTTTGAACTAGGCAGTAAGAAAAAGTGGGTAGGGCCTGTAATGAGGAAATGGCTAGGAGAGAGTTAACAGCAAAAGGGACGGGAAGTAGAAAGGGATAAATGAAAAAAAAACACACGTGTCCATACTAGCTAAATGTGGAAGTCATGTTTTACCCATATACTCTCAGTGTCCACTTCATACACCAGCCAATCATGTGGCAGCAACTTAATGCATGAAAGTATGCAGACATGGTCAGGAGGTTCAGTTGTTGTTCAGACCAAACATCAGAATGGGGAAGAAATGTGATCTAAGTGACTTTGACTGTGGAATGATTGTTGGTGCCAGACAGGGTGGCGTGAGTATCTCAGAAACTGCTGATCTCCTGGGATTTTCACACACATCAGACTCTAGAGTTTACAGAGAATGGTGTGAGAAACAAGAAAGAAAGCATCCAGTGAGCAGCAGATCTGTGGATGTAAACGCCTTGTTAATAAGAGGGGCCAGAGGAGAATGGCCAGACTGGTTTAAGCTGAGAGGCAGTTGTCAATAACTCAAATAACCAGGCGTTACAACAGTGGTGTGCAGAAGAACATCTCTGAATGCACAACATGTTGAACCTTGAAGTGGATGGGCTACAGCAGCAGAAGACCATGAACATAGACTCAGTGGCCACTTTATTAGGTACAGGAGTGGTCTCTGAGTGTACTTACACATACAAGTGAAATCAGCTTATTTTGACTGACTTCAATTTTTCAATGCTTTCTTTATCTGCTACCTTAATTTCTTTTGAGTTGTGAACTCTGTCATCCAGGAATTCATTTTTGGTCAGTAGCATTGGAGCCAAATTTCAGAATTCAAGATTGAAGATTGTTTATTGCACACAAGTGTAAAGGACTCAGTTTGATACATGATTCTTTCAGACTGCAGTCACTGTTACTGTGAGATATCACTGGGCTTACCACTCAGCCGGGTTAAATATTTCTGTCGACGATCGCTTTCCCTCCCTACCCCAACCTAGATCTGTGCTGATGTCATGCGCCCCTTGCTCAGTAGTGGGCCTGGCACAGTGAGACAGCTGGTGCCACATAACCTCACTCCAGTTTATTCCTGACCTCCGGTGCTGTCTACGTGGAGTTTGCATGTTCTCCTATCACTACATCCTTTCCCCCACATGTTCTGCCTTCCAGAATCAGAATCAGGTTTAATATCACTAACATATATCGTGAAATTTGTTGTAAGCATTTCAGAATGTGTATTGTATACATTTCTCTGACATTAAAATAAACTTTGATCCTTTGAAATAGATATTGATAGATAGTTAGCTAGATAAATAAATAAAGCAAAAGAGAGAAAAAATAGTGAGGTAAGCTCATTGTCCATTCAGAAATCTGATAGTGGGAAAGGGGGTTGGAAAGCTGTTCCTGAAACACTGAGTGTGTATCTTCAGGCTCCTGTACCTCCTCTGTGATACTAGCAATGAGAAGAGGGCATGTTCTGAGTGATGGGGTCCTTAATGATGGATGCTGCCTTTTTGAGGCATCGCTTTTTTGAAGTTTTCCTCGAAGCTTCATCAATGCGCCATCATTTTTACCATCAGGTAGGAGGTACAGAAGCCCAAAAGCAACACATTCAGGGACTCAGGGACAGATTCTTCCCTGCTGCCATCCGATTTATAAATGGACATTGAAACCATGAACACTACCTCACTACTTTTTAAAAATTCCTGTTTTTTGCTCAACTTATCTTAATTTAACTATTTAATATACGTGTGTGTGTGTGTATATATATATATATATATATATACTTACTGCAATTCGGTTTTTTTTTGTGTTGATTTATCACGTACTGCATTTTACCGCTGCTGCAAAGTTAACAAATTTCGTGACCTATGCCGGTGATATTTAACTTGAACCTGATTCTGATTCTGATTCCAACGCTGGTGAGGCCAGTGCCCATGATGGAGTTTTCAACATTTTGCAGCTTCTCCCAACCCCAGGCAGAGACCCCTCCATATGAGGCAGTGATGCAACCAGTTAGGATGCTCTCCATGGCACCTCAGTAGAGATTTGAGAATGTCTTTAGTGACATACCAAATTTCTCAAGCTCCCAATGAAATATAGCCACTGTCCTGCCTTCTTTTTAATTGCATCAATATGTTGGGCCGAGGATAGGTCGTCAGGGAATCGTTGACATCTAGTAATCTGAAACTGCTTCACCAACCCACTGCTAATCCCTTAATGATTATAGAAGTGTGTTCCCTTGACATCTCCTAGCTGAAGTTCACAATCAATTCCTTAGTTTTACTGACATTGAGTACAAGGTTGTTGTTGTGATACTATTTGACCAGCTGATTTATCTCACTCCTGTAAGATAAATCCAATCCTTAACTTAGCTGAGCCTCTTGCTACTATCCCTGTCCTCCATCTCCACTAGCTCTGTATCATCACTGCGTACATCTACAGACATATCATCATCTCCACCAGCCTTGTATCATCACTGCGTACATCTACAGACATATCATCATCTCCACTACCCTTGTATCATCACTGTGTACATCTACAGACATATCATCATCTCCACCAGCCTTGTATCATCACTGTGTACATCTACAGACATATCATCATCTCCACCAGCCTTGTATCATCACTGTGTACATCTACAGACATATCATCATCTCCACTACCCTTGTATCATCACTGTGTACATCTACAGACATATCATCATCTCCACCAGTCTTGTCTCATCACTGCGTACATCTACAGACATATCATCATCTCCACTACCCTTGTATCATCACTGTGTACATCTACAGACATATCATCATCTCCACCAGTCTTGTATCATCACTGTGTACATCTACAGACATATCATCATCTCCACCAGTCTTGTATCATCACTGTGTACATCTACAGACATATCATCATCTCCACCAGCCTTGTATCATCACTGTGTACATTTACAGACATATCATCATCTCCACCAGTCTTGTCTCATCACTGCGTACATCTACAGACATATCATCATCTCCAGAGTCTTGTATCATCACTGTGTACATCTACAGACATATCAGTATCTCCAGAGTTGTGTATCATCACTGTGTACATCTACAGACATTTCATCATCTCCACCAGCCTTGTATCATCACTGTGTACATTTACAGACATATCATCACCTTCACTAGCTGAAGGTGTCATCACTGTCCTGTTCATCACTGTGTACATCTACTGACATATCATTATTTCCACAGCCTTGTATAATCACTGTGTACATCAATCATGAACAAAGCGGATGAGCTTAGAGCATGGATCAGTACTTGGAGCTGTGATGTTGTGGCCATTACAGAGACTTGGATGACTCAGGGGCAGGAATGGCTACTTAGAGTGCCAGGCTTTAGATGTTTCAGAAAGGACAGGGAGGCAGGCAAAAGAGGTGGGGGCATGGCACTGCTGATCAGAGATAGTGTCATGGCTGCAGAAAAGGAGGAAGTCATAGAGGGATTGTCTACTGAGTCTCTGAGGGTGGAAGTTAGGAACAACAAAGGGTCAATAACTCTACTCTTTTTTTTCATAGAGCACCCAGTAGTATCAGGGACATCAAGGAGCAGATAGGGAGACAGATTCTGTAAAGATGCAATAATAACAGGGTTGTTGTGGTGGGAGATTTTAATTTCTCCAATATTGATTGGCATCCCCCTAGAGCAAGGGGTTTAGATGGGGTGGAGTTTTTTTGGTGTGTTCAGGAAGGTTTCCTGACACAATATGTAGATAAGCCAACAAGAGGGGAGGATGTACTTGATCTGGTATTGGGAAAAGAACCTGGTCAGGTGTCAGGTCTCTCAGTGGGAGAGCATTTTGGAGATAGTGATCACAATTCTATCTCCTTTACCATAGCATTGGAGAGGGATAGGAACAGACAAGATAGGAAATCGTTTAATTGGAGTAAGGGGAAATATGAGGCTATCAGGCAAGAAATTGGAAGCATAAATTGGGAACAGATGTTCTCAGGGAAATGTACAGCAGAAATGTTGCAAATGCTCAGGGGATATTTGCGTGGTGTTCTGCATGGGCATGTTCCAGTGAGACAGGGAAAGGATGGTAGGGTACAGGAACCATGGTGTATAAAGGCTGTTCAAAATCTAGTCAAGAAGAAAAGAAAAGATTATGAAAGGTTCAAAAAACTAGGTAATGATAAAGGTCTAGAAAATATAAGGCTAGCAGCAAGGAGCTTAAGAATGAAATTAGGAGAGCCAGAAGGGGCCATGAGAAGGCCTTGAAGAGCAGGATTAAGGAAAACCCCAAGGCATTCTAGAAGTATGTGAAGAGCAAGAGGATAAGACATGAGAGAAATGGACCAATCAAGTGTGACAGTGGAAAGGTGTGTACGGAACCGGAGGAGATAGCGGAGGTACTTAATGAGTACTTTGCTTCAGTATTCACTATGGAAAAGGATCTTGGTGATTGTAGGGATGACTTACAGTGGACTGAAAAGCTTGAGCATATAGACATTAAGAAATAGAATTTGCTGGCGCTTTTGGAAAGCATCAAGTTGGATAAGTCACCGGAACTGGACGAGATGTACCCCAGGCTACTGTGGGAGGTGAGGAAGGAGATTGCTGAGCCTCTGGCAATGATCTTTGCATCATCAATGGGGACAAGAGAGGTTCTGGGGGATTGGAAGGTTGCAGATGTTGTTCCCTTATTCAAGAAAGGGAATGGAGATAGCCTAGGAAACTATAAACCAGTGAGTCTTACTTCAGTGGTTGGTAAGTTGATGCAGAAGATCCTGAGAGTCAGGATTTATGAACATTTGGAGAGGCATAATATGATTAGGAATAGTCAGCATGGCCTTGTCAAAGGCAGCTCGTGCCTTATAAGCCTGATTGAATGTTTTGAGGATGTGGCTAAATACATTGATGAAGGTAGAGTAGTAGATGTGGTATATATAGATTTCAGCAAGGTATTTGATAAGGTACCCCATGCAAGGCTTATTGAGAAAGTAAGGAGGCATGGGATCCAAAGGGACCTTGCTTTGTGGATCCAGAATTGGCTTGCAAAGAGTGGTTGTAGATAGGTCATATTCTGCATGGAGGCTGGTGACCAGTGGTGTGCCTCAGGGATCTGTTCTGGGGCCTCTTCTCTTCGTGATCTTTTTAAATGGCCTGGATGAGGAAGTGGAGGGATGGCTTAGTAAATTTGCTGATGACACAAAGGTTGGGGGTGTTGTGGATAGTGTGGAGGCCGTCAGAGGTTACAGCGGGGCATCGATAATATTAATGATAAGACTCTTGGCAGTGTGGAGGATCAGAGGGATCTTGTGGTCCGTGTCCATAGGACACTCAATGCTGCTGCACAGGTTGACTCTATGGTTAAGAAGGCATACAGTACATAGACTTTCATCAACCATGGGATTTCGTTTAGGAGCCGAGAGTTAATTTTGCAGCTATATAGAACCCTGGTCAGACTCCACTTGGAGTATTGTGCTTAGTTCTGGTCACCTCACTACAGGAAGGATGTGGAAACCATAGAAAGGGTGCAGAGGAGATTTACAAGGATGTTGCCTGGATTGGGGAGCATGCCTTATGAGAATAGGTTGAGTGAATTCGGCCTTTTCTCCTTGGAATGACGGAGGATGAGAGGTGACCTGGTAGAGGTGTATAAGATGATGAGAGGCATTGATCGTGTGGATAGTCAGAGGCTTTTCCCCAAGGCTGAAATGGCTAATAGGAGAGGTCACAGTTTTAAGGTGCTTGGAAGTAGGTACAGAGGGGATGTCAGCGTTAAGTTTTTTACACAAAGAGTGATGAGTGCGTGGAATGGGCTGCTGGTGACTGTGGTGGAGACAGATATAATAGGACCTTTTAAGAGGCTCCTGGATAGGTACATGGAGCTTAGAAAAATAGAGGGCTATGCGTAACCCGAGGTAATTTCTAAAGTAAGTGCATGTTCGGTACAACATTGCGGGCCAAAGGGCCTGTATGGTGCTGTAGGTTTTCTATGTTTCTATGTTACAGATATATCATCATCTCCACTAGCTCTGTATCATGTCTATCCTGTTCATCACTGTATACATTTACAGACATATCATCTTCACTAGTCCTGTATCATCACTGTCTTGTTCTTCACTGCGTACATTTACAGACATATCATCATCTCCGCTAGTCCTGTATCATCACTGTCCTGTTCATCACTGTGTACATCTATTGTTGTCTCACTCTGATGATCACTGATATTGGTGTGACGTTGGTAGTTTCCCTGTTCCTTGATAGCTAACTGTAGCAGAGTACTTAATTTTTCCTTGTCCATGAACAAACCAGATGCAGTTATATGAAAACATTATATCAGCTTTGATGATTGTTAAGCCATTACATAAAGTATGAAGCACTTGCATACAATCAGTACACTGGAGGTGATGATACTTGATTGAGTGGAATACATAGAATGCATAATAAACGCAAGAGATTCTGCAGATGCTGAAAATCCAGAGCAACACACACAAAATCCTGGAGGAACTGAAAAGGAAAGGGGCAGAAGCTAGAATAAGAAGGTGGAGAGAGGGTCTTCCATCCACTCTCCTCACCTTATTCTGGCATCTGCCACCTTCCTCTCTAGCCATGCTGAAAGTTTCAGCCTGAAACGTTGACTATTATTCCCCTCCATAGAACATATGGTGAGGCGAGCTCGGAGGATAAGCCAAGATGGTTTGTAGCAGAATCATTGCAGTTGGAGATCTGATGGTCGTACAGCCAGTCAGGGAGTGAGGTTGGATCGCTTTGGGCACTGAGCTGAGCTGAAGTGCTTGAGAGTGGCTTCAGGCTGGACAGCGAAGCCTGGGCCCAGAGAGAGTTGTTGAACAGCGCGGTCTAGGCCTAGTGCAAGGTATGATTCGCTGTTTGGACAATTTAAATACCGGCTCCGATCAGAGGCAAGAGCTGATTTCGCTTGCTCTCTGCAAGGTTCACTCCTCTCTCCAGGGCGTGTAGCCTCTTGCTGTTCTGTTGTTTGGTCAATTCAAATGCTGGCCCAGATAGACTGAAAAGGCAGAGTGTTGGTTGGGACGAAAGCCGATTTCACTCGCTCTCCACGATGGTTAACTCCATGGCGTTGAGGCAATGAAGTCTGTCCTGGCTGCTGCGCTCCATGCCGGCTAATATGATGAACTGATAAGCGAGGCTTTGGACTGCTCCGGGGTTCGGATCTGGAGATGCAATTTTGGTTTGAAATGCTGTTGTTTGCTTCAATTGTTTGCATGATTTGTACTTTTTCCTTTCTCTTGTGCATCGAGTTTTGGTCTTTTATTATTCTTATTCTTTTTGTTCTTTTAATTTTGTTCTCTTGGCGGGAGGAGAAGATGGCAGCGCGCCATGCGTGCACAGCTCTCCGGTGAAAAATGATGTCGTATCCGTTAAATAGGGGCCGTGGACAATTCTGATTTGATGGAGAATGGACGTGAAATCACAGACGAACATCTGGAGAAATTTCTGAAACGCCGTTTGCTGCTGTCGTCACTGTACGGTTGGGAATCTTTCAGAGGGTAGGCCTCAAAATCCCCGGCCTTGCCTGCTTTTGGCAACCGAGAAAGAGGTCAAATCGCTCGGACAGAGATGGCGCTCAGTACTCGGTGTCGGAGAGCTGATCAGAGCTCGAAGTTTTGCGGATGACTCAGAGTCGGATTGTGGTCGGCATGGCAGGGAGAGTTTTTCTTCCCTCTCTGGACTGTGTGAGATGTGGGACATTTGAGAAACTTTGAACTTTACTGTGCTCACGGACTTTCTTCATCAAGTTATGGTATTGTGCACTGTTGTAACTATATGTATAATTATGTGGTTTTGTCAGCTTTTTCAGTCTTGGTTTGTCCTGTGTTTTATGATATCACACCGGAGGAAATAATGTATCATTTCTTAATGCATGCATTGCTAAATGACAATAAAAGGGGACTACATGTCTTCATAATCTAATTGGGTTCTTTTGGGTTTCTTGCTTTGTGGCTACTTGTGAGCAAACAAATCTCAAAGTGTATAATTTGTACACTCTTTGATAATAAATTAATCTTGAGTAATACCTAAAATCATGAGGGGTGTAGATAGGGTGAATACACTCGGACATTTTCCTAGGTTTGGAGTGTCAAGATCAAGAGGGAAAGATTTAAAAGGGCAACATTTTGATGCAGAGATTAGTACATTTATGGAATGAGGTACGAGAGGAATAGTTGAGGCAGGAATATCAACAATATTTGGATAACTATATCGATAGGAGAGGTTGTGGGTTAAACACCCGTTAATTGGGACTAGCGTGGATGGGCATCTTGGTCTAGATGGACCAAAGGGCCTGTTTCTGTGGTGTGTTACTCTATGACTGTTCAGACAAAGTCGGTGGAAAAAACCTTTGTGAATCTCTCCCAATTCTGCAATTCTCAACACCTATGATGTTAATGGTTTCTAATAGAAGGGTGTTGGAGGGAATGGCCCTTCTTTCCTCTTCACCTCCCTTCCCCCAGTGTTCCATTACCATTCTCCCTACTACCTTACCAAATTTTGCATTTGATTCCACTGTGAAAAGGATCAAGAAAGGGTGATTTAACTCTTGTTCCTCAGTGTATGCAATACAGATTTAGAAATATGGCAGTTCATTTTCAATCTTTATATGTCCTTCATCTGCCCTCCTCCACTGCCACGAAATGGCCCCTCTCAAGCTGGAGCAGAAATACCTCATTTTCTGTCTGGGTAGCCTCCAACCCGTTAGCATCGACGTCAATTTCTCCAGCTTCTTGCCTACCCTGTTCTCTCTTTTTCCTTGCCCATTCTGACTCCCCGCTCACCTTTCTCTACTGCTCACTTGTCCATCTTGTCCCTCCTCCCTCCCTTTCTCCCCGGATCCACTCTCTTCTCTTATCAGATTCCATCTACTACAGCTCTTTGCACCTTCTACCTATGGCCTCCCAGCTTCTAACTTCATTCACACCTCCCCTTGGCCGCTCATCAGCCGTGATTGAATGGCGGAACAGACTCGATGGGCTAGATGGCCTAATTCTGCTCCTATATCTTACAGTCTTATGGTCTCATCTACCTTCCCCCTCACCCTACTTCACCTATCACCTGTCAACTTGTGCTCCTTTCCCACCCCCAACCTTCTTACTCTGGTTTCTTACCCCTTCTGATGAAGGGTCTCGGCCCAAAACGCCAATTATTTATTTTCATGCTGGATGCTACCTGACCTGCTAAGCTCCACCAGGGTTTTTGTGTGTGCTGCTCTCCACTTATGTTTCTTTATGTGGTTTTCACTTTTATCTTCAATCTTCGTCACATGGGGAAAGAGAGATCACTCCAAAACGTGAATGATAATATTTGCGACCTCCGCTCTCTATCTCCGTGTCTCCAGATCATGTCCATATTCTCACTAGAAATACCACATCACACTTTACTGCCATGCAGGCTCTAAGGACTCCTGCGGTTCTGCCAGTTTAATCAGGATTATTATATTTCACATAGAGCCTGCCTCTTAAGGGTTTGTGTGTGTACAAGTGATCAGTGGACTATTTTCCGCTTGAGAAATAGGACAGGAGCATTTTCTCTGAGGGCTGGGGAAACTGTTTAAAAGGCACCTTACTGAAAGGAACTGAAAATACAATCAGTGGCCACTTTATTAGGTACACCTGTACACTTGCTCGTTAATAGAAGCATAGAAAACTTACAGCACAATACAGGCCCTTCAGCCCACAATGCTGTGCTGAACTTACTTTAGAAATTACCTAAATTATCACATGTGTTGGCACGTGGCCAAGTGGTTAAGGCGTTCGTCTAGTGATCTGAAGGTCGCTAGTTCGAGCCTTGGCTGAGACAGCGTGTTGTGTCCTTGAGCAAGGCACTTAACCACACATTGCTCTGGGACGACACCAATGCCAAGCTGTATGGGTCCCAATGCCCTTCCCTTGGACAACATCGGTGGTGTGGAGAGGGGAGACTTGCAGTATGGGCAACTACCAGTCTTCCATACAACCTTGCCCAGGCCTGCGCCCTGGAAACCTTCCAAGGCGCAAATCCATGGTCTCACGAGACTAACGGATGCCTATATTTTTCTAAGTTATTTTTCTAAGCTCCATGTACCTATCCAAGATTCTCTTAAAAGATTCTTAATGCAAACATCTAATCGGCCAATCATGTGGCAGCAACTCAATGCATAAAAGCATGCAGGCATGGTCAAGAGGTTCAGTTGTTGTTCAGGCCAAACATCAAACTGGGGAAGAAATGTGATCTAAGTGACTCTGACCGTGGAATGATTGTTGGTAATTGTTGAATGATAGGGTGGTTTGAGTATCTCAGAAACTGCTGATCTCCTGGGATTTTCACCCACAACAGTCTCTAGAGTTTAGAGATAATGGTGCAAAAACAAAAACAATCCAGTGAGTGGTGGTTCTGTGGGCGATAACACCTTGTTAATGAGAGGGGTCAGAGGAGAATGGCCAGACTGGTTCAAGCTGACAGGAAGTTGACAGTAACTTAAATAACCACATATTACAACAGAGGTGTGCAGAAGAACATCTCTGAACACACAACACATTGAACCTTGAAGTGGATGGGCTACAGCAACAGAAGACCATGAACACACAAGTGGCCACTTTATTAGGTACAGGAGGTAGTTAACAAAATGGCTACCGAGTGTATACAGTAACGATTTCTTTATTTCTTAGTGCATTGAGGTTGTATAAGTTAAAACAATAACAGAATGCAGAATAAAGTGTGACATCTACAGAGAAAGTGCACAACAGATAGATAATAAAGTGCAAGATCATGACGAGGATAATTGTGAGATCAACGGTCCATCTTATCATCTTACACTGAATTAATAATCTCACACTGGGTTAGACGCCTGGTGGTACATGCTTTCAGGCTTTTGTATCTTCCACCCTATGGGAGAGGGGGGATGAGAGAGTGCCTGGGGTAGGTGGGGTCTTTGACTATGCTGGATGCAAGAAGCATAGACAGCGTCCCTGGGGGGGGGGGGAACTGTTTTTCGTGATGTGTTGAGCTGTGTCTGCAACTCTCTGCATTTTCTTGTGGTCACGGGCAGATCAGTTGCCATGCCAACCCCTCTGGAAAGGGGAAAGGGAAGCAAAGGGGGACGCTTACAACTACCTTCACCACCTGTGGGACAAGGAGGAGGAGAGGTGTTCCCACTGTTGATTACTTTACAGGCTGGAAAATAGGCCCATGCTGTTGTGAGGTTTGTACGAGATTAGTTGTATATAGGTCCTGCTGTGAAGCCAGCTGGCAAAGCTCAGGAGCTGTCACCTGGGGAACAGTCTCCCAGTAGCATTCAGGGAAAGACAAGTCTGCAATGTTTCTCACAGCCCTTCAAACCTGTCTCACCGTTCAATAAGATCAAGTCTGATTCACCTCCCCATCTATCCTCCCTAAATTCACTGCTTCCCTTAGTAACCAACAGGATCAATATCAAATTAAACAATTTCTTGCTCTCTCTAGCTTGTATCAGAACTGGTAATTCTATTGCAAGGTAATCTGTAATGTAACTGAGTTTTTCCTCTCTCGGTGGGTCCTCTACCCCTCAATCAGCTATTCGAAAACAGCTGTGGCCTGTGTTTACATGCCTCTCTTTTTGTCTTCTCTCCTTCTGACTGCCCTTATTAATCTATCAACCAAACATCTCTATGCAGAACCACCCTGGCAACTCTGTCCATACCCTATCAGAGATACAGTCTTTGTCCTTTTGCATCCTTTCCCCACCCTTTCAATAACTTAAAACTGGCTTGTCTTCTCACTTCAACCAACATACATCAAAGTTGCTGGTGAACGCAGCAGGCCAAGCAGCATCTATAGGAAGAGGCACAGTCGACGTTTCAGGCCGAGACCCTTCGTCAGGACTAACTGAAGGAAGAGTGAGTAAGGGATCCCTTACTCACTCTTCCTTCAGTTAGTCCTGACGAAGGGTCTCGGCCTGAAACGTCGACTGCGCCTCTTCCTATAGATGCTGCCCTTACTCACTCTTCCTTCAGTTAGTCCTGACGAAGGGTCTCGGCCTGAAACGTCGACTGCGCCTCTTCCTATAGATGCTGCCCTTACTCACTCTTCCTTCAGTTAGTCCTGACGAAGGGTCTCGGCCTGAAACGTCGACTGCGCCTCTTCCTATAGATGCTGCTTGGCCTGCTGCGTTCACCAGCAACTTTGATGTATGTTGCTTGAATTTCCAGCATCTGCAGAATTCCTGTTGTTTGTCTTCTCACTTTCCCGTTTCCGATGAAGGGTCTTTGACCTGACATTGTGAACTCTGTTTCTTTCTTCACAGATGCTGTCTGACTTGATGAGTATTTCCTGCATTTTCTGCTTCTGACTCCCTCTCATTCTTGCATCCATGGACCTACTACTTTTGAGAATTCCAAAGATCCTCCTCTCTATAGTGTAGAAATTTCCCCACATTTTGGTCCTAGATAGAAGATCTCATATTCTGAGGCTATTCCTCTTACTAATAGGCCCTTCATTTTGAAGGAAATGGCACCTTTCCTTTAACAAATACCCTGCCTTACATCTCAGAATCTTCTTTTTAATATTGCAGGTTTCTTACTCCTCAACGCCTTTCAACTTAGTTTTCTGCGAGGGTGACTTTCTTTTGGCAGTTTCTCAGAAACGCGCACATGCCAGGTATCGCGGCTCAAAGTTGTCACATCAGTACCTTTAGGTTAATGGTTGGAAAATTACAGGCTGAAGGTGTGCAATTTTCTGATATTGGCTCTATGTGCACTTGTCTGCCAGGTGTCTGGCAGAGGAATATGTGTGCGTCTCTCTGAGGCTGTGCTGTTGGCATGGGAGGTATTCTCCATTGATTCCAAAAGTCCACCTGCAGTGAGCAAACATATACATGAGAGTCAAGGAACTAGCTGAGGGCTTCAGCAAGGGGAAGTCAGGAGAATATGCACTAGTTGAGGCATCAGCAGTGGAAACGGTGAGCGGCTTTAAGTTCCTGGATATCAACATCTGATTCTGTATCTTCCGTAGTCAACAACTCTCCACAACTTGTCTCTCTGATCTTCTTATAAATGCTGTTGTAACTCAGAGAACGTTTAATCATGTGGTACAGTCTTCAAAATAGTCTTTGAGCAACGAATACTTCACGTACTCAGGGAGAAAATAACTTCAATTTCTTACCAGTAGAGGGGTATTGCTAATGTTGTTGACTTAATCCAATTATAGGTACCGTATACTCCTCCACCATCTTGTAGCACCATCTTTTCATCGCTGTATCTCTACTGGCAAGAAAAATTATGAGCTTGCTTCTGCTGCTGGATGTCTATAACAGTTCTAAGTATGCGTGAAGCAAGAATGACAATGGAGTAGTAAGGTTAAACGTTCTTACAGGTCATGTCAATAAGGGTCTACACTGGGTAATTTATACTGTGAGATCCATGAACCAGACTCGCTGAGATGAAAGACGTGCACACTCAAAAACCCACGTCAAAAGAGGCCGAAGCGATTCATTGCGCTATCATACAGTTGTATTCGCTATATTCTCACAATCAGTCTGGTATGGTACATGGAACATGGCGAATGATCTTGCAAAGGAGGAAAATAACAGTAACAGAATACTTTCCATGCTCTAAAAGATCGTGACATTTATTGAGCATTACACATTGCTTTTGACAGTGACAGTGAGCTTCCTTTTTCAGCCCCCGTGTCCTTTTGGTGAAAGTGCTTCACAGTGAAGTTGGGAGACGGTTCCACGGCATACAATCAACAGTGATGAAGATTGACGATTCAAGATTCATGATTGTTTAATGTCATTTCCAGTAGACAAGTGCAAAGGAGAACAAAGTAATTGTTACTCTGGATCCAATGCAGCACAAAAAACTCATAAAAGATAAAGAACACAATAATAAAAAAACACAATAAATAAGATAGCTTATAGATATAGATTGATTGTATGTCCATAAAGTGATTCCAGGCACAGGAATGTCTGTAGATAAGGTGACTGACATGAAATGATTAAGTATTGGTGGTGGGGGGTGTGGAGGGGTGGGTTAGCAGGTGGAGGTGTCGATCCTTCCTGCTTGGGAAAAGTAACTGTTTTGCGTCTGGTTCCTGGTGCGGATGGTATGTGACCTCCTCCATGATGACAGTGGGATCAACAGTCCATGAGCAGGATGGGTGGGATGCTTCATGATGTTACTGGCCCTTTTCCAGCGCCCTTCTGTATATATGTTCTTGATGGTAGGTAAGCTGTTGTCGATGATGCGTTAAGCAGTTTTGACTATCTGTTGTAGAGTCTTCCTGTCTGCCACAGGGCAGTTTCCACACCAAGCAGCCTGTCAGGATGCTCTCTACTGCACGTCTGTAGGATGACTTAAGAATGGACGTGGTCCCTTCAGCCTCCTCAGAAATAAGGGGCATTGGTGAGCTTTCCTGATTGTGTAGGATGTGTTCTAGGACCATGAGGGGCTGTGCAAGATGGGCACCCTCAGGAGTTTGAAACTGCTGTGCTGACGATGTGAAGAAGGGTGTGAGTGGAGTGAATTCTCCTGAATTCGATAACCATCTCCTTTGTCTTGTTGACATTGAAGAGGAGGCTATTTGCTGGTTCCAGGCCTTGAGCTCTTCCACCTCCTCTCCGTAGGTCATCTCATCACTGTTGGCGATGAGTCCCACCACTGTCGTGTCATCGGTGAACTTGACAATGTGATTACTCGGGGGTTTGCCCTTGCAGTCGCGTGGGAGCAGAGTGAACTGCAATGGGCTTAGCACACAGCCCCAGGAAGCACCCGGGTGGAGGATGATGGGCAAGGAGGAGCGGTTGTGCATCCTGACTATCTGAGGTCTATTGGTTTGGAAGTCCAACACCCTGTTGCACAGTGGTGTATTTAGACTGAGGAGTCTGTTCACCAAGGTCTTTGGGACAATAGTGTTGAATGTTGACCTGAAATCCAGAGACAGCATTCCGACATGTGTCCTTGTTCTCTTGGCATGTTAGGGCCAGGTGCATGACAGATGCAATGGCATCTGTTGGTAAGCATATTGGTGATTGGGAATGGGAATATATTTCCAAGTCAGGAAGTTTGTGTGTAACGTGAAGGGGAAGTGGCAGAATGGCTTTCCCTTGCATCTGCTGCCCTTATCCATCTTGGTCACAGGTTTGGGAGGTGCTGACATACCCAAACAAAAAACTGCAAGCAGCAGTGGGCCACACAGTCTGCTGGTGAAGTTCAGTGGGTCAAACAGGGAGGAAGGGAACTGTTGACGTTTTGGCTTGAAACCCTACCTCAGGACTCTGATCTGAAATGTCAATGATTCCTTTCCCCCAGAGATGCTGCTCGACCCGCTGAGTTCCCCTAACTGATTATTTGTTGTTGCAGGTTGCAGCTTCTGCAGTCTTCTGTGTCTTTATATAACCATTTTGAGTCTGTTTCACTTTTCAGTAAGATTTTGTGTCTCATTTATTCCTCTGCCTGTTTGTCAGATCACCTGTTTCCTTTATAGCTAAAAATATATCAATCTGAACCTTCATTACCCACAAACTTCAAATATCCATTGCTAACTAGGAAGAAGGTAATAATCCTCTGCTTAAAATACTTCGATTCATTAATAGCCAAATCGTACTCCAAAACCATATTCCAGTCCTGATGAAAGGCCTCGGCCCGAAATGTCGATTGCTCTTTCCTCTCCATATATGCTGAGTTTATTTAGAGGTAAAGCATGGTTAGGCCCTTCCCACTCAGTGAGCTAATTATACCCGTGTGACCAAATAACCTACTAACCTGTATGTCTTTGGAATGTGGGAGGAAACCAGAGCACTCGGAGGAGATCCAAGTGGTCATATGGAGAATGTACAAAACTCCTTACAGACAGCCATGGGAATTGAACCTGGCTCGCTGGCGTTGTAATAGCATTACGCTAACCACAGTGCGACCGTGCCACCCTAGTTCCTCCATTCTGTGTTCATTGTTCCTTCGTTCTTGACTCCCCAGGTCTATTGGTATTTCCTTCTCAATTGCACCAGTTTGAAATTTCTATTCTGTTAATGTTTGCAGACTAGGTCTAGAAAACTTCAGTTGGGAAAACCTGCCAGAGAACCTTTTCCTCTTCAGCAAGGATTAGTTGGACTCAGAAATAGGAGCAGGAATATGCCATTTGGCCCATCCTGTCCGTGCTACCATTCAATAAACTGATCCTATCCCTTGCCTACTTTCCCAGCGTCCCAATATCTCCTGATTCCCTTTGTGTCCAAAAGCAAACCTATTGCTCACCAGTTGAGAATTCCAAGGATTTACCATTCTTTGAATAAATAAATTTTTCATCTTGCTCTTACATCCTTCTCTATTGGTGATGATAAAATTGAAATACTTTAATCTCAGTGAGGATCTCCACATCATGACTCACAGTGGACACTAATTAACATGAACAGCAAATCTCTTGTATTTTCTTTACATCATGCTAGTTTTTGGAGAGTGCCTTTCTTATTATTTGTTTTTCTATTATTATTAATTATTCCTCTTATTAGTGATTTATTCTTGTTGCTATTATTATTTTGTATTTGTGCAGTTTGTTTTCTTTTGCACGTTCGTTGTTTGTCAGTCCTTGTGTGTAATTTTTCATTGCTACTACTACTACGTCGACTCAGGCCTAGGGGGCCGGCGTCGGGCACAATGACGGACTCTCCACTTCTCCCTCTCCCTCATCAGTGCGTTCAGTTCATCTACATTAGCTGTGCTGCTGTCTTCTAGGAGCGTGTTGACCATAGTCTTGGGAGGAAACAATTTTTCATTGATCCTATTGTATCTCTCTGTTCTACTGTGAATGCCTGCAAGAAAATGAATCTGAAGGTTGTATATGGTGACACGTACACTCTTTGATAATGAATTTACTTTAAACTTGAATTTCGAAACAGAATCGTCCCATCCCAGTAGAGATTTTTGGTGACCCTGTACCAAATTGCTAATACGAGGGGGCATGATTTTGAGGTGATTGGAGGAAAGTATAGGGGGGATGTCAGAGGTAAGTTTTTAACACAGAGTTGTGGGTGCGTGGGAAGCCCTGCCAGGGGTAGAGGCAGATACATTAGGGGCATTTGAGAGACACTTAGATAGGCACATGGATGATAGAAAAATGGAGCGCTATGTAGGATGGAAGGGTTAGATTGATCTTAGAGTAGGTTAAAAGGTCGGCATAATATTGTGGACCGAAGGGCCTGTACTGTGTTGTACTATGTTCTACGTTCTATGTTCAGTCAGAGGAAGGTGCCTGGTGGCGACTGGCTGCATTTCCTAAGGCTGACACAGAAATAAGGTTAGGAGCCCTCACTCTTGGACATGTCCCTGAGACTTCCTGGCAAATGTGAGTACAGGACAGGTACCTTTGGAAAAGTTCCCACCTGCTTTCAAATGGGGGTAGAGATGGAGTGGGGTTTGCACTGGGAAGAGCATCACAGAGAGCAAATACTGTTTGTAGGAACTTGCGGAAAAGGAGAAACAGCTTTCTCTTTAAAATGAATCAGTGTTGAAAAGCAGAGCAGAAACATAGACAGGGCTCCAGGTCTGCAAATAACACACAAATTTGTTTTAATATTCGATATCTTTCCAATTCAGTGTGACTGTACAGAAAACCCCCACTCCAGCTGAGAGCAGCATGTTGCAGCGTTAAAGCTAAACCTTTTCAATCAAGCCAGGCTGAATTAATCACTTTCGTTTAAATGCCAATAAAATTGCAGCTTGCTGCAGGAGCTCCAGGCATCAGCGCCAGCAGCAGACTTCTCTCTCTCCTTCTCTGTGCATGCACGGATGTGTATGCGTGTCTGCGTATGCAGGATACCCACATATCCATGTGAATATATAGACGCCTATGTATGTGTGTGTCTGGAGCAGACACACTAGAGCTAGAGAGAAGGAGAGAGGGAGGGAGAGAGAGAGAGAGAGAGCGAGAGAGAGCGAGAGAGAGAGAGAGAGCGAGAGAGAGAGAGAGAGCGTGAGAGCGAGCTAGCCAGCCAGCCAGTGAGACTATAAGTGGAGTTAGCTGTTCAAGCGCAGACCCAACCAACGGCACTGCAGAAGTCACAGCAGCTAGATTCTACTCAGTCCTCCAAATTTCATTTAAGGGGATTTTTCTTTCACATGTTGGCAAGAGGAGCCATTTGTGGGTCATCCCTGAAGATGGAAGGAGCCTTTCTGCTGAGGTATGACACATTTTTAACCTTGCTTCCTGAGGGGGGAAGGTAAACAAAATCTCTCTCTGTATTCAGTGTGTATGTGAGTGAGTGAGTGTGTGTGTGTGCGTGCGTGTGTCTGTGTGTGCTTGTGCGTGTGAACCTGAACCTTTAAGTTAGCTCTATTTTACAATAAAAGGGATGGTTTGTGATTCAAAGAATCCAGTGAGGAATAGGAGCATTCTGTATTGGAAGAGAACGATGGAGAGAGAAAAAAAAACGTGGTTAAAAAGCAGAGAAATAAATCATCACCGGAGGGTGAGCAAAATAAAAGCAATATAAATTTGTCACCATTATCTGACGTGGAATCTATTTGGAAATGCTGGCTGCTCTTCAGTCAGACGTTTCATGGGGGACCAAACATTTGGTGGATTGAAATTTGCAAGTCTTCAGGGCTTTTGAAACTGTGGGTTCTGTACCTTTGCAAGAAGTGGTGTGATGTGTGTCTGTGTGAGAGAGAGAGAGAATGTGTGTGCGCCCATGATATTGATAAATGGAATATTAGTATTATTGCATTGTACGACTACCAAAGTAAGCCCCAAATCCCACAATACTTAATTTAAGAGCTTGCCTGCATGGGTGAAATATATTGCAGCAACCTTTTTACTCTGTAATTAAAGGGCACAGCCTTGCAATGGAACTATACATTTAAGAAAATCACTCAGATTTACGGAGTTAGAATTTCTGTCCAGGAGCTTTCATTTCTTACTGACAGTCAGGACTCAATGTCTGACTAGAAATTCAGCTGACAGTGACCCACAAATAGGCAGTGTATAAATTTGTAATATGGAGCTGGTATGTTTTTCAGGCCATTCATTCATCTTTGCAGTCACAATGTATTTGGGAATAATGTTTGTAAGGTAATGCTTATGGAAATAGAGCTAATATATTGCATTAATCAGGAACAGAGTGAATACATCAGTATTGGCTGCGCGTCTATATTACTATGTGTGTTAACTTGCAGTGTATGACACAGGTAGGTGGCAGCATGCATGGATGCGTGGCTGGAGACTGTTGCATGTGTTGTTAAGAAATCAGTATCGTATTGTAAGTATTTAGACAAGATGATATAAACAGAGGTGTTGAATAACAGGGAAACATTGGTCTTAATTTATATGGTATTGATAAGGACAAATGCAGAAGCAAACAAATGTATACAGTAGCTAAAATATAAAGTTAATGAAAAATCAATTTAACTTGAGGAGCTCGAGTCTTAGAATCGGTTGGAGACAAGGTAATAGCACCGAGTTCTTTAGTATTCTGCTTCAATTAGACCTTCTGATCTGAGCCAGTTAAACAAATTTGCAAAGCTCTGCACAGCTGCATAAGGGGAATCTTGGTTTGAATGTTCTGATCTATAATGCATGAATATTATGAATCACGATCCAAACTATCAGTCTGTTTATGCCTGGATGTTTGCACTTGCATCTTTTTATCGTATATAAATGATGCACCCAATAAATTCATTGATTATAGTTTGATTAGCCGGCTAACTATAAGGTGACAGAAAACTTATTGGATCCGTATTTTATGTAGGATGTTATGCAAATTTGCAATAAAGGTATCATTTATTAGATCTACATGTACTATTGAGAGGTTATCACAAGTATTTTGTCATGCCTTTCAAGCCAATAACTACCTACTGATGGATACTAAAAATATGCCTCTATTAATGGTTCTGAACTCTATTTTCACCAATTTAAACATCTCTTGGCTTATTCAGTAATTTATTTTCTTATGTCTTTTATCTGTATATTCACTCTTGGAGAATTAACCCCTAATTTTCTCCCTATTCTGTAGTCTCACTCTGTAGTCTTTTTCTCTGGCGTCTAATACAAATAAAATCTTGTATTCGACTACATTCCTATCAGGATCTCAATGCACGACGCCACTAATTTATGTCTACCCTATAATATTATCTATATACAGGATAATTCCACTATTTCCTCTATCTATTTCTATCTAAGCATCTACATCTACGGTACACTCAGTGGCCATTTTATTAGGTACCTCCTGTATGTTTGCCACTGAGTGTATGTTTGTGGTCTTCTGCTGCTGTAGCCCATCCACTTCAAGGTTCAACATGTTGTTCATACAGAGATGCTCTTCTGCACACCACTGTTGTGATTTGTGGTTACTGTTGCCTTCTTGTCAGCTTACATCTAACCTTTCTCATTACTAAGGCGTATTTGATCACAGAACTGCTGCTCACTGGATTTTTTTTTTTGTTTTATGAACCATTCTCTGGAAACTCTAGGGACTGTTGTGCGTGAAAGTGCCAGGAGATCAGCAGTTTCTGCGATACTCAAATCACCCCATTAGGCACCAACAACTGTTCCATGGTCAAAGTCACTTAGATCACATTTCTTCCCCATTCTGATGTTTGATCTGAACAACTGAACCTCTTGACCATGTCTGCATGCCTTTATGATTGTTGCCACAGAATTGGCTGATTAGATATTTGCATTAAGAGCAGGTGTAATATCTAATAAATAGGTGTAAGAGTATCTAATAAAGTGGCCACCGAGCATATTTTCTCAGTCTGTGCACATATTCTTTCTTTAGACCTTTTATTTTCTCTTTCCCCTCATATCTCAGGTTTTACCAATCTTCTGTAAAATGCTTTTTTTTAGAGTTGAATCCCAGCATCTCGGCTGAGTCTCAGATCACATAGCGCAAGGACCCAAAATTCTGCGAAAGAAATTCAATATATTATTAAAGGAAACAGTTAGAGGACCAAGGGATTTTAATCTGCTGTGATAGGAAGCCCAAGGATATAATTGGTTTTGAGCTTAAATAATCAAGAAGGTAAGAGACGTTTTAATATATTGTCCATATCTTTGCCACAATTATTGATCTATATACACAGTCATTATATTTCCTTGAATATTGGAAGGGCAATTATTCCCCAGCTATTATACATCAAAAAATGTTTTAATGCATAACTATTGGAACAAAAGGCTTTTGCTGGTTTTCTCCAGATGTGCTTCATGTAGACAGTGTAGACAATGTTACAACTTGATCTCTCATGGTATGTTTTAAATGAAAGTGTCAATTGCCTGTGAGTTTTTCATCGGTCATCGGGAAATACCCTACGTGGCATTTCTGAGGCTAACGGCCTTTCACTTGACTGGGAAATCAGCTGAATTTCGTGTTTTAATCATTTAGTGGTGAAGCCACTTGGCTGTGAAGTGCTGTTAGGTAAAGAGTGAGATAGTCTGAAAGGTGAGAAGCTTTCTGCTACGAGATGAGCCAAATGGTCAGTGATTAAAGGCTACATCCAAGCTATCTGCCACGTACAGGTGGGCAGTTGAGCGTTTAGTTTTATGCTGCGAGTTCTTGTGATCTGGAACTTGTCTAAAAGGGTGGTATAAACAGATTCAATTGTGATTCTCAAAAAAAAAAGGATTTGGGTAGCTAGTTCAGGTAAGGAATACAAAGAAAGGCCAGGGAAGTTGGCCTCATTGGATCGTCAACATGATGGACTTAATGGCCTTCCTGTCTATATAATTCTATGACTGAGTGATTGCAATTGGGCTAATCTCAAATCTCGTGACTATTCTTTTCTTATTAGGATGTTTGAGTTGCTTAAGATCACCACCTGGATATGCACACCTGAGCTTGCATACCTGGGCATGCGCACCTGGAATTGCACACCTGACCCAACTATTAGCTTTTGCCTTTTGCTGAGTAGGGTTGCTAACTTCCAGGGGTTTTTGAGGTATCTCCAAGATACAAAGATCAAACTCCTAACAATTGGTATGGAAGACTTGTCTACTGGCTCAATGTTGGAGCAATCCAGTTAGGTTGCACTCACCTATCTTTGCCCTAAAGCCTTGAAAATTCTTTGCTTTCAAGTTTTGAACCTCTATTCTCTCCAAGGCAGTGTATTTCAGACCCTAACCACTCAACATGTTAATGAAAATGCTTTATTCCCATGATCCTTTTGGTTCTTTTGCTAGTTGCCTTCATTCTGAGTTTGCTGGTTCTTGATCCTGCCAGTTTATCCTCATCATTGTCAGCATTACGTGCTGTGTCGTATGACATGGGTGAACATAATCTTGACCACGTTTGTCCCTGGCAAATGTTTCTGCATAAGTAGTTTGCCATTGCAATTTTCTGAGCAGTGTCTTAACAAATTAGGTGACCCCAGCCGTTATCACTACTCTTCGGAGTATTGTCTATCTGGTGTCAGTGGTCACAAAACCAGGACTTGTGATGTGCACCAGCTGCTCATACGACCATCCACCACCTGCTCCCATGGCTTCACATGACCCCTGGGGGATGGGGGGGGCATCCAAAGCAGGTTCTACACCTTGCCCAAGGGCGACCTGCGGGCTATCAGGGGAAACGAGCACCTTACACCCCCTTTGGAAAAGACATATCTTCACCCTGCCAATCCAAGTTTCTCTTCATCTACCCCAATTGAACACTTTATGTTTTGACTACCTCAGACTGAGCCTCCCTTGTTCCAAGGAGAAAGAGGCAAGCGGTACTAGGGGAATTAAGGTGTTGAGTGTTACTATTATGTTTTCCTTGAACATTTCCGACTATTACTAACATAAATATGGGGTATGGGGGAGCTGGAGGTGAGAGGTCACATGTTGAACCCTCCAGCAGTATATCCAATCAGCTCCTACGCATTCAACCAAAGCAAGCTGTGATATACAGAAATTAATCCGACAAAATCAAGACAGAGAAACATTAGATGGCAAACTGGAGCGACTCACAATCTGAAACAGAAACTCAGAGGGTCGGTGGTATCTGTGGACAGAAATGGACGGCTGAGTTTCTGGTTGTATGTTCACTCTCCTCTTCCCTGTCTACATATCAGCCCTCCTCACCTGGATCCATCTGCCACATGCAGGCCTTTGGGTTCACATTCGGATTTACTGATCCCATTGAAGCATACAAATGAAATATGTTGTTTGCGTTAACTACCCAAGGACGTGTTGGGGCAGGTGGATCCAGTACAGCATGCCCACAATCTCCAGCAGAACAACATCGAGCACAACAAAACAAAACACTCTAAGGAAGAAAACAACAACAACAAAACAAGCCTCAGTTCCTTCTCCCACCCACACATTTTGTTCCACCACCCCCATCCACTGCTTTATACTAGTTATCTCCCCTCCATCTTTTAGTCCAAATGGAGGGTTCAAATGTCACCTGTTTATTTCTCTCCACAGATGCTGCCTGGTCCATAAGATCATAAGACCAAGGAGCAGAATTAGCCATTCGGCTCATCGAGTCTGATCCATCATTCCCATCATGGCTGATTTATTTCCCCTCTCAATCCCATTCTCCTGCCTTCTCCCCGTAAACTTGGATGCCCCGACTAGTCAAGAACCTATCAACCTCTACTTTAAATATACTCATTGACTGGGCCTCCACAGCCGTCCATAGCAATGAATTCCACGGATTCACCACCTTCCTCCTCATCTCTGTTCTCAAATGACATCCTTCTCTTCTGAGACTGCACCCTGTGGCCATAGACTCCCTCATTACAGGAAACACCGTCTCCACATCCACTCTCTCTAGGCCTTTCAATATTCAATGGGTTTCAATGAGAACTCCCTCAAGTACAGGCTCCTCTTGTGTTAACCCTTTCACTCCAGGAAGGGTGAACGAATACGGAGCATTTCGTGTCATTTCCTGTACACAGGTGTAAAGGAGAATCGAATACAATGCAGCACAAACAAAACACAATAAGATAAAGAACACAATAATAAAAAAACACAGTAAATATAGATACACAAGAGAGCTTATATACACAGATATATTGTTCATGAAGTGAGTCTAGGCACAGGAGTCCCTGTACTTAAGGGGACTGACAGGAAATGATAATGTAGTTGGTGGCCTGGGTGTGTTGTGGGTGGATTAGTGGGTGGAGGTGTCGATCAGCCTTACTGTTTGGGGAAAGTAACAGTTTTTAAATCTGGTGGTCCTGGCGTAGATGTTACGTAGCCTGCTCCCTGATGGGAGTGGGCAAAACAGTCCACTGGCAGGGCGGGTCAGCTCCTTCATAATGTTGCTGCCTTTTTCAGGTACCCTCTTGTATATACTGATGGAGGGTAGGCTGGTGTTGGTGATGCGTCGGGCAGTTTTGACTACCTGTTGTAAGGCCTTCCTGCCTGGCGCAGTGCAGTTTCGGTACCATGCAGTACCGATGTATATCGTCGAGATCTCTCCAGCCCCCTCAGAAAGTAAAGGCTTTGCTGAGATTTCCTGATTGTCAGAATCAGATTTAATGTCATTGGCATATGTTGTGAAATTTGTACATATAAAATTAAATTAGGAGTGCAAAAAGAGAGCAAAAGTAAAAGATACTGAGGTAACGTACATGGGTTCATTGTCCATTCAGAAATCTGCTGGCAGAGAGGAACAAGCTATTCCTAAAACATTGGGTTTGTGTCTTCAGGCTCCTGTACTGCCTCCCTGATGGTGGCAAAGAGAAGAGGGCATTTCGAGGGTGATGGGGTCCTTAATGACAGATTGTGCCATTTTGAGGCATCGCCTTTTGAAGGTATCCTCAGTGTTGGGGAGACTGGTGTCTATGATGGAGCTGGCTGCGTTTGCAACTTGCTGCAGCTTATTCTGAACCTGTCCCTAGCAGACAGGGATGCGACCAGTTACAGTAGGTAGGATGTGTTCTGGGACAACAAGAGGTTGTGTGGGATGTGCACTCCCGGGAGTTTGAGAGCTACGAGTCCGAGTTTGAAAGTTACTTCAGGTAAGGTTTTTTTACCGAAGGAGGCCAATAAGTCAAAAGATAGGTTGAAAAGAACACTGAATATGCAAATGAGTTCATTCATCAAGCATGAATGAACTCATGAATGTATGGTACAGTTTAGTTTGCTAAATTATCCTGGGAGTCAATGGACTCACTGAATAACAATTTGCTCCTTCGAGACCCCATATTATTGTTGATGAGTTTCTCAGTATTACCATTCTGTTCAGGGCAGGTTCCGGGAGAAAGGGAAGTTTAATTGGTTAAATGAGCGGAGAACTGTAGTTGCCCGTATTGCTGACATATAAGGCAGTGATTTAATTGAATCGCTTTTATTATGTCAGCAGTTGTATTGCCGCCTTAAACATACTGACAGGTATTACTGAATCTCCATCAGCCATTGACGACGCTTACTTACATTTGACATTTACATATTCCACCATCATGCTGTGTATTGGATGCAAAGAGAATCAGAATCAGGTTTAATATCACTGGCACCTATCGAGAAATGTGTTGTTTTGAAGCAGCAGTGCATTGCAATAGTTAATTAAAAAATATTTCAAGTACGATAAGATATACAAATAAAATAAGAGGTGCAAAAAGAGCAAAAGTAAGAGAAAAAAATATGGTGAGGTAGTGCACATGGGTTCATTGTCCATTCAGAAACATGGTGCTGGTGTGGAGGGGAAGAATGCGACTATCCCAAGAACATATTAATGAAGAAGGAATACACTTGCTTTCCACATAGTATGCAAGAATAGGATGGTTCAGGCGCACGCTCCATTACTGAGACATGGTTTCAAGGTTTCTTTACCAATCATTCTGACTTTTTAAATCACTTTTTTTTCAGCTTTGCTAGCTTGCTTTCCTCACTTTAGCAATAACACCACAAAAAGCTGGCGTACATCTCCTTCTTGTGCGTTGCATGATTGTTTTGCCAAATGTATTGTGTTCGGGGTCCATGCCTGCACATATTAGGCTGGATGTCAAACGTTTCATTTGCTGCTGTTACCAGTTGATCAGCTTGACTGTCAACCAACGTGTGACAATGATCGTTCAGCGGAGAAGCGAGCCCTTTCTTCCACGAGCTCACTGATTCATGTACTACACCGTAGAATCTGTAGATCTAGCATAAGACTATAAGACACAGGAGCAGAATTAGGCCATTTAGCCTGCCCTACCATTCATACTTGGCTGATTTATTATCCCTCTCAACCCCGTTCTCTTACCTTTTCACCATAACCTATGATACCCTGACTAATCAAGAATCTATCAGCCTCTGCTTTAAACATACCCAATGAGTTGGCCTCCACACCTGTCTGTGACACTGAATTCCAAAGGTATTCTGACCATAAATTCCACGTACCTGACTTAGATCCATACCCCTAGATGCCCTCACTCAATAGAATCCAAAAGTACCTCACCCACCCCACCTCTCCCTCCCACAGCCCTGCATTCATAACCTTGTAGTAGATATTCAATACTTCCAATATTTCAGTCCTGATGAAAGGTGATCTTTATTTGTCACAAGTACATTGAAAAGTACAGTGAAATGTCCTGTCTTGTGTCAACGACCAACACAGTCCGCAGATGTACTGGGGGCGTCTCACAAGTGTCGCCACACCTCCAGTGCTAACATACACTCAGTGGCCACTTTATTAGATGCCTCCCATGGTCCGCTGCTGTAGCCCATCCACTTCGACGTGCTCTTCTGCACACCACTGTTGTAATGTGTGGTTATCTGAGTTACTGTCATCTTCCTGTCTGCTTGAACCAGTCTGGCCATTCTCCTCCGACCTCTCTCATTAACCAGGCTTTTCCACCCAGAACGGCCACTCTCTGGATGATTTTTTTTCTCACTCCATTCTTTGTAAATTCTGGAGACTGTTGTGCGTGAAAGTCCCAGGAGATCAGAAGTTTCTGAGATACTCAAACCCACCACGATCAAAGTCACTTAGATCAAGTGATCATCTGAAGCCAACAATCATTTCACCATCAAAGTAATTTCTTCCCCATTCTGATGTTTAGTCTGAACAACAACTGAAACTCTTGACCGTGCCTGCATGCTTTTATGTATTGAGTTGCTTGGTTGTTGGTAGGTAGGGTTAATACCTGACTTTCAAGAGCACTTGTGAGTTATGTTCCAGCTGGACTTAGTCCTTAAACTGCTGGAGAACAGTGCGGAAAGAACAGGTACTGTTTTCTCCCAGTAGGGATTAGTTTTTAGTTCCAAGTGCTTCTGTCATGGTTTGTCACCCTGCAACTTTATCCTTCAATCTCTTTGAATTATGGAGGACAGCATGTGTATAAATGTCTCTCTCCAGCAGACTTCATCATGATCATCATGACTCCAGTATTTCTACTATTTTTAAATGTTTCTTAATTGTACATATGATTTTTTGTGTTCTGTCGCTGAGCAGCAGTGAACCATCTGATTGGCCTATCAGAGTTCTCTTTGGGAACTAGTTGACTTGATCAGCATTTCTGATCTGGCTATTGTTCACGATTGCACAATAAAAAAAAAGCATGGTTAGTCAATTAGGTATTAGCATCAACGAGCAGGTGTACAGGTGCACCTAATAAGGTGGTCATTGAGTGTAAATAGTTTGATAATAAACTTACTTCGAACTTTGAACTCAATCTCAAGTAGACCTCTCCAGTCATCATTGGGCAGGGAAAGAAGTGAATGGCTAGTGAATGTGACATTGTGAAACTGATGAGAGAATGGGTTTGAGGGGCTGAATCGCCTGATCCTGTCTAATTTTCTCAGCACCATGGTGCCTCCCTAAGTCCTCTGCAGCTCAGAGACAAACCTGACTTTGTCGATGCTGCATACCCTTCAAATGGAAGGTTACTCTCAGTAGCTTGTTTGTGTTGGAAGTGTTGTTCCAATGACGTAGGATGTCTCCCTACAGGCACATGTAGACCCAGAGATCATCAAAGACAGCCCAGTTGCATCGGTCCTCAATACAAATCGTCTGATCCGTGTCGGTGAGAGAGCTGCAGCGAAGTGGCTCGGAGCTGATTAAAGCATGGAATTCCAGTCACTCTGACTCCCTCGTCAGTAATGCTCAGTCTTTAAATTCTGATTTTCTTGTTAAAGGACATCCCCTGAGAACCTCAGACTTGGATCTGTACCTGAGCCATCCATCCCAGGGATGTGTTGGCAAAGCTTGCCTGGCTGTCTAATTGCCTCTACGTCTCCACGACAGGGAAGGGGGATATCAGTCAGGCTTTCTGCTCCTGACAGCCATGCTGTAATCAATGTTGGAAAGTGTGTGTGTGTGAGAGAGAGACATATAAAATCTGCACACGCAGGTGCACACACCTCTACCTGTGTGTAAAACCAACTGTATTTGTGGAAGCTCACGTATGTTTGTGTGAGCATATGCGTTTACTTTCAGACGACTGCATCTCTGGGGCTATGTGCATGTTAATTGGAACACGTGCACAAGTGCACGGATGTGGAGGTGCGAATGCACGCATGTGTCGATACGCGTGCACTTAAGCATACATTCTTGTGTCCACATTGAGTGAGGATTAGGGCAGGCTTGGCTGACCGATTAACCCGTTGGTGCTCCCCCACTGCACTCGCAGCAGGCTGAACAAGTCAGCTGGTGGCAGCAGAAAGAGACTGAGCTCGGCTGTAACCTGAACCATCCACAGAGAAAGGCTGAAGTTGATGGATAGGAAACAAACTCTGGGAAATATTAAGCAAATATATACAGCAATATAAGAAAAGTGTATTAAAACCCACTACTAGAAGTGACTGAAAGGCTGTAACTCAATTTGGCACTGCTGAATTTTGAGAAGTTGCTTGAATTTCAGTTTTGTGGTTAACGACATCAGAGCCCTTTGAGTGAATTACAGCCTTGTGTAGGCTCCCAGTTATCTGCAGCCATGAGTATAATCCACGCAGCATAAATAAGAGAGCGCAAACATCATAGAAAGATGAGTCATCCGATGACTTCCTGGCTCAGCAAGTTTATTATGAGGAGCTGAGTCATACAGGCCAGGGAGATTCCCAGCGTAATCCTCAGGCTTCTTTGGTTACTGAGCCCCAGTTGGTCTGTTTGTTACGGCCCCTCTGCAATTATCCTCAGTTACCTGAGTTAGACGACAAAGACAGCTTGCAATTTTATGCTGCTTTTAACCTCTTCAGGGGAGCATAATCAAACAAAATTACCGAAGCCAAGAGAAATGGTTTGTATCGAAATTTCTCTCTTCACAGAAGCCGCTTGACAGGCCGAGAGCTGGCAGCATTTTCTGCTGTTTATTTTCAAATTTCAGCAATTCCAGCTTTTTTGACACAAGAAATATTAGAACAGATATGTACAATGACTAAAGAAGAAGTTTTCTTTTGAGCTTCCTTCAACTCCGGTGTATTCAAAATGTAAAGGAACTGCATGCACTCAGCATTTTAGGAACAGCTTCTTACCTTCTGCCACCAAAGTTCAAAGTGAATTTATTATCGAAGTACATGTTACCATATACACCCCTGAGATACCACACTGGTACAGGAACCTGTGGCTGCAGAGTAATAACTGTTCCTCATCCTGGTGGTCTCAGACCCAAGGCCTCCTTCCCGTTCAGATTTCTGAACAGTCCATAAGCCCATGAACACTACCCCACCAATCCTCTTTTGTACTATCTTTGGTAACTTTTGTGTCTACCTGCCACAAAAATCACATTTCATGACATACGTCAGTGATAATAAAGGCAATTCTGAATTTGAGGTTGTCTGGAATTTCTGTGGAGATGTGAGGGAAACAGTGAAAATTCCCTGGGTGGACCGTGGGGGGGAGGGAGGGGGAGAGGGAGAGAGGGAGAGGGAGAGAGATCTGTCTCTCTCTCTCTTTCTCTCTTTCGCTCTTAGTGGAAGTTCAAGTGAAAATGGCTAAAAACAGCTGTACTTCATTCCACTGAAGCCAACTGTACATCACTCCATGAAATGTTCCTGATCTCCGATAGAAAGTCTAATGGAACATTTAAAGCCTTCTCTGCTGTTTCTGGTAAGATGGCGACGTGCTTGGTCACAGCAGCCTGTCCGGATCCAACAAGTGGTGCAAACGTTGGTCTTAAATCCTTTTCTTGTGATTATAAGGTCCTGTTGCACATTGGTAATAATGTAAGTCTGTTCATTAGGTGAGGGGCAGCTGAGCAGCCTCAGACTGTTGGATGGACCAGGCCCTTATCTTCACCTGTTACTGCCACACAAGGGAGGAGGCACTGGAAGCAGTATGAGAGAGAACAGAGGCATAGTGGGCATGCTGGTACCTGTGCTGGGTTGGGGTTGGCCCCTGCTGGCTGTCTTTCTCATTGGTGCTGCTCTCCAGTATTTGCTCCCCGGAAGACGAGCTGGATGCGACCCAGCACAAGACAAGCTGATTTGCCCTCTTCTGCGGTTGACCCAGCACAAGATGAGAAACTGCTGCATGCTTGTTCTTGCAGAAACATGGCTCCATCTGATGCCCCATTAGTCTTCAGTCTGGGACTTGTGCTAATAATATTTTGTGTTGTGCGCTGTGCGTGACTGGATGTACTGTGTTGTGCACCTTTGCCCCATAGGAACGTTGTTTCATTTAGTTGTAAACATGTGAATGGTTGAATGTCAATTGAACTTGTACTTAGTTGAGGGCCATGCTGTTGACCCAAGAGAAGTTTGTTTACCAAGGCAAATGTAGATATGTGCAACACAAAAAATGCAGCTACCACAAGGTAATACTAGGAAGATAGATCCCACAAAATGCTGGCGAATCTCAGCAAGTGAGGTAGCATCTTTGGAGGGGAATAAACATATAACATTTTGGGCCAAGACCCTTTATCAGGGCTACAGGATCTTGGCCCAAAATGTCAGAAGGTAGGGTCTATCGATGAGTTACCAGTTAAAAGAGGGTGCACACTGAAATCAGTAAAATAACCAGAGCAGAGAAGTAGAGACCAATTCAAAATGCAGTGCATTGCAATATCTAGAAGATGCCACCTGCAATCATGGTGGAAGCAGTTTCAACAGGATTCACTGGAACAATGTGTGAAGTGGTATAATGTTCAGGACTAATGAGCAGGAACTGGAGAGTGCCAGTAACTAGGTAAGGACCTTTTGAATTAATTGAGGAGTCTGGGTAATGTTAACTCGTGCTTATCCAGGCAAGCTACCTCTGAGTTCTATTTCCAGTCTCCTAATATTCAGTAAATAAGAATAAAAACTTGATTATAGTTATTCAGACTGTCGAAAAGTCAGCAATTTTCAGCAATGAACTGATAATCTACTCGTCAACATGTAGCTTGTTGGTCAGATATTCAGGTAGTGTGGCTCAGAAGGAAGCATTTTCTGATGTTGTGGAAGATTATTGTTTCAGCTCCCAGTCCAGGTATTCACACTCAGAAGTTCAGGTCAAAAGCTTGGTGTGAGGATGTGTTACAGTGAATGGGATCCCATCCTTCAAAAGAAGCACAAAGTCAAACATCTACACTCACTTTATTAGGTACCTTCTGTACCTCCTCTACCTGATAAAGTGTCCACTTAATGTATGCTTATGCTGTCTCTCTGCTGTAGCCCATCCACTTCTAGGTCAACATGTTGCATGTTCAGAGATGCTCTTCTGCACATCACTGCAGTAACATGTGGTTATTTGAGATACTGTCAGCTTGAACCAGTCTGGTCATTCTCCTCTGATCTCTCTCATTAACAAGGCATTTTTGCCCACACAACTGCTGCTCACTGGATGTCTTTTGTTTTTCACACCATTCTCTGTAAACTCTAGAGACTGCTCTCTGTGAAAATCCCAGGAGACCAGACCTTTCTGAGATACTCAAACCACCCCATCTGACACCAACAATCATTTCACAGTCAAAGTCACTCAGATCACACTTCTTCCCCAGTCTGGTGTTTGATCTGAACAACAACTGAACCTCTTGACCATGTCTGCATGCTTTTATGCATTGAGTTGCTGCCACATGATTGGCTGATTCGATATTTGCAAATGCACAGGTGTACTTAATAAATGGCCACTACAGGGGTACATAATAAATGTATGTATATGTGTGTGTGTGTGTGTGTGTGTGTATGTATGTATATATGTATATATATATATACATACACATACACACACACACACACTATACCTAAATAGCAACATGTATTCTGTAGGTAAAGCTTCAAATTAGAAACTTCTGATCAATCAGCAACTCTCAAAAAAAGCTGCATAGAACAGTACAGTGGAGGTACAGGCCCTTTGGCCTATGATGTTGTGCCAAGTTAATTAAATTAGTAATTAAATGCCTTACTAATCTCTTTTGCCAACACAATGTCCATAACCCTCCATTCTCTGCACATTCATGTGCCTATGTAAGAGTGTCTCCCCCACCACTCCTGGAAGCATACACCAGGCAATCACCACTCCCTGTGTACAAACCTTGCCCCACACTTCTCCTTTGAATTTGCCCCCCTCACCTTAAATGTGAGACATTTCAACCTGGGAAAAATATACCAGCATTCTACTGGATGCATACGAGCATTTGAGCATACAACATAGGAACAGAATTAGACCATTCAGCCCATTAAGTCTGCTCCACCATTCCATCATGGCTGATTTATTATACCTCTCAACCCCATTCTCCTGCCTTCTCCCAATAACCTTTGACACCCTTTCTAACTGAAAGTGCATGGCATGGTAGCACCGTAGCATTGTGGTTAGCACAACATTTTACAGTATCAGTGAACAGCGTTCATTTCCTGCTGTCATTTGCAAAGATGCCCCTCATAATCTTATAAACTTCCATCACATCTCCCCTTAGCATCCATCATATCCCAGCATTGTCCAATCCCAGAGGGCGTTGTGTCTCTGGAATGCACTGCTGGAGGAAGTGGAGATGGCCCATACACAGCAGATATGACTGGCTTAGTTGGGTCTCTTGTTTGGCTTGGATGTTTTGAGCTGAAGGGCTTTTTTCTGTGCAGTATTACGCTACCATTCTCTGATTTGAGTCGATGCCTCAGAAAGAAAGCTGCAGATTTCTGCTGTCTCCTTGCTGTGGCAGGGTTTCCAATCTTCACTGCCAGAAAGTCTGGCTCAAATCTTTACACTATGACTGCTGGCTCTTAATTCACCAATTTACTATTGAAGAATTTTAAAGAGACAACTTAACTCTCACCTCTCACCATTGAGGAGGAATTTCTTTAGCCAGAAGGTGGTGAACCTGTGGAATTCATTGCTACAGACAGCTGTGGAGGCCAAGTCATTGGGTACATTTAAAGTGGAGGTTGATAGGTTCTTGATTAGTAAGGGTGTCAAAGATTACAGGGAGAAGGCAGGAGAACGGTGTTGAGACGGATAATAAATCAGTCATAATAGAATGGCAGAGCAGACCCAATGGGCCGAATGGCCCAATTCTGCTCTTACGTCTTGTGGTCTTACAGTCTCTGCTTTTGCCTTGCTCGCATAGAGGTGAAACTAGAGGGCATGCAGGATTAAACATGCTTGGTTTGAAAGGGTTTTGGTTTCCAGCCTACAGTGGCAGGATAAGTGTGACTTTGCTCTTTTTCTCAAGCAGAAATTTCCCCGTTATTTGGTCACAACTCCAGTGCGAAAGTCATTTTGTGCAGTTTCAAGCACAAAGACGTTTCAATGTACTCTGTACTAAAGCTGGGAGCACGGAGGAAGAAATCAAATTATCTGCCTGAAGTGGCATATTTGGATTCTTAAAAAGTAAAGGAAAACTAATCAAAGAATTGCATTTCAGATCTTTCAGCATCTAAAGCACTGAAGTGCTCCTTTGAATGTTGCCACTATAGAAACGTTAAGAAAAACTGCAGCAAACCTTTACACATTAACTGCAATTGAAAATCAATAAAACTGCAGAGGCTGGAAATCGAAGTAGATGCAGAAAATGCCGGAATTACTCCGCAGGTCAGACAGCATCCGTGAAAAGAGGAAAGGATTTAGTGTTCAGGCCCAAGAAAGGTTCCACTGAAATGATTAGGACTTGATGTTTTAGCTCACTTTTGCTTTCTGTAAATCCTGACTGACCCGCTGAGGGTTACCAGTATTTCCTCTTTACATCCCACAAACTGCGGTGATGTTATAACTAAATTATTTTTTTTGAAGAGTCATAGAACACAGAGCAGACACTTTGGTCCAGTTGGTCCCTCTGGACCTGTTGCATCATAGACCAGTCCTAATGCTGTTAATGAAACTGTCTCAAACATCTCCTTTGGCAGCTCATTCCATACCCTGACCACCCTCCAGGGCATCAAAACGTGACATCAAAAGGTTCATGGATCCCGACTTGGTCAGGCAGAAAGACAACTATACACCCAGAACTACAAAACTTTGTTTAATAAGACAGAACAGAGCAAGCATTGAAAAATTTATCCAGGTGCGCACAGGCCCCTCACACTGCAGTGCACCTCACCCGATCCTCAGGGCCGTTTATGACCAGCTCATCAGTGAGGTCTTGAAGAACTACCTCAAGCCCTCCAACACTATTTTCACTGGCTCCCACCACCGAACCAGAACGGTTCGTCACATTACGAGTCCCACCCCTGTGTCCACATGACTTTCGTGATCCCGCAGCTGTACTCCCACGGTAGTATTGTACCCCATGGTCACTTGCACCATCGCAATCGCTAAATAGGAGGAACTGAAGGTGAGGGAGAGATAATAATTGACTGAGTGGGGAGAGGCAGTGAGGAGGATAGATAAAAGTGATCGTACACACTGCATTGTTGCTAATTTGGGTGTCTTGACAATATCTAGAGCTCCAGAACTTCTGTGCAGTTGTGAACCACCATCGCCTCTCCTCCTCTGCCCCCTGGGTTCACAGCTACCTACCAGGAGACTTTGAACAAACTTGGGTTGTTTTCTCGAGCAGTAGAGGCTGAGGGGAGACCGGATAGAAGTCCAAAAGATTATGAGAAACATAGGTAGCAGAGGCAACTGTCATCTTTCTCCCAGGGTCAAAATGTCTAATTCTTGAGGGCATGCATTTAAGGTGAGGTTCATCGGAGATGTGCACAGCAGGTTTCTAACACAGCAAGTGGTGCATGCCTGGAATGTTCTTCCAGGGGTGGCAGTGGAGAAAAATAAGAGAAAGATTTTTAAGAGGCTCTTAGATGGACATATGAATGAAGTGATATGGACATTGTGTAGGCAGGAGGTATTAGTTTTATTAGGGATTTGGTTACTGGTTTAATGACTTTGTGCAGGTAAATGATAAAGTGTAAGATCATAACAAGGTAGGTTGTGAGGCCAAAAGTCTATCTTATTGTATAAGAGGTCCATTCAAGAGCCTAATAAAGTGGGATGGAAGCTGTCTTTGAGTCTGCTTGTATCTCCTGCTCAGTGGGAGAGGGGAAGGTGAGGGAATGTCCGGAGTAGGTGTGGTCTTTGACTATACTGAGGCAGTGAGGCAGTGAGAAGTGCAGATGGAGGGGAAGCTGGTTCCTGTGATGGGCTGAGCTGTGTCCACAACTCTGCAGTTTCTCACAGTCACGCGTGGAGCAGTTCCCACACAAGCTGTTGTACACCCAGACAGAACGTTTTCTGTGGTGCATTGATAGATATCAATAAGAGTCGACAGGAACGTGCTAAATTTATTTAGCCTTCTGAGGAAATAGAGGATTTGGTGAGATTCATGTTTACCTCAATGGCTCTTCTCTGCAGTAACTCCGTATCCATTGAACTTTTTGCAATACCTAAAAATCCATTGATTTCCTCCTCAGCATCTGTAGCTCACAGCCCACAGGCTAGAGAGCCTCTCAAGAAAGGCACACCAGCCACAAACTAGCAAAAGCAAGGGAGCCAGTGCACTGGATTTGCCTGGAGTGTCTAGCAATATCCCTCTCAGCTGGCTCCCATCTTTTGCAAGCGAGCTCCTCTTTCTTGTGTGTTGATGCCGCAATTGTCACATTAATGCCGATCTGGTTGGTAATTGGAAGTCTGCAATGATCCCTCTGAGTTTCATCGTCCTGTTTGTCTTGATCCAAGCCTAATTCCTACACGATAGCCCAGAAAGGTAGCATTAACGCTATAAAAGAGGAGCGTAATCCCCTTCAGAGCCAAGGTACAAGGCTTTGATTCATCTACCTGGAATAGTAATTTACGAGAAATTTTACCTTATAAAGCAAAGTTTAATATCTATAGACAAAGAGTACATGTAATATTAAGGCTTAAGATACAGTTTTTATTATCTATTGTGTGTTATAGAGTTTGTTGTCATATTCAATCCCACGTGAATGGACACAGTGCAATGAAAAGCTTCCTCACATGCACATAACTTCAGATAAGCAACATTCACAAGAAATGAATCATGCATAAATTACACACAGTTTTTACAAGGAAGAACACAATTGGAACAATCAAAACAAAGTCTATTGTAGTTTTGGACATAGAGTTGCTATACTGAGGTAGTGATTAAGGTCATGGTTCAAGAATGGTTGAAGGGAAATAGTTGTTCTTGAACTTGGTGATGTGAGACCAGGCTTCCGTATCTCCTGAAGAAGATGCAGAGGTGGGTGGGGGGGGGGGAGGAGGGAAGAAGTACAAGTTGGCAGGTGATAGATGAGATGAGGCGAGGGGGAGGGGTGGTGAAGTAAAAAGCTGGGAGGTAATAGGTGGAAAAGGTAAAGGGCTGAAGAAAAAGGAATCTGATAGGAGAAGGCAGTGGACCATGGAGAAAAGGAAGGAAGAGGGGAACCAGAGGGAGGTGATAGGCAGGTGAGAAGAGAAGGGGGCAAGAGGGGAGCCAGCATGGGAAATGGAAAAAGAGAGAAGGAAGAGAGAGGAGAATTTACCAAAAAGACATCTACGTTTCTGCCAGCAGGTTGGAGCTACCTAGTGGCCGTTGTTGTGCAAAGTGTTCATTGTGTTGCTCTCTGAGGAACTTGACGGTTAAATGGTTGGGCAAAATAATGTTCATTTCACAAGATCACAAGACAAAGGAGCAGAAGTAGGCCACTTGGCCCATCGAGTCTGCTCTGCCACTCTACCATGAGCTAAACTATTCTCCCATCTAGTTCCAATTTCCGGCTTTTTCCCCATATCCCTTGATACCCTGACTAATTAGGTACTTATCAATATCCTCCTTAAACACCCTCAATGATTGGACCTCCACAGCCGTATGTGGCAATGAATTCCATAAATCCACGACTCTCTGGCTAAAAAAATTTCTCCTCATTTCTGTTTTAAATAGGTACCCTCTAATTCTAAGACTGTAGCCTCTTGTCCTGGACTCACCCACCAAGGGAAACAGCCTTTCCACATCTACTCCATCCAACCCTTTCAACATTTGAAATGTTTCTATGAGATCCCCTCTCATTCTTCTATACTCTAAGGAATACTGTCCAAGAGTCGACAAACACTCCTCATATGTTAGCCCCTGCATTCCAGGAATCATCCTCATAAATCTTCTCTGCACTCTCTCCAACATCAGTACATTCCTTTTAAGATAGGGGGCCCAAAACTGCACACAGTATTCCAAATGAGGTCTCACCAGTGCCCCATAGAGCCTCATCAACACCTCCGTACTCATTTGGAAGGATGGCAATAAATTAGGATATTAAAATGCCTGTAGTACACTGTGTAGAACAGGAAGAGCCAAAGGGGAATTCATGACCTATATTGTGTAATCTGGTTAGTACCCCTTTCTCTAAACCCCAACCCCCACCCTCACCTTCTTATTCTGGCTTTGTCACTCTTTTTTTCTAGTCCTGATGAAGGGCCTTGATGTGAAACTGTTTATAACTCTCCATAGATGCTGCCTGACCTGCAGAGTTCCTCCAACATTTTGTGTGCATTGCAATGGTAAAGCCCCTATTGATCTTTTCTCCTTCCCTGTAAAGATTAAACATGGCCCAAGATGTCTACAGCGCTTCTTTTTCTGGCATTTCTATCAAACATCTTATTATCTGACAGTGAATTTGATCATATTCTGATCACTTTCATCTAAGGGTTCTTTTACTTCAAGCTCCCTATTCAATTCTGGTTCATTGCACAACACCCCATCCAGAATAGCTGATACCCTGGTGGGCTCAAAAAAGTTATCTTATAGGAACTCATGAAATTCTCCCTCCTGGAATCCAGCACCAACTTGATTTTCCCAATCTACCTGAACATAGATGTCCCCCATGACTATTATAACATTGCCCTTTTGGCATGCATTTTCTATCTCTCATTGTAATTGGTAGGCTGCATCCTTACTTTTGTTTGGGGGTCTGTATACAACTCCCATGATGGTCTTTTTACCCTTGCAGTTCCTGAGCTCTGTCTGCAATATTTCAACATGTTCCCAACCTACATCACCTCTTTCTAATGATTTGATTTCATTCTTTACCAACAGAGCAACACCACCCCTTCTGCTTTCCTGCCTATCCTTGGACAATTAGCTTCCAGCTGTAATCATCTTTCAGCCATGATTTAATGATGCCTGCAACATCATACCTGCCAATCTGCAACTGTGCTGCAAGTTCATCTACCTTATTCTATATACTGCACATGCACAAATACAACACCTTGAGTCCCGTATTCGCCCTTTTCAATTTTGTCCACCTTTTACGTTGCAACTCGTCCTCCAGCCTGCAGTTTTGCCCTATCAACAGTCTCTCCTCACTACACAATGTCTCTGTTTGTAAACCAGCTGCCTCATCTTCAGCACCATTATCTCCCTTTCCTCTGATACTTCTTGCATTGAAATATACTATATGCAGCTTACTAATCGCACAATGCTCAACCTTTTGATTCCTAACTTTGTCTGAGGTCTTACCAATATCTTCCTCCACAATCTCTCCACTAACTGTTCTGGCGTTGTGGTTCCCATCCCCTGAAACTCTAGCTTAAACCTCACCATTCAGCATTAGCAAACCTTCTCGCTAGGATATTAGCCCCCTCCAGATCAAGTTCATACTATCCCTTACGTACAGGTCGCATTCTTCCCTGGAAAAGAGCCCAATGATCCAATAATCTTATGCCCTTTCTCCTACACCAATTCCTTAGCCGCGTATTAAACTGTATAATCTTCCAGGTTCTGGCCTCACTAGCACATGACACGGGTAGCAATCCTGAGATCACAACCCTGGACATCCTGTCCTTTAACTTAGCTCCTAACTCCCTGATCTCCCAATGCAGAATCTAGTCACTTGTCCTACCCATGTCATTGGTATGAATATGGACCACAACTTCTGGCTGTTCATTTAAGAATGCTGAGGACTTGATCTGAAATACCCTGGACCCTGGCACCCGGGAGGCAACATCCCATCTGGGAATCTCGTTCTTGTCATTGTCTATTCCCCTAACTAATGAACCCCCCCATCATCACAGCATTCCTCTTCTTTCCCTTTCTTTTCTGAGTCACACTCAATGCCTGAGACCCGATCACTGTGGCTTTTCTTTGTTAGGTCATTCACCACCCCCACCCCCCCAGGTCAGTATCCGAAGTGATATACCTGTAGTTGAGGGTGATGGCCACAGGAGTTCTCTGCACTGGCTCCTTAACCCCTTTCCCCTTCCTGACCGTCACCCAGTTTCCTGTGCTCTGCACCTTGGGTGTAGCTACCTCTCCCCATGTCCTACCTATCACCCCCTCAGCCTCCTGAATGATCCAGAGTTCACCCAGTTCCATCTCCAGCTCCTTAACGCAGTTTGTTAGAAGCTGTAGCCGGATGCACTTCTCGCAGTTGTAGTCGTCAGGGACACTGGAGGTCTCCTTGCCTCCCCACATCCCCAAAGAAGAGCATTCCACTATCTTGCCTGGTACCTCTACTGTCCCAGGTGAGCAGATATAAAGAAAGGAAGGGGAAAAGAACTTAACCTCGAGTCTTTCTTTTCTTTGTCTTCTCTTACTGAAGCCTCGAGGAACTAAAGCCTCGATCACCACTCTGACTCTGCATACTCGGATGACAGCTACTGTGCTTGCCCTGCCTTCCCCTTAATGTGCTCTTGCTAGTCAATCCCAAACAATGACTGGTCATCTGTTCATCTTCATTGAATGGATAAAATTACATCCATTATTCCTCTGAAATATCACCTTCATTTCTATTTAGCTCCAATCATGTTATGTGATTTTTTTTTTCCCCCTAACTTTCTTCTATAACCCATCACCAGCTGGTGAATATCAATGGTTAGGATGGTTGTCATTGTAAACCTGTAAGTCTCCATTTCAAAGGGTAACTAAGATTTAACCACAGAGGTAATTGACATAGTTATTGTGATGATGGAGACCCTGTTTCCATGCTGGTTTATGCTGGCTTTCTGAAAAACAATCCCAATAGCCTCATGGTCCCTTTTCTTGTATCTTTACAACCCCACAATCTACACACAGTTCCACTTTATTAGGTGCCCCTGCTCAGTAATGCAAATAACTAATCAGCCAATCATCTGGCAGCAAATCAGTGCATAAAAGCATGCAGACACAGTCAAGAGGTTCAGCTGTTGCTCAGGCCAAACATCAGAATGGGGAAGAAATGTGATGCAAGTGACTTTGACTGTGGAATGATTGTTGGTGCCAGATGGGGTGGTTTGAGTATCTCAGAAACTGTTGCTACCTAAGCATAATTCCTTCATTCACTTCTCACCATCTGTAGCTGTCCACTCTGTGGAGATTTACATTTCCCAGTTGGGAAATTAGTAAAATGCTCATCAGAAGACAAATAGCCAGGTTCCAGGAAGCTCTGAGAACAAGAGATAAATTGAGTTTACTTACGGGCGCTTCTTCAACACTTTGTAAGAATTACATCTGACTCCAGAAGCTGTTGTAAGTTCCTGACATAAACTGTGTTCTGGAAGCTGACAGCATCTTCAAAACTTCCCTTAAAATTTAAACTCCCCGGTGTGAAGTTCCAGTGATGACCACTTTGTTGGAATGTGAATCATGGTCCTCGTACAAGACCATGATGTCCTCCTGGAGGAACACCACAAGGAGGGGGGATGCATGAGACCACAACGTGCTAAATCTATTTTAGTTTCCTTCTTCTCATTAGGGCTGAGAGGATGATTTAATAGTTCTGCCTACACAGATTATTGCCTAGCAATTCCCCTTGGATGATTGCAGTGCACGTGTGAGCCAAACGTGCTGCTTGGCTCCATCATTCAATGCCATTGAGATGCACGGAGTGAATTTTGGAAGCAGACTGCACTGAGCGGCTGATACATTTTAGGCAATAGAATTTAGACAAAAAAACTATTTCCAACTGGAGGTAGCAGATGCAATATGACTGGCAAAGGAACAAAAGAAGTTAATTTTATTCCTGAGGTGTTTGAGTTCGAAAAATTTGTGCCCCAGATGATAGAGAGGTATCCAACCAAACCTCTCACCAGGTCTTTTTTGAAAGATTAGCTTTATTTGTCACATGTAACATTGAAACACTCAGTGAAATGCATTGTTTGCGTCCATGGCCATCAGAATCCAAGGATGTGCTGGAGGCAGCCTGCAAGTGTTTCCATGCTTCCAGCGCCAACATAGCGTGCCCACAACTCACTAATCCATGCATCTTTTGGAATCTGGGAAGAACCAGGTGCATCCAAAGGAAATGCATGTGATCACAGGAGAACATACAAACTCCTTACAGACAGCGACAGGAATTGACCCGCAATCACTGATTGCTGGCTCTGTAAAGCATTGTGCTAGCTGCTGCACTATCATGCTGCCCCATTAAAGAAAATCTGTCACCCTTACCTGGTTTGGCTTGTATGCGATGGACAGTGTTTTTGGTCGAGTCTCTTCATGGGGACATCAAAAATAACCTTCAATGGTCACATCAGCACATCAAAACATGTGGCGAAATGCATCATTTGCGTCACCAACGAACATGGCCTGAGGATGTGCTGGGGGCAGTCTGTAAGTGTTGCCCTTCTTGTGGTGTCTACGTGACATGCCCACAAGTCCCTCACCCCGAGTGTACTCTGTGGAATATGGGAGGAAACTGGAGCACCTGGAGAAAACCCCCGCAGTCAAGGCGAGAACGTATAAATTCCTCTTGGACAGCGGTGGGAAATGAACCCAGGTTACTGGTGCAGTAAAGCGTTGTGCTAACCACTACACCACCATTTTGTCCCCTCAGAATCGTGAATGTGGCTCCACAGAGGTTCCTTGACACACTGTGTTTTCCACCAGTGGATAGTTTTTTAGTTCAAGGCCAAGGACGAGAATGAATAAGAAAAGGCACAGTTAGTTAGATTTTGAAAGATATGGCTACCCACAAACTGCTTGGTTTCATTTCTCAGGATTTTGACCATGACTTTTTCTCCTGAGGAGTTGTGCTGAGTCAGCCAGAGCTGAAACCTCAGTTTTGAATAGTACCTGGAGAAATATTCTTGATGAACTAAGTTCCTGAGACAATTAAATCGGGAGGGCAGGCTGCATTTAAGATTAAGCAGTCAGAACGATCCAATCATCAGTAGTTCACACCTCACCACACTCTCTTAATGGAACCTTCTGGAAAATTATCTTTGCAGCAGACATCCATTAATGGAACTTTTCTCATTGAATAAAATGGTGAGGAAGGCAAATGCAATGTCAGCATTCCTTTCAAGAGGACTAGAATATAAAAGCAAGGATGTACTGCTGAGGCTTCATAAGACACTGGTGAGGCCTCACTTAGAGTATTGGGAGCAGTTTTGGGCCCCGTATCTCTGCTGGCATTGGAGAGGGTCCAGAGAAGGTTTACAAGAATGATCCGAGGAATTTAAGAGTTAACATATGAGGAGTGTTTGTTGTCTCTGGGCCTGTACTCATTGGAACCATCAGGCTTTTGAATCAGAGGGGATAACTTCGCTCACCCCATCACTGAACTATTCCCACAAACTATGAACTCGTTTTCAAGGACTCTTCATCTCTGGTTTTCTATATCTATTATTTATTTATTATTATTGTTTTTTTTTTCTCTCTCAGCTTAAACTGGTAAAACCTGAGTTATGGGCATAGTGAAGCACACTCATTTCTCAATTGCTAAGGACTTTCGGACTATTCTAATGGTGTTTGGTATTGTGGCTTTCTGGAGATTTACATAAGTAAATCTGTGTAGGCCTAATTGTTTAATGCTATTGTGTAGTGACTTTGGGATAATGCCAGTTGTAGATATTACTACTGGGACAATGTAAACCCTGTTCATGTTCCATAATCTTTCAATTTCTTCTTTTAATTCAGCATAATTCTGGTGTTTTACACTTACTGATTTCTGTATGCTATGTGTGTTTGGAATGGCTATATCTGTTAAGTAAGCTGTTCTTGCTGGTTTGTTGTGTAATATTATATTTGTACAGTTAATATCCATCACCCTATCTGTAATAATGTCTCAGTCATAATATAATTTATAAGACTCTGACTCTAAAACTGGATCAGACTTCTATTTATATTGGTATATGGTGCATTTTATGAGTTTGTATTTTAAAGCAGATTTTGGTGAATGATGTTTTTCCACTTGATTGTACCTGTGTAAGTAATCAGACTGAGCTAAACTATTGCAGGATCCTGTAATGTGTTGGATAGTTTCAGGTTTCTCTTGGCATTTTATGCATTTATCATCTTGAATTTGTTGGTCTTTCAAAATGTATTGTTTGACAATTTTTTGTGTGAACCACCTGCACCTGTATTGCCACAAGGAACCCATCTGTTTCTGGGAAGACGTCTCCAACTCTGAGCCAAGCACTTGACACTTCCTTGTTGACATCTAGTCTGCTCAGATCATGGGAATGTCTTCCATGGAAGGTCACACTCATCCATTGGTTGACTTTTCTTCCGTAGTGATAATGTCTTCCTCCTTCTGGGTTGTGCTTTCATTTAAATTCAGTGGGGTGTACTTCTTGTCAGAATTGCATTTGCTCATGTGGAGTGCTGAATCCTATTTTTGTTGATGAAAGAATGTCCTCAGAAGTTTTATCTGACTGTTGTGTAGATTTTTAAATGTGTGTTATTCCTCTTCCTCCTTCTGTTCTAGGTAGTGTTAATCTAAGCACATTTGAGTGTAAATAGTGTTTTCTAAAATTTGTCATTTCAGTTCTTATTTCATTTTCCAGATCAGTTTCATTCCTAGATATTATGCCAAAAGAATACAGTAATATGGTTATCGAGAAAGCGTTTATTGTCCTTGTTATACTTTTGCTTTTGACCTCTGTTTGGCAGGTTTTCTTAAGCTTTGAAGTAAATTTTATCAAAAATTTTCCCTTTATTGCACTATGATCTATTGTCTTTGCTTGTTGATGTCCCATATGTTGATGTTTCATATTCTTCCATCAATTGTATTGTAACCTGCTGCCCTGTTTTCAACTCTACTAGCTCTGTTGCACCTTCCTTTATGTTTAACATTTTCCATTTATTTAGTCCAAAGTTCACATTCCTATTTTTAGAAAATAGTTCTACTATTTGAATTAATTACTTTAACTTTACTGATGAAGGAGCATATAATTTCAAACCATCTAAGATGTGTCAAGGTATAATTCATTTGGTTGCCTCTGATTTGATATGATATTTTTGTCTGATTCAGTAAATTAGAGAATGGATTAGACAAAACCATAGTGGGCTTAGAGAGTCCCACTAGAAAATACCACAGTTTATTTCGATAATGGTGGTTGTTCTTTTTTGGTTGTAATAGATAAGGCGATTATAGTACGCCAACTCTTCATCAGATGTTGTAGAAATTTCACAAGTATTGGATGTACTTTATATATTAAGATCTTCTATTAACCATGGGGGTGGAATCAGATGCTTTTTGGTCGTCAATATAACAATATGGAAGATTTCTGCTTTTCTGCTGGGCTTGATTTAGAATTACAGAATCGATTATCAGTTGTTCTTTACATCCTTTCATACCCTTATGGCATCCTTTCTGCTCTTCTGTAAGAATATTGTGGTTATCTAAGTGAGTGGTGATTAGTTGTGAGATGTATGTTATTACTATTTTATATATAGCTTGTAAACAAGTAATAAGGTGATATTTTGATGGGTCATTTTTGACTTCTCCTTTAGGTAAGAGATATATTTTACCTTCTGTCAAAAATTCAGGCACTTTTTCAAGATTTTTAAGAAAAGTGTTGATATTTATTAATAAATACAGATGAATGCAAGTAATTTTTTATACCAGCAATTATGAATATTATCACAACCAGGTTTGAGTACTTTTCCAGTTGTGGGTATTTTTTATAACCACTTTTAGCATGTCCATTGTAACTTCAGGTGTTTATTAATCTCTTCTGCCATTTTGACTTTCTCATTTCATTACTCACTATTGGGTTTCCATTACTGAGTGCCTCTATTTTTGGAGCCATTAAACTGTATTGCTGTTAATGCTGTACAGTCTGTTATTGTATATCATTCTTCAAATGTTTCAAGTTTTCCTAAATATTGTGGTAATAAAATATTGTTGGGAGTAATAACAATTTTTTTTCAAATTTTGATGATGTGTTTTGTTTCAGTATGTAGGGTCTTTTTGTTGGTCATTGCCCATGTATTCTGTTAATGCGTTGTTAAATGTTTGGATAATTTTGTCTGTAAGCTCAGTTTCGTCACCAACTTTCTGTGAAGGTTCTACATCTGTTTTGTTGCTATCACTGTCAGGGGGTTGTGGAGCATTTGCTGAAGTAAATATACTACTGTGTAGCACTGATTTTTTTCTTTCTTTTTGTATTTGCACAGTTTGTTATCTTTTGCATACTGGTCGTCTGCCCTGTTGATGTGATCTTTCATTGATTCTACTACGATTATTGTAATTATTGAGTAATTACAATGAATCTCAGGGTTGTGTGCAGTTTTGGTCTCCAAATTTGAGGAAGGACACTCATGCTATTGAGGAAGTGCAGTGTAGGTTGATGGGGTTAATTCCAGGGATATGTTGAAAGATTGGCGCAACTGGGCTTGTATACACTGGAATTTAGAAGGATGAGAGGGATCTGACTGAAACATATAAGATTATTAAGGGATTGGACACGCTAGAGGTAGGAAACATGTTCCCGATGTTGGGGGAGTCCAGAACCAGAGACCACAGTTTGAGAATAAGGGGTAGACAATTTAGAACGGAATTGAGGAAAAAATTTTTCATCCAGAGAGTTGTGGATCTCTGGAATGCTCTGCCTCAGAAGGCAGTGGAGGCCAATTCTCTGGATGCTTTCAAGAAAGAGCTAGATAGAGCTCTTAAAGATAGTGGAGTCAAGGGATATGGGGAGAAGGCAGGAACTGGATACTGATTGTGGATGATCAGCCATGATCACAGTGAATAGTGGTGCTGGCTTGAAGGGCCAAATAGCCTACTCCTGCACCTATTGTCTGTTGTCTATATGGTGACATAAGTGTGCTTTGATGATAAATTTACTTTGAGCTTTGAGTTTAGAGAAATGAGTGGGGTTCTCATTAAAACCTATTGAATATTGAAAGGTTTTGATAGAGTGGACATAGAGAGGATAGTAGGGGAGTCTACGTCCAAAGGTCACAACCTTAGAAAAGAAGGATGTTCTTTTAGGACAGAGTTGACAAGGAATTTCTTTCTTCAGCTAGTGGTGATTCTGTGGAATTCATTGCCAAAGACGGCAGTGGAGGCCAAGTCATTGAATATATTTAAAGTGGAGGTTGATAGTTTCTTGATTAGTCAGGGTGTCAAAGGTCAAAGGGAGAGAAAGCAGGAGAATGGGCTTGAGAGAGTAATAAGTCAGCCATGATGGAATAGTGGAACAGATGCAATGGGCCATATGGTCTAATTCTACTATTCTTATGCCCTTTTGGTCTTAATATGTGCTAGATTCCTCAGGGATAATGAAATATCTTTGAAGTGCAGTTGATCCAGTAATGTGGACAAATAATGTGGGCAAATAAAGTGGACAGCAGACAGCCACCAATGGAATGTGAAATATAACCAGGCTTTACAACGTACCCATTGTTTTAGTGCTCTTCATTCATCACCTACCAACTCCCTTTGACAATTTATCTCTTTTTATTTATTTTTATTCATTTTATTTGATTTTTATTGATTTTATTTAGAAATACAGCGCAGTAACAGACTCTTTGGTCTAACAATATTGTGCTACTCCCATGTGACCAATTAATTTACTAATCGGTATTGTGCACTATTATTTCTCTTGTGTTTAGGATATTTTAGTGTTCTGATTTATTATTTTGTGATCAGGTAGAAATGACTAAAGTCAGGTTGCATGTGTGCAATGTTCTCTCTAACGTGTGTGTGTGTGCACACATCTTTTGCTACTAGCGCACAAAGGAACTTAAACTGCACACAAAAAGGTTCTCACCCTCTACCTTATTAGTATGGTAAGTATATTTTATGATCATACACAGTCACATTTCCTTTTCTGGTTTCCGATGCAGACAGTGTTGGCAATGTGGAGTTTGTGATGATTTGTCTGCAGATTTTAAACTGGCTTATTTATCCTGTTTTTATTGAAGAAATTATTGATTCACCATGGCGAGTTCCAAAAAAGCAAAGGGCGTGAAGCGCAAAAGATCTGCTAGTTCATTTAAAATGGAATGGCTTAATGAAACGTAGAAACTGCTACACTGAAAGCTCATGAGGTCAGGAATGTGCAGCTATGAGAAATACTTATGAACAATACAAAAACTGGTGTGACCTGTGTGTATTGTCATGATGCAAAAGTTGCTGGAGAATTTGCAAGTGGGAAGAAGTGGAGTGATATTTTGAAACTTGACTTTTTAAAGTATCATTTAGCAAGCAAATCACATATGCATGCTATGCAAAAGCTCAGGTGAGAAAATCCTTCATTATCAGCTACAGGCCTGCTATGCAAGTTTTGTGAGAGTGCAGATGAACGAGAGCGAAAATGATCAAACCCAGAGGAGATCAAAGTTCTTAATGAGAGTGTTTTGCTAGCTGTTAAAATGAATAACTCTCTATGTAAAATCCAGTGCATGTTATCACTGGGCAAAAAATTGCATAGCACAAGATTTTTGCACATATTGTTCAGTAAAAATTAGAGGGAACATTGGTGTGTTATTATGTTCAGTGTACACTGACAAACAAACCTTGCTTACATCAGCATCACACACATCTAAGTACAGACAACATACAGAATATAAATTAGATAGAAATTTTACATAAATTATACAAGACAGTGAAGGAAAAGTCCTTTGTATTTTGTATTAATTGGAATTGTAAGGACTTGTTTCTGTGTTGTTCTGCTCAATGGCTCTATTATTTTCAGGAGGCATAGGCTGAGAGTACTAACAAAACTCCCAGATCTTCAGAGTGAAATGAATCTGCATCAGAATGGCTGCAAGTGGTTTTAATTCAAGATGGATGTCTGGAAACCATGTAGGCAATGGTCAATATCTGAAATAAAACCTAAAGACTTCAGAAACATTCAGCAGGTCAGGTAGCTTCTATGGAGAAGGAAGAGAGATAATGTACCAGGTCAAAGACCTGAAGCACTATTGTTTGATTCCCTCTCCACAGATGCCACCAACCTGATGAGCATTTTAGCATTTAACATTTTTATTTCAATTTGAAGATTACCTTTATTTGTCAAATGTACAGTGAGATGCGTCATTTTACGTCAACGACCCACACAGTCCGAGAGTGTGCTGGGTGCAGCCCACAAGTGTTGCTATACTTCTGGTGCCAACATAGCATGCCCACAGCTTACCAATCCTCACAAGCCTTTGGAATGTGGGAGGCATGGTAGTGAAGTGGTTAGCGCCACACTACAACACGCCAGCTTTAAGAATGGGGTTCATTTCTCACTACTGCCTGGAAGGGGGTTTGTACATTCTTCCTGTAACTGTGTGGGATTTCTCTGGCTGCTCCATTTTCCTGCCACGTACTAAAGGTGTACGGGTTAGGGTGTTCAGTAAGTTCTGGGCATGCTTAGGAAGTGTAGCGGCACTTGCAGGCTGCCCCCAGCAAGCGATGCTTTATGATTCGATGTTCTGATATACATATGACAAATAAAGCGAATCTTTAATTGGAGTACGTGAAGAAATCCGTGCAGTCACGGGGAGAACGCACAAACGGTGGCAGGAATTGAACCCCAATCACCTGCGTTGTAAAGCATTACGCTAGGATGGTGCTAACGTGCTGCCCATGTCTACGCCTTCCCAGTATGTATAATTTTTTTAAAACACTTTAAATGTTGGCTGGATTTGGTTGCCAAGACAAGTGGCTGAAGGTAGGCAGTGCACTGATTCATAACACATTAGAAGAGACAAAAGTGGTGATGTTAAGTTTGGAATTCCAGAAGGATGAGAAGAAATAGACCAAGGTCTCGAAAGTCAGTCCATCTTCTTTCATGGTGTCTAAAGTGGATGTCCAACATCTGTTGTATAATTACGTTTCAATATTAAACCTCAGCCATATATGAAGTCAAAATAAATATTTATTAACTTCTGTGTATTGAAAACTGTGAGGATACTTCAGCACACAGAAAATGCTGGAGGAACTTTTGATGAAGGTCGAAGTAAGTTGCAGAAGCTTATACAATTAGTCAGCTCTGTCATGGGTATCAGCCTCCATAGTATCCAAGACATTTTCAAGTAGCGGTGCCTTAGGAGGGCAGCGTTCATCATTAAGGATCGCCACCACCCAGGACATGTCCTCTTCACATTGTTACTGTCGGGAAGGAGGTACAGAAGCTTGAAGGGACCCACTCAGTGATTCAGGAACAGCTTCTCCCCCTCTGCCCTCTGATTTCTAAATGGACATTGAACCCATGAACACTACCTCACTACTTTTTTATTTCTGTTATTTTGCACTACGTACTTATTTTAACTGAACTATTTAATGGACACATATACTTAATGTAACTCATTTTTATCTCTATTTATCATGTATTTCATTGTACTGCTGCAATAAATTGAACAAATTTCACAACATATGCTGGGGATATTAAATCTGATTCTGATTCTGAAAGGTCTTGGCATGAAACATCGTCTCTTTATTCCTTTCAATTGATGCTGCCTGACCTGCTGAGTTCCTCCAGCATTACCCTGGATTTCCAGCATCTGAGCAATCTCTTCCGTTTAGGATATTTTAGTGTTCTGTTTTACAATTTATTTTGTTATCAGGTAGAAATGAGCAAAAGCAACATTTGCAGGCTGAGTGTAGTACAGTGAGGTACAGGCACACTGACAAACCTTGCTTGTAACAGCATCACACACATGTATGTACAGACAACACACAGAATATAAATTAGACAGAAATGTTACGTAAGTTATACAAGACAGTGAAGAAAAAGACTGTGCAAAACAAGATGTCATTGCAAAAGTATGATCAGAAACAAGCTCATGGTGGTGCAAGAGGTGGTCTGTGCTATTCTGTTGCTGAGGTAGGGTTACAGTTGTGCACATTAGTCCAAGAACCCGACGGCTGTAGGAAAAAGTCTGTTTCTGAATCTGGTGGTGTGGGACTTCAGGCCTTTGTACCTCCAACTCAACAGTAGAAGTGAAAAGAGGGCAGGATCTCGATGATGGGGATCCACAGTGAATGACACCATCTTCTGGAGGAAGAATTCCCTGTAGAATTTGTTGATGGTGGGGAGGGCTATACCCAAGAGAGACTGGGCTGTGCTCACTATTCTCTGCAACCTTTCGAGTTGTGCATGGAATTGCTGATCCAGGCCATGATGCAAGCAGTCAGGATTTTTCTACTGTCCAAACCTCCAAGTCAAATAAATGCAGATTGTGGTTATAAGCTGATGTTAATCTTGCCTTCCAAGGGAAAAGGCTGTGATTTGCAGTCCTACTGTAGAGATCAGAGTACATATTCTTTAGTGTAGGACCAATGGAGAGCTCCTCTCTCTGAGATACTTCAGTATAGGACCAAGGGAGAGTTCTTCTCTCAGAGATACTTCAGCAGGACCAACGGAGAGCTTCTTTCTCTGAGATACTGCCAATCAGCTGAGATATTCATTTGAGACCTAGTTTGCCCTGACAGATTGAGGGAAAAGATTGCAAGAGATGGAGAGTTTTCCTGGTCAGTAATCATGAATATTAGATTTATTTGTCACCTGTACATTGAAGCATACAGTGAAATGTGTCATTTTTGTCAACAACCCACACGGCCCGAGGATGGGCCTGCAAGTGTCATCATGTTTCTGATGTCAACATTGCTTGCCCACAACTCAGTAACCTTAATAATACGCGGGTCTTTGGAATGTGGGAGCACCCAGAGTAAAACTACACGGCCAAATGGAGAATGTACAAGCTCCTTACGGACTGGGCGGGAATTGAACCCTGACAGTGTTACAGATTCTTCCATCAACATTTATAATGCTTAATGATTTGATTAGTTAGTGATGTGTGCAGCATCTGCATTAAGGGATTGGTAGTGGAGGGGGTCAGCAGTTTAAATCCTGGACATAAACACTTCGGATGCCTTTCCCTGGGCCCATCATGAGGATACAATCACCAGGAAGGGATGCCAGCATCTCTGAGGTTAAAGAGATTCAGCTTGTTACCGAATGACTGATTGTATCGGGAGTGGTAGTGAAGTTGAATTGAGTAGCATGCAAGAGACGAGGAATCTCAGCTCAGTAAACCACGGGCAAATCCCTCCCCATCATCGGTACTAATATGACGCTACCTCAAGAAGGCAACATCCATCATCAAAGGTCCTCATTATCCAGGCCAAGCCATCTTCTCACAGGTACCATCAAGCAGAAGGTTGAAGTCCCATACCACTAGGTTCAGGAACAGCTACTTCCCTTCCAACATTTGGTCTTGAACCAACCTGCAGAACCCTAATTACTATTTTGTCGCAGAAACACTGGCTGAGACATCCAAGCTAGCTGGCTTTTCATTGATTCTACTATGGGTTTATTGAGTATGCCTACAAGGAAATGAATCTCAGGGTTCTATATGTTGACAGATTATGTACTTTGATAATGAATGTACTTTGAAATTGAACTTGAGAAACACAATGACAACTTTGCACCAAAATAGGCCTTATTTTGTTCTAATTGTGTTTTTTCTTGTAAAAATTGTGCAAGACATCTATTTAATTTGTTTTTTTTTGTGAATGCTGCTTATCTGATGTGATGTGCCTGTGATGCTGCAACTGGTCTCACATGTACTGTGCACATGACGATAAACTAGACTTTGACATTGACATTGACATGTGGCTGCTGTGTCCAAACTGGCTCTCATAATAGTGGTCATATTTCAAACTAGTGCAAAGTTCTTTGGGATGTGAAGGTAAATGCCATGAAACTGTAAGTCTATTTTATTCAAGTACTAACTTTCAGTAAGCAAAAATAAAATAAGCTAGCTTTGATTTTTGCAGACATTTAGGACCATGCCATTACCCAGTTAAAGAACTTTAGCCAATGCTCATGAGAATTTTTGTGGAAACACATTTTAACAATAAAATAATAATGCATGCTCAGCCACAAATTTAGCTCTATCTTATCTCATTGCTGGAGATTCTTCTCAGCATGATTCATGAAATTTGATACCAACTGAAAACATTCAGAATTTCCTTCAATCTTTTTTGGATTTCTTGGTGTGACAATGTTAAATCATTCAAATAGTTCTCTATCTCTCTCTCTATCTCTCTCTCTATCTCTCTCTATCTCTCTATCTCTCTATCTCTCTATCTCTCTATCTCTCTATCTCTCTATCTCTCTATCTCTCTATCTCTCTATCTCTCTATCTCTCTATCTCTCTATCTCTCTATCTCTCTATCTCTCTATCTCTCTATCTCTCTATCTCTCTATCTCTCTATCTCTCTATCTCTCTCTCTCTCTATCTCTCTCTCTCTATCTCTCTATCTCTCTATCTCTCTATCTCTCTATCTCTCTATCTCTCTATCTCTCTCTATCTCTCTCTATCTCTCTCTATCTCTCTCTATCTCTCTCTATCTCTCTCTATCTCTCTCTATCTCTCTCTCTCTCTCTCTCTCTATCTCTCTCTCTATCTCTCTCTCTATCTCTCTCTCTATCTCTCTCTCTATCTCTCTATCCTCCAGAGACTAACAGCTCGTGCTTCCCATCTGTCAGGATATATCTAAGTATTTAAACTGCTCAAATGATCACATCCAGTAATCACAACCTCTTCCACTTGCCAAGCTCCTCTCACAGTTTGTCACCGAAAACTAGGATGTGTGGTGTACTGATGTTCGAGGGATGGCTGGGTAAAGCAAAAAGCAATATCTTCAAGCTAGTAACAAATAATACATCTTTTTAGAAACCTGGATATTAATTATCAGTTACAAGACTGCATCTAAATTGATAACACAACATTCTGGATGCTTAGCAACACACACAAAATGCTGGCAGAATTCAGCAGGTCAGGCAACATCTATGGAGGAGGATAAACAGTTGATGTTTCAGGCTGCGACCCTTCATCAGGACTGGAAAGGAAAGGGAAAGATGACAGATTAAGAAGGCATGGGGATGGGAAAAGGTACAAGCTGGCAGGTAACAGGTGAGACCAGGAGAGGGGGAAGGTGGGTGGGGGGGGCGAGGGGGGACGGGAATGAAGTAAGAAGCTGGGAGATGATAGGTGGAAAAGGCGAAGGTCTGAAGAACAAGGAATCTGATAGGAGAGGAGAGTGGACCAGGGGAAAAGGATGGAGAAAGCTCATTAGAATGAGGTGATAGGCAGGTGAGTAGACGGGAGGAGTTAAGAGGGAAGCCTGTGTTCTTTTCATTATATTCTGTCTGATCTGCTGATTTCCTCCAGCATTTTGTATGTGTTACTCTAAACTTCCAGCATTTGCAGAATCTCCTGTGTTTATGAGTCTGGATCACCATTCCTGCTCAGGTGTGCTACTAGCGCACAAAGGAACTTAAACCGTACACTGAAGGTGTCCCTCTACCTGGTTGTCAAGTTAAGCACATTTCACGGTCTTACACAATCACATTTCCTTTTCCGGTTTCTGATGCAGACAGTGTTGGCAACGTGGAGTTTGTGATGATTTGTCTGCAGATTTCAGAACTGGCTTATTTATCCAGTTTTTATTGAAGAAACTATTGATTCACTATGTTGAATTCCAAAGAAGCAAAGGGTGTGAAGCACAAAAGAACTGCTGGTTTGTTTCAAGTGAAATGGCTTCATGAAACAGTAGAAACTGCTACACCAAAAGTTCATGAGGTCAGGAATGTGCAGCTCTGAGAAATATTTATGTACAATACAGAAACTGTTGTTAGCTGTGTGTATTGTCATGATGTAAAATTTGCTGGAGAATTTGCAAGTGGGAAGAAGTGGAGTGATATTTGGAAACCTGACTTTTTAAAGCGCCATTCGGCGAGCAAATCATATATGGACGGTGTGCAAAAGCTCCAGTGAGAAAATCCTTCATTATCTACTATAGGCCTGTTATGTATGTCTTATGAGAGTGCAGATGAATGAGAGTGAAAATGATCAAACTCAGAGGAGATCAAAGTTCTTACTGAGAGTGTTTTGCTAGCTGTTAAAATGAATACCTCTCTATATAAAATCCAGTGCACACATGTTGTCACTGGGCAAAAAATTGCACAGCAGAAAATTTTTGTGCACAGTGACCATTACAAATTAGAGGGAACATTGGTCTGGATGCTTCATTATGCTTAGGTATATCTTTACAAAGTTCTGTTCATCTAAAACCTTGCCCTAGGAAATTGAACAGTAGCAGTCTTGAGTCATGGCTGGATCATCATTAACCACAGTATCGAAAACAAATGCAACATTAGCTTTCATTCTGAAAGAAGTAGAATATAAAAGCAAGGATGTAATACTGAGGCTTTATAAGGCTTTGGTCAGACTGCACTTGGAGTATTGTGAGCAGTTTTGGGCTCCTTATCTAAGAAAACATGTCTTAAAGCTGGACTTAGAGAGGGTTCAGAGCAGGTTCCCAAGAATGATCCCGGAAATGAAAGCGTTAACAATGAGGAGTGTTTGATGTCTCTGTATCTATATTGGCTGGAGTTTAGAAGAATGAGGATCTCATTGAAATCTATCAAATATTGAAAGGCCTAGGTAGTGGACATGGAGAGGACGTTTTCTATAGTGGGGGAGTCTAGGACTGGGGGGACAGCCTCAGAATAGAGAGACATCCATTTAGAAAAAAGATGAGGAGGAATTTCTTTAGTCAGAGGGTGGTGATCTGTGGACTTCATTGCCACAGGTGGCTGGAGGCAAAGTCATTGGATATGTTTAAAGCTGAGGTTGATAGGTTCTTGATTAGCAAGGATGTCAAAGTTTATGGGGAGAAGGCAGGACAATAAGGTTGAGAGGGAAAATTAGTCAGCAATGATGGAATGGTGGAGCAGATGATGGGCCAAATGGCCTCATCCTGCTCCTATGTCTTATAGTCTTACATTCACATCCTACAGGTTGTTCATTTGGCTCATCAGCAGCCAAAATGTTTGAGGAAGAAATACGTTCTGATCCAATCCATCAGAAATACGTTTGGGTCCAATCCATCAGCAAAGTCTCTGCTGTTACATCCTTTATGTTTTAGACTCTGTCACAAGCAAACATTGTGAATTTGTAACATCCCACAGTGAATTTAAAAGAGACGGAAAAGTCAAAATCAAAATTGAGTTTATTATCAAAAGCGAGGTACATGTATGCATGGGTACAATGAGAAACAATCAGTACCCGCAGCCGGATGACAGGTGCAGAAAAGATTAAAGAGACTAAAGGCTCGTTTTAATTGTCAGATGTGCTGTACATCGAGGCGTGCGAGGAAATGTGCTGTTTCCATTGAGCATCTTCTGAGGGAAACCGGCGAGTGTTACCATGCTTCCAATGCCACAACTTTCTAACCCTAACCTTCCATCTTTGCAATGTGACACCTTTAGGGAGCGGTGTCTCAGAAAGGCAGCATCCATTAAAGACCTCCAACACCCAGGGCATGCCCTTTTCTCACTGTTACCATCAGGTAGGAGGTACAGAAGCCTGAAGGCACACGCTCAGCGATTCAGGAACAGCTTCTTCCCCTCTGCCATCCGATTCCTAAATGGACTTTGAAGCTTTGGACACTACCTCACTTTTTTTTAATATATAGTATTTCTGTTTTTGCACATTTTAAAATAACTATTCAATATACGTAATTGATTTACTTGTTTATCTATTATTATGTTTTATTTTATTTATTTTTTTCTCTGTCTGCTAGATTATGTATTGCATTGAACTGGTGCTCTAAGTTAACAAATTTCACGTCACATGCCGGTGATAATAAACCTGATTCTGATTCTGGTTCTGAAGTGTTGTGCTAACCCTTACGCTGCCACCATGCTGCCCTGGTTTTCCTTGTGTAATGCTCTGGTTCATATCTTTACTGTTATGCTGTATGTATTTCATTTTGGCAGATCTGTAAGAGCAGTCTGTTCCGCTTTCATGCCTGTTTGGGTTACTGTCGAAGATAAGAGATGAGGAGAAAAGTGTACCATCCAATTAGGATGGTCGAATTGAAGGGGAGGTTTCTCTAGTGAGGGACACTAAGGTTGGGCTTAGGGCTTTTGTTCGAGAGGAGGTGAAGAGAGAAGACACTGGAGAGAACCGGTTGTAGCATGTGATCCGGTGGGAGACGCGTTTGTTCGAGATCGATTGCGAGTGACGTCCGGAGGGTGGTGTGTGCTTTCGCATTGACCGAGGGCCCAGCGATTGAGTGACAGAGAAGTTCAAGAGGAACTCCAACTTGTGCATATTTGTCTGTTTAATTAGAATGGGTCCTTTTCTTTTTGTTATTCTTTACTAACCCTTTGGTTAAGATTCATAAACATAATTCTTCTAATTGTATGCAGTGTGCTGTCCATTATTTTGTGGCATTAATTTGTAACAAATGACGCAGCATCCACACAAACGGGGGCTTGGAGTGGGAGTGCGTCTCAATCTCACGAGTTTTGCGGGGCCAGAGGTTGTCTTCCCCAGACTTGCGCAGCGAAGGAAACTGGGGTGTTTCACTCCTAAACAACATTACTGAGAACAACCTCAATTAAACATAAATGAAACACAATCTTTACAGGAAAGAACTCAATGAGAACAAAAGTAACCATAGTCTGCTTCAGTGCAAAGTCGTCCAATTGGTCACAGTGTTGCTTCTGATTGGCACGGATTAGGGTTGCTTCAAGAACCACACACGTGGCTGAGACGAGCTGTATTTGCGAGGCGGCTGGACTGGCACAAGGGGGAGAAGGAAATGAAGAACCACAAGGATGGATTTTGATGAGGAAAGGCAGGAGGAAGCTGAGGTGAACCACAAACGCTGGTATGGTCTGATTGGGCTGAATTTCTGTGCCTCTGCACAGTCTATATTTAACCTTAAGACCGTGCGTTATATGTAAGGTAAAATATAAAAATTACAAGAATCAGGAAGGTACTGTGACTGAGAAACTGCTCCACAATTACAGCAAAATTTAACCACCTTTATAGTCCAAAACTAAAGATTATCTTTCTTTGTCACAAGTACATCAAAACATACTGTGAAGTGTCTCATTTTGTGTGAACAACCATCATAGTCCGAGGTTGTGGTTGGGGGCAGCCTACAACTGACGTCGTGCTTTCAGGGCCAAAGTGGCATGCCCACAACTGACTGACAGTAAATATACCTCTTCTACAACCAGGGAGGAAACCAGAGCACCCAGAAGAAACCCACAGGGTGTACAAAACCCTTGCAGACAGTGGCTGGACTGGGACACTGATCGGTGATCGCCGGCACTGTGAAATGTTTGTATGAGCCTCTACGCTACCAACACGCCCCTTACAGAGAGTGGTGGGAATTGAACCCCGATCAGTTGATAATGATATCAGTGAAGGTCACATCAATTTCTCTGAAATCAAAACCAGCACACAGTGATTCAGTCTTACTACAGGAGAGGGAAGTCTGTAACAATTGTTTTTGATATTTATGGTACCATTCTCCCAAAGCTGAGATACTTCGGTACATCTTTCTTGAAGTGCTTGCCACAGACCCTATCCTGAGCCACTCATGAGCGATCCTTGGGCCGACTACTGGCCTAACACTTGTCTCCAACACACAGACAGAACGTCTTTCTTCCAGAGCAACACACACAAACTGCTGGAGGAACTCAGCAGGTCAGGCAGAGAGGAATGAACAGTCAACATTTTAGGCTGAGACCTTTCATCAGGATCAAAAAGAAAGGAGAAAGAAGCCAAGAAAAAGAAGGTGGTGGTGGTTAGAGGAAGGAGTACAAGCTGGCAGGAAATCGGTGACGCCAAGTGAAGGGAAAGGGGGATGGGAGGGATGAAGTGAAAAGCTTGATGAAAGGTAGAAGAGATAAAGGACTGAAAATAAAAATAATCTGATAGGAGAGGAGAATGGACCGTGGAAAAAAAGGGAAGGAGGAGGGGCACCACAGGGAGGTGATGCGCACATGAGGAGAGGAGAAGAGGTGAGAGGCCAGCCAGAATGGGGAATGGGAAAAAAAGTAGGCCGCGAAGGGAGAGATTACCAGAGGTTAGAGAAATTGATATCCAGTTCTTCTTTCTTCCAGCATGTTTCAGTTCCCTAAACATTATCTAACTTTAGATACAGTTCTGATCATGGGACCAGTCTGTTCCCAATCAACTAAACGTGGAATGTCTCTAAGAGCAATTTGCCTCTAATTAGTCTCATGATGTCATGCCAATGAGATATTTTAGCTTCGAGGCAACTAGGTAATTTATATAACCACACTTCTTTACCAGATTAATGCTGCAATCTGAACTGTGAAAGTATCACTTCAATGCCAGGCCTGCCTTGAAAACTTCATCAAGGCAGGTCAAAACAAGCTTATTGTTGATGAATGGAGAACTTCAGAATCAGAGCCAGGTTTGTTATTACTGACATACGTTGTGAAATTTGAAGGTGGCATGGTAGTGTGGTAGTTGTGTAAATCTTGACAGCACCAGCGATCATCAATTCCGGTTAGGTTCCCGCTGCTGTCTGTAAGGAGTTTGTACGTTCTCCCTGTGACCCTGTAGGTTTCTTTCGGGTGCTCCAGTTTCTTCCCATATTCCAAAGACTAACAGTTAGGTTTAATAAATTATGGGTACGCTACGTTGGTGCTGGAAGCACAATGACACTTGTGGGCTACCACAGTACAATGCTCAGGCTGTGTTGGCCATTCACTCAAGTGACCCATTTCACTGGAACACACGCAACGTGCTGGAGGAACTTGGCGGTCAGAAGCACAAGAGATTCTGCAGGTGCTAGAAATCCAAAGCACTACACATAGAACACTGGAGGAACACAGCAGGCCGGGCATGCAAATGAGCAGTCAACATTTCTTTTTCTAGACTCGAAAGGCAGGAGGAAGAAGCTGGAATAAGAATGTGGAGTCGATATTCAACACAATTCACCATATGTTTCGATGTTTCAATATACATGTGACAAATAAAACTAATCTTTTAATCTAATCTGCTGTTTTGCAGCGACAGTATCACAAGTCTGTAGGTACACACATTGCATTGAATATAAATTATTCGAAAGCTGCGCTCAGCGGCTGCTTTATAAGGTACAGGAATGGAACCTGATGTGGTCTTCTGGTGCTGTAGCCCATCCACTTCAATGTTTGACGTGTTGTGCATTCAGAGATGCTCTTCTGCACACCACTGTTGTAACGTGCGGTTATTTGAGTTGCTGTCACCTTGAACCAGTCTGGCTACTCTCCTCTGACCTTTCTCATTAACCAGGTTTTTTCACCCACAGAACTGTCGTTCACTGCATTTTTTCTGATTTCTCACTCCATTCTCTGTAAACGCTAGAGACTATTGTAGAAAATTCCAGGAGATCAGCAGTTTCTAAGATACTCAAACCACCCCACCCGGCACCAACAATCACTCCACAGTCAAAGTCGCAAAGATCACATTTCTTCCCCATTCTGATATTTGGTCTGAACAACAACTGAACCTCCTGACCATGTCTGCATGCTTTAATGCATTGAGTTGCTGCCACATGATGGGCTGATTAGATATTTCATTAAGGAAGCAGGTGTACAGGTGTACCTAATAAAGAGGCCACTGAGAGTATATATAAAATTATACTGTACAATGAATCTTGGCCAGTGCATCAGTGAATTGCTGAGGGAACACTACCTTTTTGTAGAAACGTTCGTCCTTTCCTGTTGATCAGAATCTGATGAAAAGATTCAAGGTTGAAGATTGTTTAGTCATTTCCAGTACACAAGTGTAAAGGAGAATGAAATAATTATTACTCCGGATTTGATGCAGCACAAAGAAAAACACAATAAAATAAAGAACACAATAATAATAATAACACTAAAACACAATAAATATAAATACTTAAGCTAGCTTATATACATTGATCGTATGTACATAAAGTGACGTTGGGCACAGGTGTGTAAGGTGTATGGGAGCAACCTGCAAGTGTTGCCCCACATGCTGGTGAAAACATAGCAAGCCCACAACGGCCAGTAGAACAACGTTGTAAAACGGGGGGGGGGGGGAATTGAAAAGGGTGACAAATACAGGACTGAATGTGTTATATTTGAATGCACTCAGTATATGGAATAAGGTAGATGAAATTGTAGCACAGTTGCAGATTGGCATGTATGATGCTGTGGGCACCTCTGAGTCGTGGCTGAAAGCAGATTATAGCTGGGAGCTTAATGTCCAAAAATATACGGTATATTGAAAGGACAGGCAGGTAGGCAGAGAAGGTGGTGTGGCTCTGTTGGTGAAAAATGAAATCAAATCATCAGGAGGAGGTGACATAGGATTGGAATATATTGAATCATTGCAGATACTTAAGGAACTGCAAGGGTAAAAAGACCTACTGGCAGAAATCCATACAGAAGCAAAGATGTGGTCCACATATTACAATGGAAAATAGAAAATGTATGTCAAAAGGGCAATGTTACGATAGTCATGGGGGAATATCAATATGCAGGTAGATTGGGAAAGTCAGCTTGGTGCTGGATCCTAAGGGGGAATTTGTAGAATGCCTATGAGATGGCTTTTTAAAATAGCTCGTGGTTGAGCCCACGATGGGATCAGCTACTTTGGATTGGCTGTTGTACAATGAACTGGAATTGATTAGGGAGCTTAAGGTAAGGTGATAGGATTCACCCTGCGATTTGAGAAAGAGAAGCTAAAATCAGATGTGTCAGTATTACAGTGGAATAAAGGGAATTACAGAGGTGTGACAGAGGAGCAGGCCAAAATTGATTGGAAGGGGTCATTAGCAGGGATGACGACACAGCTGCAATGGCTAGAGTCTCTGGGAGCAATTCGAAAGCCACGGGATATATTCCCAAAGACAAAGTAGTACTCTAAAGGCAGGATGATGCAACTGTGTCTGACAAGTGAAGCCAAAACCAAAGAGAGGGCAGCTAATACAACAATCGTTATTGGGAAGTTAGAGGATTGAGAAGCTTTTAAAAACCAACAGAAGGCATCTAAAAAAGGAAAAAATGGAACATGAAGGTAAGCTAACCAATAATATTAAAGAGGTTACCAAAAATAGCTGATAAACTTAATAGGTACTTTGCTTCCGTCTTCACTGTGGAAGACACTCGCAGTATGCCAGAGGTCCGTGAGTGTCAGAGAGCAGGAGTGAGTGCCATTGCTATTGCAAAGGAAAAAGTGCGAGGCAAACTCAAAGGTCTTAAGATGGATAAGTCACCTGGACCAGATGGACTACAAACCAAGTCCTAAGGGAGGTTGCTGAAGTGATAAAGGATGATCTTTTATGAATCACATTATACTGGCACGGTCCTGAAGGACTGAAAGATTGCAAATGTCACTCCACTCTTTAAGAAGGAAGGAAGGCAAAATAAAGGAAATTATAGGCCAGTTAGTCTAACCTCTGGTTGGGAAAGTGTTGGAGTCTACTATTAAGAATGAGGTTTCAGGATACTTGGAGACTAATGATAAGTCAAAGTCAGCATTGTTTCTGTAAAGGGAAATCTTGCCTATCAAATCTGTAGGAGTTATTTGAGGAAGTAACAAGCAGGGTGGGCAAAGGAGAGGCAGTGGATGTCATTTACATGCATTTTTAGAAGCCATTTGATAAGGTGCCACACATGAGGCTGCATAACAAGGTAAAATCCTATGATGTTACAGGAAAGATACTGGCATGGGTAGAGGAATGGCTGATAGGCAGGAGGTAGTGAGTAGGAATAAAGAAGGCCTTTTTCTGGTTGGCTGCCAGCGACTAGTGGTGTTTCTCAGGGGTCAGTATTGGGACCGCTACTTTACACATTGTTTGTCAATGATTTGGATAATGGAATTGATAGCTTTGAGGCAAAGTTTGTAGATGATACAAATATAGGCGGAGGGGTAGTTTGTGCTGAGGAAGCAATGTGATTGCAGCAGGACTTAGACAAATTAGAAGAATGGGTAGAAACGTGGCAAATGGAATACCGTGTTAGGAAATGTATGATAATGCATTTTGATAAAAGGAACAATAGTGCCTTATTATCTAATATTATCTAAATAGAGTGAAAATTCAAACATCAGAAGTGCAAGAGGACTTAGGAGTCCTCATGCAAGACTCCCAGAAGATTAATTTACAGGTTGAGTTTGTAGTAAAGGAGGCAAATGCAATGTTGGCATTTATTTCAAGGGGAGTAAAATATAAAAGCAAGGAGATGATGCTGAACCTTTATGAAACACTAGTCAGACTGTACTTGGAGTATTGTCAACAGTTTTGGGCCCCATATGTCAGAAAGGATGTGTTGGCATTGGAGGGAGTCCAGGGGAGTTCACGAGGATGATTCTGGGAATGAAGGGCTTAACATATGAGGAGCATTTGGCAACTTTGGGCCTGTACTCACTGGGGGAGATGCTAAAGGTAGTTTTTTTACACAGAGAGTGGTGGGTGCATGGAACACACTGCCAGGGGTGGTGGTAGAGGCAGGTACAATAGGGACATTTAAGAGTCTTAGATAGACACATGTCTGAAAGAAAAATGGAAGGCTAGTTTAGGAGGGAAGGATTAGATTGATCTTAGGGTAGTTTAAAAGGTTGTCACAGCATCATGGGTCAAAAAGGCTTGTACTGAGCTGGTCAGTGTTCTATAAGAACTGTGATTATACTCCATTATTTTTTGTGAAAGGAATTATCTGAGATTCTTCAAAGTATTTGGATAAATATATTAAACATGAGAAATTCTTCAGATGCTGGAAATCCAGAGCAACCCACACAAAATGCTAGAGGAACTCAGCAGGTCAGTCAACATCAACGGAAATGGATAACAAGTCAATTTTTTGGGCCAAGACCATTCATCTGGACCGTATTGTTTAAAATAAATATATTGTTGGATGTGGTAACTCTCCCGTCTCTTGTGCTACATGATGTGTGAGCGTGTCAGAGTGATGTGCTGGGTTTCTTTAAATGATTTAATGAGTTGAACTTTGCTGCTCACAAAGTTAAGGTCAGAATTGAGTTCATTGTCATCTGCACAAATACATGGTGCAATGAAAAACTTAGACCCGAAGACAAAGGAACAGAATTAGGCCACTTGGCCCATCACGTCTGCCCCTACTTGCAGCAACATCACAGGAACATACCATCATATAAACAAGATTCACTGGAAAAATGTAAATTAGACATAAGTTGCACACAATATTGACAAGAAAGAACACAATTAGGACAAGGTCAGTGAAGTTCATTTTAGTGCAAAGTGATCAAAGTGGTCACAGTGTGGTGCTGAATAGTTGAAGAGAAGTGGATGTTCTGGAACCTGGTGTGTCCAGAAGTTGGAGGACTGAGCTCTGCTAGCCCGGGCCAGGGACTGTAGGTTCGAATCCTGGAGGTTGTAGGGGGTTGTAGGCGTGTGTGCGTGTGTGTGCACACATGTGGAAAGGGCTTGCTGTCGTTTGTGTTGTTCTGTGGTTCTGCTGAACATTGTGGACATGCTATGTTGATTCTGGTATGTGTGGCGACTCTTGTGGGCTGCCCCCAATATATCCTTTGGTTATATTGGTTATTAATGCAAACAACTAATTTCTCAGAATGCTACGACATACATGTGACAAATAAATCTGAATCTGATTGGCCCACAAACAAGCAAGAGAAAGTCGGCAGATGCTGGAAATCCGAGCAACACACACTAAATGCTGGAGGAACTCAGCAGGCCAGGCAGCATCTATGGAAAAGAGTATAGTCGATGTTTTGGGCCGAAATCTGAGCCCAAAATGCCGACTATACTTTTTTCCATAGTTGCTCCAACATTCCTCCAGCATTTTGTGTGAATCTGATTTGGTGGTGTGAGATCTTTGCTTCCAAAAGGTTCAAAAAACTAGATGACGATAGAGATCTAGAAGATTATAAGGCTAGCAGGAAGGATCTTAAGAATGAAATTAGGAGAGCCAGAAGGGGCCATGAGAAGGCCTTGAAGAGCAGGATTAAAGAAAACCCCAAGGCATTCTACAAGTGTGTGAAGACCAAGAGAATACGACATGAGAGAATAGGACCAATCAAGTGAGACAATGGAAAAGTGTGTATGGAACCGGAGGAGATAGCAGAGACACTTAATGAATACTTTGCTTCAGTATTCACTATGGAAAAAGATCTTGGCGATTGTAGGGATGACTTACAGTGGCTTGAAAAGCTTGAGCATAGAGACATTAAGAAAGAGGATGTGCTGGAGCTTTTGGAAAACATCAAGTTGGATAAGTCTCTGGGACTGGACGAGATGTACCCCAGGCTACTGTGGGAGATGAGGGAGGAGATTGCTGAGCCTCTGGCAATGACCTTTGCATCATTAAAGGGAATGGGGGAGATTCTGGAGAATTGGAGGGTTGCAGATGTTGTTCCTTTATTCAAGAAAGGACATAAAGGTAGCCTTGGAAATTATAGACCAACTTACTTCAGTGGTTGGTAAGTTGATTGAAAAGATCCTGAGAGGCAGGATTTCTGAACATTTGGAGAGGCATAATATGATAAGGAATAGTCAGCATGGCTTTGTCAGAGGCAGGTCGTGCCTTACGAGCTTGATTGAATTTTTTGAGGATATGACTAATCACGTTGATGAAGGTAGAGCAGTAGATGTGGTGTAAATGGATTTCAGCAAGGCATTTGATAAGGTACCCCATGCAAGGCTTATTGAGAACGTAAGGAGGCATGGGATCCAAGGGGACCTTGCTTTGTGGTTCCAGAATTGGCTTGCCCACAGAAGGCAAAGAGTGGCTGTAGGCGGGTCATATTCTGCATGGAGGTTGGTGACCAGTGGTGTGCCTCAGGGATCTGTTCTGGGACCCCTTTTCTTCGTGATTTTTATAAATAACCTGGATGAGGAAGTGGAGGGATGTGTTAGTAAATATGCTGATGACACAAAGGTTGGGGGTATTGTGGATAGTGTGGAGGGCTGTCAGAGGTTACAGTGGGACATTGATAGGATGCAAAACTGGTTTGAGAAGTGGCAGATGGAGTTCGACCCAGATAAGTGCGAGGTGGTTCATTTTGGTAGGTCAAATATGATGGCAGAATATAGTAATAATTAATGGTAAGACTCTTGGCAGTGTGGAGGATCAGAGGAATCTTGGTGTCCGAGTCCATAGGACACACAAGGCTGCTGTGCAGGTTGACTCTGTGGTTCAGAAGGCATATGGTGCATTGGCCTTCATCAACCATGGGATTGAGTTTAAGAGCCGACAGGTAATATTACAGCTATATAGGACCCTGGTCAGACCCCACTTGGAGTACTGTGCTCAGTTCTGGTCATCTCACTACAGGAAGGATGTGGAAACTATAGATAAGGTGCAGAGGAGATTTACAAGGATGTTGCTTGGATTGGGGAGCATGCCATATGAGAATAAGTTGAGTGAAATTGCCTTTTCTCTTTGGAATGGTGGAAGATGAGAGGTGACCTGATAGAGGTGTGTAAGATGATGAGAGGCATTGATTGTGTGGATAGTCAGAGGCTTTTTCCCAGGGCTGAAATGGTATCATGAGAGGGCACAGTTTTAAAGTGCTTGGTAGTAGGTACAGAGGAGATGTCAGGGGTAAGATTTTTACGCAGAGTGGTGAGTGCATGGAATGGGCTGCCAGCTACAGTGGTGGAGGGGGATACGATAGGGTCTTTTAAGAAACTCCTGGATAGGTACATGGAGCTTAGAAAAATAGTGGGCTATGGGTAACCCTAGGTAATTTCTAAGGTAAGGACATGTTCAGCACAGTTTTGTGGGCTGAAGGGCCTGTATTGTGCTGTAGGTTTTCTATGTTTCAGGCTCTGAACCTCTTTCCCAACGGTAGCTGTGAGAAGATGGCATTGCCCAGATGGTAAGCACCTTTGATAATGGCTGTTGCCTTTTTGAGGCAGCGTTCATAAAGATACCATTAGCTTTAGTTATCTTTACCTAAGGTCAATTTCAGATTGAGATTCAGATTCGTGTATCAAATGTACATCAACCTGAATCACTTTAATGAAGGGAGACGCCTCATTGGCATAAAGAACCTAAGGATGAGCTGGGGTCAGTCCTCAACTGTCACCACACGCTCTGGCACAAACATAGCAGTTTTTAAAATTATTTTTGTGTTCTCTATCTTATCATGATTTTTGTGCTGCATCGAATCCGGAGTATGAATTATTTTGTTCTCCTTTACACTTGTGTGCTGGAACTGTCATGAAACAATCTTCACTCTTGAAGTTGATTTCACTTTGAGGAGAATGAACAAATTACGGAGGCAATACATGATGCCAATGAATGACACATTTAGCACTGTCAACAAGGAGTGAACTTCGATGCAGGAGTTTATACTAACTCCCGATGTCTATTTGTTCTAAATCTGCCTCGTGGAACATGTTGATGCCCCCAATGTCCAGCGCAGTAAAAGAGCAGCAACCTCTTTTCTCCCTCCCACACACCAATCCACACACCCACCCACACACGTACATACACAGACACCAGCCTCTAACCCCAGGGCAGGCCTGGCCAATCAAACCATCAACACCTTCCACAGTTGCAAATTTAAAACAAATAGACGTCAGGAGTTAGTTTAAACTCCTGCCTCAAAGTTCACTCCTTGATGACAGTGCTAAATGTGTCATTCCTTTGCAACATGCATTGCCTCGGTAATTTGTTCATTGCCTTCAAAATGAAATCAACTGCAAGATTGAAGATTGTTTCTTGTCATTTCCAGTATGCAAGTGCAAAGGAGAACAAAATAATTGTTACTCCGGGTCCGATGCAGCACAAAAAAACACGATAAGATATAAACATCAATAAAGATAAAAACATAAGATAGCTTATATCCATAGATTAATTCCATGTTCATAAGTGACACTAAGTACAGGAGTATAAAGTAACTCTGAAAGGAAATGATAAAATATTGGTGATTGGGGGTGGGTTAGTGGGTGGAGGTGTTGATCAGCCTTACTGCCTGGGGAAAGTAACTTTAAGTCTGGTGGTCCTGGCTTAGACGCTACATAGCCTTCTCCTTGATGGAGCAGGGTGGGTGGGATCCTTTATGATACTGTTGGCCTTTTCCCAGCACCTTTCTGTTTAATGTCCTTGATGGCAGGTCGGCTGGTGCTGGTGATGCACTGGGCAGTTTTGACTATCTGTCCACCGTAGTGGAGTTTCTGTACCATGCAGTGATTCAGCTTGTAAGGATGCTCTCTACCGAGCATCTGTAGAAGGACATGAATATGGATGTGCAAAGTCCAGCTCTCGTCAGCCTCCTCAGAAGGTAGGGGCATTGGTGAGCTTTCTTGACTGTGTCAGATGTGCTCTGGAACTGTGAGGGGTTGTGCGAGATGTGCACTCCCAGGAGTTTGAAACTGTTTGCTGTTGTATATAAAGAGGGGTGCGGGTGGTGCGAGTTCTCCTGAAGTCAATAACCATCTCTTTTGACTTGTTGATATTGAAGAAGAGGTTATTTTCCTGGCACCATGCCTTGAGCTCTTCCATCTCCTCTCTGTAGGCTGCCTCATCGTTGCCGGTGATGAGCCCCACCACTGTCGTGTCATCAGCGAACTTGACAATGTGATTACTTGGGTGTTTGGCCGTGCAGTTGAGTGTGAGCAGAGTGTACAGCAGTGGGCTCAGCACACAGCCCTGGGGGGCACCGTGTTGAGGACAATAGGGAGGGAGGAGAGACTGTGCATCCTGACTATCTGAGGTCTGTCAGATCGGGAGTCCAACACCCAGTTGCACAGTGGTGTATGTGGACCGAGCCAAAATTGAAGGCAGAGTAAGCTTTGTCCATCGTCATCGATGAAGACCTCGACACCATTAGAACTTTTTACGAGGTTGAGTTGCGAGCTCGACACTCAATCGGCACGGATGGAGAGCATGCCTGGGAGCGGCTCGACTGGATTTGAACTCGGGAACCTTTGCTCCTGGAGTCTCCAGCTGACTTTGATGGTGCCAAGACTAGCGCTTGATTTGGATTTAAGTGAGGGAGAGCTGCGCAGCGTCAGCCTCACTCTCTCTTCCCAATTCCCATCCAGATCCAGTGGCAAGACAAGAGTCGAGATGGCTGGAGATGGGACTAGGCGCAGTGGATGACCAGGTAATTTTCTGTGTCTTGTCGTGCTCTACACGTTCCACGACGCCTGCAGAGACCGCCTTCTTGACTGTTGGACCTTCCATTGGTCTTGTCTGCTCAGTCCGCCGGAGTCTGTCTTCACGTGCTGAGATAGACAACTCCCTCTCTGACTGAGGGTTTGAGACCCGTCAGCTACCCTCACCTGGTTTAGCCGGCTTGTCGAAACCATTGCCCGGGGTGTGGCCGCTGGCGCATGCAAACAGCTACTGGGAGCCACAGGTGAGAGCTGAGTGCCAGGTGGGGACCAAAGGTGGGATAACCGCCTTGAAAAGGACACGACATGTTCCCCCACCAGAGGTGCTACCCCTCCCTGACACCCCATACACTCCCAGAAGCCACAGTGTAGCCAGGCTGACACCACTACATTCCATGTTAGTACTTACTGACCAAGCATAAATTTTTATATGTTTATAATTGCATGAAAAGTTTACGAAATTTATTAGCAAAATTAAAGACTTTTTTCCTTCTAACACTGTATTGACAATTCCATCAGTAAGTCATGTGGAAAGTGATTCAGTAATGTTTGAGACTGTGATGGAGATTGATGCCTCTCCTGTCTATGGGCTGTCAAGAGTTTCTGTGTGTAGCATAGTGGTTAGCGTAATGCTTTACAGTGCCAGCAATCCGAAGATGGGATTGCTGGCACTGTAAAGCATTACGCTAACCACTATGCTGTCTGTAAGAAGTTTGTACATTTTCCTTATAACCGTGTGGGTTTGCTCCAGGTGCTGCAGTGTCCTCCCACATTCCAAGGAAATATGGGTTAGGGTTAGCAAGTTGTGGACATACACTTCTGGCGCCGGAAGAATGGCGACATTTGCAGGCTGCCCATCCTCTCTAAGGGTTAGTTGGACCTTAGAGTAGGTTAAGAGGTCAGCATAACATTGTGGGCCAAGGGGCCTGTACTATGCTGTACTGTTCTATGTTCTATTTTCTAGTATTGGACATCAATCAGCTGGGAGACCAGATTTATCAAACTCAGCCATTCCCAGCACCCAACAACTTGTTAATTGACCCTGTACTGCGCTGTGTTCGAAGTTCGATGTTATACTGATCCTGTACTGTGCTGTGTTCGATATTCGATATTATACTGATCCTGTACTGTGCTGTGTTTGATGTTCGATGTTATACTGATCCTGTACTGTGCTGTGTTCGAAGTTCGATGTTATACTGACCCTGTACTGTGCTGTGTTCGAAGTTCGATGTTATACTGATCCTGTACTGTGCTGTGTTCGAAGTTCGATGTTATACTGATCCTGTACTATGCTGTGTTCGAAGTTCGATGTTATACTGACCCTGTACTGTGCTGTGTTTGATGTTCGATGTTATACTGATCCTGTACTGTGCTGTGTTCGAAGTTCGATGTTATACTGATCCTGTACTGTGCTGTGTTTGAAGTTCGATGTTATACTGATCCTGTACTGTGCTGTGTTCGAAGTTCGATGTTATACTGATCCTGTACTGTGCTGTGTTTGATGTTCGATGTTATACTGATCCTGTACTGTGCTGTGTTTGATGTTCGATGTTATACTGATCCTGTACTGTGCTGTGTTCGAAGTTCGATGTTATACTGATCCTGTACTGTGCTGTGTTCGAAGTTCGATGTTATACTGATCCTGTACTGTACTGTTTGATGTTCGATGTTATACTGATCCAAATTACATTTGAGGTTGAGATCGCTGTGTGACTGGTGACAAAAGAAACACCTCTGAGAGTGATTTTAATGCAAATGTTGACCCACTTAAACAGGATAGTAGCTTTGCTCAATAAAAAGCAGAGGCAGGGATTTCACATGAGCAGGTGAATGTATTTTCCATTAATATTACTCACAGTACTTGACTCACTTCAAACCTAGACATAATTGTTGCCTCGACTGCCACGTAAACCCTCATGATTACAGCTGAAATGTATTTTAACAAAGGTGTTAATATACTTTTTTAAATATGGATTTTGATATGGACTCCTTTGTGCTCCCATTTTGGTCACCTGAATGCAATAATCAAAATCAAAGTATTTATTATCAGAACAACACACACAAAATAATGGAGGAACTCAGCGGGTCAGGTAACATCTGTGGAGATGAATAAACAGGCAACATTATGGGCAGAAGAGCACTTACAGATGCTGGAGGAGCTCGGCAGGTCAGGCAGCATCTGTGGAGGTTTCAGGCAGAGATCCCTTTATCAGGGCTGGAAAGGAAGGCAGACAGCAGCCAGAATAAGAAAGTCAGGGGAGGGGGAGGAGTACAAGCAAGCAGAAGGCCAGGAAAATCAGTTCTCCAGGGGATAGTATGTGTAGGAATGGATGGAGCTCACTTATTCACAATGTCGATTTCACAAAACCTTGCTGAAGCGTCTCAGCCCGAAACATTGACTCTTTATTCCTCTGAACAGATGCTGCCTTGGTCCCTCCAGCATTTGTGTGTGTTATTCTGGATTTCCAGCCTCTGCAGAATCACTTGTGTTTACAGTTTATTAACAAGATACACATATATTGCCATGTACTCTGTTGAGATCCATTTTCTTACAGATATTTATAGGAAGTTAATGAGATACAATAGAACTTACACATAAGCAAAGACTGACAAACAAACAATGTGTAAAAGAGGACATTGTGCAAAGAAAATATAATAAAACTGAAAACATGAGTTGCAGAGTTCTTGAAAGTGAGTCTGTAGGTTATGGAATCAGCTCTGTTGAGGTGAGTGAAGTTATCTACGCTGGTTCAGGAGCCTGATGAAGAAGAAGAGGAGGTCCTGCTTGGTGGTGCAATGATATCAGTGCCAGACTCTGGAGCGAAGGAGTCCGAACCTTCCTCAGGAGCCTGATGGTTGAGGAGTAATAATTGTTCCTGAACCTGGTGGTATGGGTACCTCCTTCCCGATGGCAGCGGTGGGAAGAGAACATGGCCTGGATGGTGGGGGTCCCTGATGATGGATACTGCTCTCCTGTGGCAGTGCTCCGTGTAAGTGCTCCGTGTAAGTGTGCTCAATGGTGGGGATGGCTTTGCCTGTGACGGACTGGGCCATGTTCACCATCTTCTGTTGACTTCCTCGTTTCTGGGCATTGAACGTAGAACATTTGGCAGGGCTCTGGGCTGTTAAGAAGCAATCAATTATCTGCATTGATCGCTCATTTCTCCATTTAAAGGACCAGGACCTTCCTGAGGAATCAATTGCTTCCACTCTATTATTCATCCTCCTCTCGCCAACATTAACACAAAAGCCTAATAGTTTGTTCACACCTTGCATCAGCAGGATCAGTCGATGTTATTCACATTTAAATATCCTGTATTTAAAGGCATGTTTGTATTTGTAAACTCTTCCATCACGTTCTGGCCATATTTGTCTTTAAGTCTGGCGTCAGGAGTTTTGACGTTGCAGTGTGCCAGATGACCCTCCAGCACAGTGTGCGGAAGTGTGCCATTATCGGAGATGGTACTCCGTGTCTGAGCGCATTGCGGAACACAGAGCGGTACAGCACACCAACCTGCCCCTTGGCTCGGAACGTCTGCACAGAACACGATGCCAAATCCCACTAAATCTCTTCTGCCTGTTTGCAGTTCAAATCCCTTCATTCCCTGCGCGTTCATCTTCAAGTTGGTTCATGGTCATTCAACCGTAAGCATGTATACAGCTAAATGAAACAATGCTTCCCTGGAACCAAAGTGCAAAACATGGCGCACATATCACGTACAGCACAAAAAAAATTAACACAATAATACTAGCAGATAAATAAGTGTGCAGCAGATGTACAAGTTGACATACAGTACATTTACGACATTTAGTTAAATATACACTGGAAAAATGCTACTTGTGCTGTCATAAATAATGTGTATTGGGTGGTAACAGAGTGTTTAGAAGTCTCACAGCCTGCGGGAGGAAGCTAATACCCAGCCCAACAGTCTGTGTTCTTATACTTTGGTATCTTCTGCCCGACGGTAGGAGATCAAAGAGATTGTAGGATGAATGGGAGGGGTCCTTGACAATGCTGAGGGCTCTGTGAACAGAGCACTGGTGGTGTACGTCCAGCTGGTGCGAGAAAGAGCCCGATGGTTCCCCCAGCAATCCTCACAATCAATTATAGGGTCTATCTACTGCACAGTTATGGTTACAGATCCTATAATCCGAGTGTGTCATCGGGCGCTCTACAGATGAGTACCACGGCAGTTGCTTCCACCCCTCACCATCGTGGGTGATTGCCTGGGTTGTGGCAAAGCTCTCTCCGGTCCTCTCTGCAATTTTGTCAGCCCATTTCTTCCCCTTTTTCTTTTCTCCTGCACCGTTCCCTAAAGAATAGTCTTTGAGAGTCCACTTGATCTTGTTATGTGGCCATACCATCTCAGTTTTCTCTTCTTTACTGTGGATAGTCGATCTCTGTAGTGCTTCATGTGCTGGGTGGTGGTTCTTTGTACCTCATTGTTTGGGACATGTTCAATCTAAAAGCCTTTCAAAAGTAACTATTATATCTACTACCCCTGGCAGTCCATTCCAAGCACCTTCCACTCTCTGGATAATAACATTTGCTCTGCACATCTCCTTTGAATATTCTCCTCTCTCACCTGCAATGCATGCCCTCTAGTATTCCCCTGATGAGAAAAAAGATTCTGGCTGTCTACCCTATTAATACAGGTCATAATTTTATAAACTTCTCCTCTTGGCCTCTGACGTTCCAGAGAAGCCACCCCCTAAGTGTGCCCAACCTTTCCTTATAGATTGTACCTTTGAATCTAGGCAGCATCCTGCATAATCAGAATTAGAATTAGATTTAATTATCATTGACTTCTATGACAGGCAATTTGCTGTTTTGCAGCAGCAGTACAAAGCAAAGATAGATGTAAAATTACTATAAATTAAATAAGCTAATTTATAGTGCAAATTAGCACTAATCAACAAGCTCCAAAACCTTGGTACCTCCCTTTGCAATTGGATCCTTGACCTCCTCATCGGGAGACCACAGTCTGTGTGGAACAAAAATAACATCTCCTCAGTGACAATCAGCACTGGTGCACATCAGGGATGTGTGCTTATAGCCCACTGCTCTACTCTCTCTACACCCACAACTGTGTGGCGAGGCACAGCTCAAAGGGTATCTATAAAAATGCCAATGACACAGCTACCATTGGCAGAATATTAGGTGGTGATGAGGAGGCGTGCAGGAGTGAGACAGATCAGCTGATTGAGGGGTGACGCAACAACAACCTTGTTGCGCTCAGCGTCAGTAAGACCATAGAATCGATTGTGGATTCAGGAAGGGGAAGTCAGGGGTACACATGGCAGTCCTCATCGAGGGATCAGCAGTGAAAAGGGTGGACAGTTTCAAGTTCCTGGATATCAACATCTCTGAGGATCTATCCTGGTATCAACATATTGATGCAACTACAAACAAGGCACAACAGTGCCTACATTTCATAAGGAGTTTAAGGAGACTTGGTATGACACCAAAGACTCTCGCAAGTTTGCACCGATGTGCCACGGAGAGCGTTCTAACTGGTCGTATCACTGTCTGGTATGGGAGGGCGACTGTGCAGGATTGGAAAAAGCTGCAGAAAGTTGCAAACTCAGTCACCTCTGTCATGGGCGCCAGCCTCCCCAGTACTGAGGATGTCTTCAAACGACAAAGACTCAAAAAGGCATCACCTATTATTAAGGACTTCCATCACAACAAATTTCACGACTTCCGGTGGTGATGTTAAACCTGATTCTGATTTTGGAAATAAAAGGGAATAAGGAGGGGGAGTGTTCATGGACAGTTCGGAAATCTGATGGTACAAGGGAAGAAGCTCTTCCTGAATCATTGAGTGTGTGTCTTCGGGCTCCTGTACCTTCTCCCCGGTGATACAAATAGGAAGAGGGAATGTCCCACATATTGAAGGCCCTTAATGATGGTTGCCACTTCTTGAGTCAGCACATCATGAAAGTGTCCTCGTTGGTCTGGAGGCTTGTTCCAGTGATGAAGCTGGTTGAGTCCTCTGTGGTCTCTTGCAATCTTGTGCACTGGTGATGCAACCAGTCAGAATACTCTCCATGTACATCAATGGAAATTTCCAAGAGTTTTTGGTGACATTCTGAACCTCCTCAAACTCCTAATGAAGTAGAGTTGTCGTGCCTCTTCTAT